>NW_024070200.1:38507199-38646447 GCF_014754425.2 Oryx dammah
TGTGTGTGTAGTGATGTGTGTGTGTGGGGTGTGTGTGTGTGTGTGTGTGTGTGTGTGTGGTGATGAGAGCCACGAAGGAGGAGTATTCTCTTGAGATCTGAGTGATCATGGAGGTCGTGTGTGTGTGTGTGAGTGTGTGTGTGTGTGTGTATGACGTGATGTTCATGTTGAGACCTAGAGATTGAGAAGGAGACTGTCATGTGGTCCACTGGTAAAGAGTTCCAGGCATAGACAACGGCCCAGATGAAGCTTCAAGGTGTAAGAATTTGACCTTTTCAAATAATCAGTGTTTCTGGAACAGAGATGGAGTGGGGTGTGGACCAGTGTGCAGAGTTGGATTTTCAGAGTTAAAGGCCCCACAGGGCTTTAAGTGGTGCACTTTAAGAAACTGTTGTATATTTATTCCATCATATTTATTGTTTTCCTTTACTTCAACAAAATTGCTATATTGTTATAAACAGCCTCACTGCATACTTTGTGTTCTATTTTCAGTAATGCCAGATGACAAAACATTTCTTGAGTCATTGTGGCTCCAAGTTTTAATTTGGAGACACTTTGCTCTTCTGAGCAAAGCAGCACTTAGATTCAGAAGTGAATCACAAATTTTATGCATCACACTCAAAAATTGCAGTGGGGTCACATAAGAGTTCCTGTAGAAATTACAAACATTTTAATTTTATCATACAGTTACCAGTTTTTTAAAGCAGCTTTATTGAGGTGTAATTGACAATGACTGGCATGTAGTAAAGTGTACCATTTGTAAGGTTTGATATATGTACATATCTATGAAACTATCAACCTTAAGGTCTTGAACATTCATCACTGTCCACCGTCATGAGAGCATACACTTAAAAGATGACCTGCCCCACCTTGCACTAGTCAGCTGCTGAGCTGGGCCCAGAAGCTTATTCTGCTGTGTCCTAATTTTGTTCTCTTCAGGAAATAAACCCATTAGCACCCTTGGGTGTGATGCTTGCTCTACCATTCTCTAGCTGTGTGACCTTGGGCAAGCTACTTAACTTCACTGCCTCGGTTTCTCATCTGTGAAAGATGGTCTGTGAGGCATATATAAGATTATATATATGATGATACATGCACATATATAAATTATCCAAATGAAAAGCCCTTAAGATAGTACTTGGCACAGGATGCAATAAATATTGGCCCTTGCTGTTTGATGCAGAGAGCTGTGTAAATGCATTTGCCTAGAAGTATCACACTGGGGAATACAGAAAGCCTCGTAGGATGGAAAGCTGAAATCTGTCTCCCTTCTCCAAGGGAACTGAACTGAGACACTCACCAAATGATGATGCTGTTGTCGGATACCGTGTGTGTCTAGTTAATGCCACTCTTAATAGTTTCTTCAGATCTGTGCATGTCCTGGGCTGGTCCTATCTCATGTTAAGTATGGTGCCTAGCAAATTACAGACTCTCCCAGACCAGGAGGGAGGAGCTGGCGTCTCCCTTAGACACTCAGGCTGTCATCAATTCCTCTCTCTCTCTCTCCCCATTACCAGAGGCTGTGGCTGCTGTTCAGAGAAGTCTCCCAGGTCTGTCCTCTGGCTTAAGGCAAGCCCTGTCCTCCTTGCCTTGCCCCCTCTAAGCGTTCTCCTTCCTTGCCAGCTACTTATGCAGCAGCCAAATGGTGAAATTCCAGAAGCTCAGTTCTGTTCCAGTCACAGCCCAGGTCTAAAGCATCTGATGGATCCCTGAACAGGATAATCAAATCCAAATCCTTTCCCTTGGCATTGAAGTCTCTCCATGGTCTTAACCCGGCTCACCCTTCTTGGCTCCAAGTCCCACTCAGAACCCTTATTTGTACTGTCAGAATAGCGCAGTGCTGTTCCCCAGCTCAGGACTTGGGAGAACAAGCCTGGAATTTGTTCAGAAGCAGAGAGACGCTGCAGTTCTATTATGATGACGGGGACATAACATTTAAAGAAACATGGACATCTCAGTACCTGGCTTTGAGCTGTTCTCAGAACGGACACCATCTTTGAAAAAAATATGTCAGGAAACACATTAGAGAGGAGTTTGAGATTTTCTGGGCAGGGCCTTAAAAGACGACGGCAAATCACCTGGCATGACACACAGGAAGACTTTTTACATCCTGAGGAAGGAGTGTGGAGAAGAGAAGAGGGCAGAGAGCTGGTAAGACGAAGAGCGGCTTGAATGATGGGGGCTGTCAGCACCTCTGTCTCCTGACCTCCTCCACACCCACCCATCTTTAGCCTCTAAACTCACAAACATGGGCAGGGGGGTTGTGAGTGAGTAACATTAATGCATGTGTGCAAGGGTGTGTGTGTGTGTGTGTGTGTGTGTGTGTGTAGGGTAGATCTGGAAGAAGGGGTTGAGCACATTATACAGGGACCCTTAGCCTCTGGGAAGCATAAAAGTTTTCGGGAGAGCTCTAGAATGCTACAGGCTGTCCAGTTTGGGGGATTTGAGCCTATTTTACCTGCTTTCATGATCATTTAGTTTCATTTATAATTGTTATTTTTGTCATTACCAAAAAAAATACCCTCTAAAAACCTTCTGTGAGAAACACAGAAGAAAAAACAGAATTTTGCTGCAAAAAGAGATCCTTTAGAAACGCTTGCTTGTCAGAAATATATTTTTCTTTTCTGGTTAGCTGACAAGTGGTTTGTGGAAGAGGGCCCTAGGAAACATCAGGCTCTGAACAAAGAAACGAAAATGGCCAGTAACCATCCTTTGGAAGTTCAGCCTCACCGCTCATCAAAGAAATGGAAGTTTAAACAGCAGCAAGGCATATTGTTTGCCAGCAAGGGCCAGGAGAGGCTGAATCTCTGCAGAAACCTCTGGTCGCTGTGCAGTGGAGAGAGAAAGTGCCATGAGGCCAGGTGACAGGTGTCTCGAACCTGGGTCCACGTCCCACTTGCAGCATTCACAAGAAGCACATCCCGCTATACACCCAGAGACAGGAGGCAGAGCTCAGAAAATTCCCCCCGTTAACCTGAGAGGGACCATCATAACCCCCAAAAGGCCAAACTTTTATCATATTAAGAGTTTTGTGTACTTTGTTAAAATATACATTATACATAGTAAAATTCTCAGTCAACTGATCAGTGACCACCACCCAGATGGAAAGAGAACATTTTCATCACCCTAAAAGGTTTCATGACAGTAGTCACGCCTTACCCATGGTTTCACTTTCCACCATTTCAGTTAACCTACGGTCAAAGTTTTAATATCCAAAAAATTCCAAAAATAACTCGAAAATTTTAAATTGCATGCCATTTTGAGTAGCATAATGAATTCTCACACCATCCTGTGTATCCCACCTGCTAGTCACTTAGTAACCATGTCTGTTATCAGATCAGTTGCCATAGTATTGCAATGCTTGTGTACAGGTAACTCCTATTTTACTTAATGGCCCCAAAGCCCAAGAGTTCAGTCGCTCAGTCGTGTCCGACTCTGTGACCCTATGAACCGCAGCACGCCAGGCCTCCCTGTCCATCACCAACTCCCGGAGTTCACCCAAACTCATGTCCATCGAGTCGGTGATGCCACCCCACCATCTCATCCTCTGTCGTCCCCTTCTCCTGCCCTCAATCTTACCAGGGTCTCTTCCAATGAGTCAGCTCTTTGGAACAGGTAGCCAGAGTATAGTGATGCTGACAGTTGAGATAACACCAAAGAGGCCATAAAGTGCCTCCTGAAAGGGAAAAGGAAAGGTCTCAATCAGAAAAGAAAACAAATTTTATGCTGAGGTTGCTGAGATCTAAGATAAGAAATAATCTTCTATCAGTGAAATTGTGAAGAAGGAAAAAGAAATTTGAGCTAGATTTGCCGTCACCCCTCAAACTGCAAGAGTTATGGCTGAGATTTCCCTGGTGGCCCAGTCGGTAAGGCTCTGAGCGCCCACTGCAGCGGGCACAGCTCTGATCCCTCATCCGGGAACTAAGATCCCACATGCATTGCAGCACGGTCAATAAAATAAAATAATAAATGTATTATTTTAATAAGAATAATAAATATCCTTTTAAAAGAGTTATTAAGAAAGAAAAAAAAACTTAATGGTCACGGTACATGACAAGTCTTAGAGCAGGTGGAAAAGGCATGAAATTTGTACAATAAGGAATTTTGAGAGAGAGGACGTTCACAAAAATTTTACTATA
This sequence comes from Oryx dammah, assembly GCF_014754425.2. Classification (NCBI taxonomy): domain Eukaryota; kingdom Metazoa; phylum Chordata; class Mammalia; order Artiodactyla; family Bovidae; genus Oryx; species Oryx dammah. Next base: position 38,511,339 of record NW_024070200.1, read on the forward strand.
GTGTATTGTAGCCATTTCCTTCTCCAGAGGATCTTCCTGACCCAGGGATCAAACCCAGGTCTCCTGTACTGCAGGTGGATTCTTTCCCATCTGAGCCACCGAGGAAGCCTTACACATGTTTCCATCCAGTTTCAAACTGGGGACCTTTTGCTTGTGAGACAAATGATAAGAACTACACTATGGAAATGCTCACCTTAATTGTATTTTATTATTGTTGTTATCAATCTCTTAATGTGCCTAGTTTATAAATTAAACTATCACAGTTATATATGCATGGGAAAAAAATAGTATATGTGTGGCTCAGTATTGTCTCTGGTCTCAGGCATCCACCGGGGATCTTAGAACGAACGTGCCTACAGATAAGAGGCAAGCACTGCATTCTGAGCTGTCACTGCAGATGGGCTCAGCTCTTACTGTTGAACTCCACATCCATGGGGCCATATAGTATGTATATTTTTTGGTCTGGTTACTTTTGCTCATTGTATATTTGAGATTTATCCATGGCTATATATGTATCAGTAGTTCATCTGCACTGATGAGAAGCATTCTGTTGTTTGGATAGAATGCTGCTACTGCTAAGGCGCTTCAGTCATGTCCAACTCTGTGCGACCCCACAGACGGCAGCCCACCAGACTCCCCCGTCCTTGGGATTCTCCAGGCAAGAACACTGGAGTGGGTTGCCATTTCCTTCTCCAATGCACGAAAGTGAAAAGTGAAAGTGAAGTCGCTCAGTAGTGTCCGACTCTTAGCGACCCCATAGACTGCAGCCCAGCAGGCTCCTCTGTCCACGGGATTTTCCAGGCAAGAGTTGTTTATCCATTATCCTGATGATGGACTTTTGCGCTGTTTCCTATTGTAGTCTGTCATGAATAAAGCTGCTGTACAAATCTTTGTTTAAACATATGTCTTCCTTTCAGGGCTTCCCAGGTGCCCTAGTGGTAAAGAACCCAACTGCCAATGCGGGAGACATAGACACAGGTTCAATCCCTGGGTTGCGAAGATTCCCTGGAGGAGGGAACAGCTACAACACACTGCAGTAAAATTTATGTGAATGTCATCTCTCTTAAAATTCCTTACTGTACACATTTCATGCCTTTTTCACTTTCACTAAGCACTCCAGTATTCTTGCCTGGAGAATCCCTGTGGACAGAGGAGCTTGGCAGGCTCCCGTCCATAGCATCACGAAGAGTCAGACGTGACTGAAGTGACTTAGTGCGCACACATGCGTGCACATGGCTTTATTTCTGATCAGCAAATACCCAGGAGCGGGCTTACTCAGTCATAGCATAGGTGTATATTTAATTGCTAAACAGTTTTTCCTAGTTACTCCTTTCTGGGGCTTCCCCGTTGTCTCAGCAGTAAAGAATTCTGCCAGTGCATGAGACAAGGGTTCAGTTCCTGGGTTGGGAAGATTCCCTTGGAGAAGAAAATGGCGATCCACTCCAGTATTCTTGCCTGGGAAATCCCTTGGACAAAGGAGCCTGGTGGGCTATACAGTCCATGGGGTTGCAAAGAGTTGTATGCGACTGAGTGAGTAAACAATAGCAACCCCCCATTATATATGTCCACCAGCAAAGTGTATGAGTTCCGGCTGCCTGTATCTTTGTCAGCACTACATTTTGTCAATGTTTTTAACTTTAATCCTTTGTGGTGAATGTGTAGTCATACATCATGGTTTTAATCTTCATTTCCCTGAGAACTAAAAATGCTGAGCAACTTTTTATGTCCTTACTGTTTCAGAATTTACTGGGGCAGATCAAGAATGCAGAAAATAATGGAGTGAGATCCCCTGAGGGCAAAACACCTCCAAATGGAGGAGTGGATTTTCTTTTCTATCCCTTTTGCTTCTATGCAGTGATCCCAGGAGCCAAGGGAGAAGTGGAGGCAATTCTTGGCAGCCATGGTAGGGTGACAGTGGCCAGCCTGCCTGGCTATGCAGTAGTTGGCGTATCTGTTGCTCCCTGCTTCTTTGCTCCCTGGAGCATCTTGAAAAACCTCATTCTCAAGGCTGGGGCCCCTCATTCTGTCAGTTCCGTAAGGCCTTCTATAGCCTTCCTGTTGAGTGGGGCAACATTACTGATTCCTGGCTAATGGAAAGTGAAGGGAAGGTACAGACACAACTTCAGGCCCACAAAATCCTCCTGTGTAATCCTCCACTCTCTTCCTCTGTCTGCAGGCTGCTTATTGACTGCTGACCTCCTCGGAAGCCACGTGTGGAATGGTGGAACCACTTTGGGCCTGGGCATCTCTATGGCTGTGTGAAGCAGAGTTCCCCCCCCCACCCCCGCTGCTCCCCACCAACACACATACCCATACCTCTCAGGAACAGCCATTTGGGGCTTTATATGTGCAATAAGTAAATCTATGCTATGTAAGACTATTGCAATTTGGGGACTTTCCTAATACTATATCCTAACTGATAGAGACCACCAAAGCCAATTTCTGTTGCCTGCCATCAAAAACTCTGACTGATAAAACATATCTGGCCAGGAACTTCAGAGAGCCCATTGGATTAGCAAAAGTCATGACCCTAGGCTCTAGAATCATGACCTTAGGCTCTAGAGTCTTCCCTGAGCTACACTGCCCCCACCCCAGCAGTTCCTTCAGCTGTCCCTCATGTGTCAAGATCCTTCCCTGCCCCCCAGGACCCTTCCTCAGAGTCCTGTTTGTCAACAGCCACTCAGAGCAGGGCCCAGAGCTGAACACACTGTGAAAGGCTGGACCTCCTGGCACCCATGGTTAGCACATCTACGAGGCACTGGCAAGTCCACAAACGCAGGCCCCAGGACACTGGCCTGTGCCCCTCCCTCTGCTCTGATCCCTGTCCAAGCCTCCGCCTCCCAAGGCCTCATGGGCAGGGCCCTGGGTAGAAGGACCCCAGGACACAGTCTCTGCACCACCATTGGAGGCTCTGCTCTCCAACGGCTCCCAGTCCATTTTATATATGCTTTGTTTAGTTTGGGTCAGCAACGTGTCTGAATGGTCAGATAGACATCTCCTTTGGCCTGGTCCCAGCAGAACACCTAGCTAACCCAGGGAATTCATGGGGTACAGGGAAAGCAGATACGCCTACTAAGGGCTGGGTACTTTTTTTTTTTTTTTGGCTGTACCATAGTGCATGTGGAATTTTAGTTCCCCAAACAGGGATTGAACTTGTGTCCCATGCAGTGGAAGCGTGGTCCTAACCACCAGACCACCAGGGACGTCCCCAGGCACCTTTTACTTAAACTTCATACCTGTCCAGAAGAGAGGGGACACTCACTTCATTTCACCAGTGAGGAAACAGACTCAGAGAGGTTCAGTAGCTTGTCCAAGCTCACACACAACTAAGACAGGAGCACTGCCAGAATTCTAACCCAGACTAAATGATCCCAAGCCCACCATGTTCTTTCCAGGCCACCTCACACCTGCTTCTGTGGCCAAGGTCAGATAGCTGGGCCGTAAGTAACAGGGCCAAATCTTCACATGACCACTCTAACAAGGGAACAGAAAAACAGCTCCAGCTCCGACCAAACCTTAGATTCTTTTCTTTCTTTTTTTAAATGAGGAGTCAGGTTAACCATAGTTCAAGCATTTTGCTGAGTTTCTGAAAAAATTGTATAATTCACATACATTCCTAATTTTGGAATAAGGAGCCGAGACCTGAAAAGAGCCCATAGCTTGCAGGGTCACATACCATCTTCATGCAGGAAGGTAGTCTAGAACCTGAGCCTTGTAATTCCCAGCCACCAAAATGCCCTAATTACTATAGTAAGCTCATGAATAATTAAAAAAAAAAAAAACTTCTCATTGCAATATAATACATCCATGCTGCCGCTGCTATTTAGTCACTCAGTCATGTCCGACTCTTTGCAAACCCATGGACTGTAGCCCACCAGGCTCCTCTGTCCATGGGATTTCCCAGGTAAGAATACTGGAGTGGGTTGCCATTTCCTTCTCCAGAGGATCTTCCAAACCCAGGGATTGAACTCCCATCTCCTGCTTGGCAAGCAGATTCTTTACCACTGTGAGCACCTGGGAAACCCCATAATATACCGGTAGAAAATACAAAAGTCACGAGTGTGCAGTCCAGTGAATTATCACAAAGTGAGCACTTGTGTTTTACCCCTGTCTAGAATTGGAACATCGCCAGCTCTCCAGAAGCGCCCTGTGGTGCCTCTCAGTCACTGTGCACTCCCACTCCCCCAGCCCCCAGGGGAACGAACCGCTATTCAGATGTCTAAAACAGATCCACTTTGCCTCTTTGTAAACCCAGTATCAACAGAGTCAGGCAGTAGGTATTCTTCTGTGCCTTGCTTCTTTTGCTCAATATTAAGTTGGTGAGAATTATCAGTGTTGTTGGGTTGAACAGTAGTTCATTCATTCTCACTGCCATCCAGTGTGCGGTCCATTCTCCTATAGCAGCCATCTGCCCCACTACTGATGGACATCTGGGGGCACCAGAGGTCACTGCCGTCCTGCCGTGAGCCTTCCAGTGTACATGCTTTGATGCATGTGTGTTCATGCTTGTGTTAGGTACACCCCTAGGAGTGAAATTGCTAGTGGGCTGGGGGTGGCTTGCTCCTCTTGCCTTCCCCCTGCAACCACCCCCCGACCCAAGACACAGACACAATAGAGACTCCTACTTGTTGCTTTGAGAAATCCCCTGTGGGCCCTGCCCACACACATCCCCTGTTGCCCATGAGACCCTCAGGCTGCACTGTGGAGGCTTGGGCACAAATTTGCTGCAATGCAGCCATACCTTTTCTACCTCTCACACCTTTGTTCCTAGAATTCTCACACACACCCCCCCCCAACCCCCTGGCTGGCTCTGGCACATCTGCTGAGAAGTGCTCTCCTCAGAGCTCTTCAGATAACTCCTTTTAAACAAAGGCCCTACAATTGCCAGTCGGGAACCAGTCCTGTTCAGCCTGCCAGTTAGTGATAACCGCAGCTCATCTTACACCAGCCTCTACCCTGATATGGGGGCTGGAGCAACTGTAGCTCCTCCCAGGGCAGGGACTGCAGAGTTCCTCTTGCCATTATCTCCCTGCGGCTCATCATGGTACGTGGGAGGTGCTCATAAACTTTTGTGGGATTGGATCCAGCTTTCTAAAATGACAATGGGGTGATGCTGCTGAAAGTCCTGGTAACCTGTGCTGTGCTCAGCCTCAGCTCTGTGTCCGTTTCCTACAGCTGCTGTAACAGATTGCCACAGATTGAGTGGCTTCAAACAACACATATTCTCTTCCAGTTCTGGAGGTCAGAAACCTCCAGTCTTGCTGAACTAAATCAAGATATTGGCAGGACTGCATCCTCCTAGAGGGTCTAGGGGAAGGATCCATTTCTTCATCTTTCCCAGTTTCTAGAAACCGCTTGCATTGGCTCTTGACCCACTCTTCCCATCTTCAAAGGCAGCAGCACAGCATCTTCAAATCTCTTTTCATCTTCTTCTATCATCACATCCCCTCCTCTCATTCTGGTCTTCCTGTCTCCCTCTTATAAGGACCCTTGTGATTAGAGTGGGTTCCTGCATAATCCAGGATAAACTTCCTGTCTCAAAACCCTTCACTTACCCACATCTGCAAAGCGCCTTTAACTTGTAACATATTTGCAGGTTTGGGGTATTAGGACATGGACATCTTCAACAGCCATGATACTGCCAGCCACAAGCCCCAAGCCCTTAGCCTGCCAGTCAGGGCTGCAAACCTATGAACTTGCATTTCCTTCTGGTCAGTCCACACCCACACCCTCTTCTCCTGGCCCACATGCTCCTCCCTGGCCACTCTGCATACGTGGCACTTTTCTACCTCCCACACTTGTATTCCTAGAATTCTCACACCCCAGAACCTAGTGCCTCTCATCCAGTCTCTCCTTCAAGCCCCCACTGAAAATTCAGCTTCCCAGGAAGCCATTCCTGATCCCCCAGATGAGAGTGGCCTCCCCTCCTGGGTCACACCAGGGCGATGGCTCTGACAGGCAGCATTGCTCAGGTTCAAAGCCTGGCTCTGTCATTTGCTACCTGTGTGACCTCAGGCAAGTTAACGTCTGTGTGTCTTAGTGTCTCTTCATATATAACATCTATAATTTAGAAAAACATTTAATGAATAATAGTGGTGCTTTTATAAGGTTGTATAAGGGTTAAATGAGACAATGTACATAAGATGCTTCAGCACAGAGCCTGGTATGCAATAAAAACTTGATTTAAAAAATAGAAAAATTGTCCTGGGGACTTCCCTGGCTGTCCAGTGGGTAAGACTCGGCACTTGCACTGCAGGGGGTGTGGGTTCATTCCCTGGTTGGGGAATGAAGATCCCACATACTGCACAGTGCAGCCAAAATATAATAAAAATTAATTTTTAAAAAAACTTGCATTATTTAAAAGGAAGAAAGGAAGTCCTATTTCCATTGTTACTGGTGTGCAAGGCTGTAACTCATAAGTAGACCAGTGTTACTCATCCCTGTGCCCCCAAGGGGCCCCCTGGCACAGTCACAGATGCTGGGTGATCTGCATGAGAGGGATGGAGGGATGGATGCGTGGCCGCATTTATTTGCCATTATCTAGCTGAGTGTGATCAGACCCTTGGAGCCAGCAGGAGAAGTAGGCTCCTATGGCCCCAGGCTGAGCAGAAGTGACAGTTTAGCTGTCAGGGGCAGACAGGCGTCTCCATGGAACGTATCAAAGAAAGCTGGAGAATGTAGGGGTATCTGGAAAGCGTCCCAGAGAAGGTGAGTGTGGGAAGCTTGGAGTGAAGCGAGGCAAGGGGCCAGCTGGCCTCTCTCCCTGGGCCCTCCCTGTCTGTCTGCCATTTTATATCACCTTCTCCAGCCTCCCAGGCCCTGCAGTGCAAATGTTCTTTCAAACAGTGGCAAAGCCCAAGAGAAGTTGGTTTATAGGTGCTGAGAGGGTCTCTGGGGTTGAGATGGCTTTTTTGTGACTAGGGGTCCACAGAAGGCTGATCAAGGCTGTTCCCACTCAGCCAGGGTTGGGGCTGTTTCCTCCAGGCCTTCTTGGTGGCGGGGGAGAAGAGTCAAGGTCTGTCAGGGCTCTGCCTCAGAAAGACCCCCATAAAGAAAAGAGCTCCTAAAATTCTACCAGGGCAAGAGTGGTCTATTGGGGTGACCAGATTCCTATTTGGGAAAAGAAAAAAAAATCATTTTCTAGACACTTGGGCAACATTACAGAAAAGAGGCCCAAGTTCACTCACCTGAAACTCTGCCCTGCACTGAGTGTCTCTGGGCTTTCAGAGAACAAGCAGGGAAGACCCCGTTCCTGGGCCACCACACCTGCTCACCATGTGGCCGCAGAGGCCTCCTCTGGGCTCCCACCACAGCCCGGCTGGCCCTCGGCACTGGAGACCAAGGCCTGGATTGAAGGTCACACTGCCTGTGTTCTGATCCCACGTCCGTGAGAGCTAGCTGTGGGGCCTCGACATGTTCCACCCCTCAGAGTGTCCCTCCCTGGAGGATGGGTGATAATGCCTCCTGGCAGGGCTATCATGAGGCACGCATGAGCCTTGGATGAGGGTGCTTGGCAAGGCTCTGGGCACACACAGCACCAGGGTAACCTGCCTTCTGCCCTTGCTTCAGAAGGCTGGGGCTCCCAGCACCATTAGAAAGCCCTCACTCGCACCTGACTGTGAGCTTCTCTGGGTGCAGCTAGGGCCCTCTGGAGATCAAGGAGCAGGTCCTGGGAGAGAAGAGTGTCACCCCAACCCTGACAGGAGAGAGCCCCAGCCCGGCTCAGCCAAAGACTCTTCATCCCCCACAAAGGGCTCTTCACCCCCCACAGCCTGGCCTTGGAGGTTTGTCGTTGAGCAGCACACTGGGTCTGAGCCGGGAGCAGATTCTCCATGCTCGGGGGTTCAGCCCTCCTGGGGAGCAGCGCCGACCTGTCCCAGCCTGCCTGGGCCTGACTCCTGGCTGCCCGGGCCACTTGCCGGGATGCTGAGGCCTTGGCCGACTGTCTGTTGTTCCCACTCCTGGCCATCCCCTGGGGAGGTCACAGACACAGCCAGTCCAGGCAGATGCTGGCGAGGCCCCAGGCTCAGAGGAGACCCCACTGCCCGCTCCCTGATGTTGGGGTGTGTCCCAGAGGAGGGTCTTCCCAGGCCAGCGCTCAGGCTCAGAAAGGAGGACCTGTGTGCCCCTCCCCGCAGGGCACCCCTCTGTCCCTGTCCAACGCCACAGCCGCCTTCCCTTATGTCAGCCAGCTTATTTCCCCTCTCTGGACCTCAGTTTCCTCATCTGCGAAATGGAGGCAGAAAGCTGGAAGACGTCGACTCCCGGCCTTTCAGGTCTGAAGTCACGGACCTCACCCGAGTGCTCGCTGGGTTTCCGGGTTGAACTTTTGGAGCACCCTTGGCTCCTGCCCAGGGGAGGAGCCTCAGAAACAGTTGTGTATACCTTATAGTTACTGTCAGGTGAGGAAACGGAGGTTCTGAGACGTGACGGCCGTGTCCAGGGTCACACAAGCTGAAAACAAGTCATGCTGGCTCTCAGCCCCTTGCCCACCGCGGCCCACTCTCCCACCCTTAGGGGCACCAGCCCAGTGGGGTGCAACCCAGGCCACAGCGAGCACCCTCAGCCCTGAGGTTGGAACTGATGAGAGACCCTGAGGAAAGTTGTCCAAACCTCTGTTTTTCTCATGATGGCCTGCCTCTGTCCCAATTTACAGTTTCCCCGGGCTTTAGGGTAACAAAAATAATAAACATTCGTTCTTACTGAAAGCTTCCACTCTGTTGTAGGTGCTTTCTGTGTATTAACTCAGTATGACCCTAAGAGTTAGGAATTATTGTGACTCCATTTTACAGATAAGAACGCTGAGCCACGGGCTTCCCAGGTGGCACCAATGGTAAAGAATCTGCCTGCCAATGCTAGGAAACGTAAAATACCCGGATCTGATCCGTGGATAGGGAAGGTCCCCTGGAGGAGGGCATGGCAACCCACTCCAGTATTCTTGCCTGAAGAATTCCATGGACAGAGAAGCCTGGAGGGTTATGCAGGCTTGGAGGGTCACAAAGAGTTGGACACAACTGAAGCAACTTAGCATGCATTCACATTGAAGCACAGAGAGGTTAAGTGATGTGCCTAAGTCACACAGCTTGTAAGCAGCTGTCTCATCCCCATGTTCCCTAGAGAACAGAGCCTAAAGCAAAGCTTATGCTCTAAGGAAGGCTTTGCTGGGAGTGCATTGTAGGGCACAAAAGTGAGGAGAGGGGAAAGAAGGAAGGAAGAAAAGGGAGGAAAGCAAATACAAGGTAGGTAGAGCATTTCTGAGCTGGACACAATCCCACAGGAGAACACGGCTCTTTGCTACATCATGGAGGACGTCTGGACAGGCCCTGTGCTCTGCTCCTGGGAACATTTTGTTGAGGGGAGGAAGGGAGGGGACTCACTGCAAACTTTCTCCTGTGTGTCCAGAAGAAGGAGCCCAGGCAGAGTGAGGAGTGTGGTGACCAGGAAGGAGAAAGGACAGGAGAGGTGAGAGCCAGCCATCCATGTGGCAGACCGGATCCGGGTCCCAGCCAGCACCCTGCATCCTCCCGTGTTTAGTTGTTAACCTTGTCTTGGATTGTGTGGGTCATTTTGCTGTCCTTTTTGCTTCAGTTGGTATCATTCAGGGTTTCTGGTCCCTGGCAACCAAGAGTCCCCATTTTACAGATGAGCAGACTGAGAGTCCAAGTGGTAAGGTGACTCAGCCTGGGTCACATAGCTAATCCAGAAACCAGTGTGCTCAAACTTGGCCTGTCCCATCCAGACCCTGAGCATGAGGGTCACGCAGCCCTCCCTCCAGGCCTCTCTAGGTGAGGGAAGATCAGGGTAAGGGGAGAAGGTGTGTCCTCTGCAGACGTGGGGCCGGCATCTGGGTCTGCTCCCTTCCTTCTTCTCTGCCCTAACTTCTTCCACCAAAGGACTTGGTCCTAGGTGGCCCCGTCACCCCTTCCAGTCTTCCCCAACTTGTTATCTATAGAGTTGTCTATGCTCCTATGTTCCTCTGCTCTTGCCTTCAGAAAAGTTCTACCCTGGTGGCCTGAGTCTCTGAGAAGCTGAGTCCCTGGAGAGGAGACTGAACCTCAGAAATCCCTGTCTTCTGTCTGCAGCTGGAGAAAACTCGGCTCTGATTCCAGGACCGAACTCTGCATCCCCGCTCCCCCATTCATCACAGACAGGGACCCACCCGAGAGGATGTGGCTGCAGCCCGGGGCCACGGCGCTGTCCGGTGTACAGGGGTCTCACAGCTGAGACCTTGGGGCCCGATGTCCAGGGCACACTGCGGTGGCTGACACAGGTATCCCTTGGGGATGGAGGAAGACAGTTTCTGTGGGTGGGGATGGTGATGGCAAGATCCATGGATCTTGAGAAAAGAGAAGTTGGGAGGCACTGTGGCCAGCAGGGGTCAGCAGAGGCCCGAAGGTCTCCTGCCCTTCCAAGCCCTGGGCCCACGAAGCCTCAAGCCAGAGCCCCCAGGATGCAGCATTTCAAAAAAAAAAAAAAAGTTACATATGTAACACATATACATGGTAACAAAAATGTAGCCCAGAGGAACTGATACAGAAAATATACAGCGATGCTCCCCCTCCCCAAGCCCAGAGGCACCTGGTGGGGTGGGTGTGGGAGGTGTTTTGTATTGAAGTGAAGTCAAGTCGCTCAGTCGTGTAGGATTCTTTGCGACCCCATGGACTGTAGCCTACCAGGATCCTCCCATGGGATTTTCCAGGCAAGAGTACTGGAGTGGGTTGCCATTTACCTCTCCAAAGGATCTTCCCCACCCGGGGATCAAACCCAGGTCTCCCGCTTTGTAGGCAGACGCTTTACCGTTTGAGCCACCAGGGAATTTATTCATTTATTTTTATTGAAGTATGTTGACTTACCATATGGTGATACTGTATGATATCTCTCATATGTGGAATCTAAAAAATAATACAAATGAATGTGTACACAAAATGGTAACAGACTCACAAACAAATTCATGGTTGCCAAAGGAGACTGGGAGCGAGGAGAGACAAAAGAGAGGCATGGGGTTAGCAGAGACAAACTGTTTGGGTTTCTCTAAACTGTTTTTGTTCTTTTTTTCTAGCTGTTTCTTTAAACTTTTTTTAAGCTTTTTAAAAAGTTGAATTATAGTTGATTTACAATGTTGTGTTAGTTCTTTGAGGTATATGGCATAATGATTCAATTATATATAATTCTTTTTCAGGTTCTTTTCCATTATATGTTATTACAAGTTATTAAATATAGATATAAATACAAAATATAAATATCCCTGTACTATACAGTAAATCCTTGTTGCTTATTTGTAAAGATTTCTAGGTTTAGGGCTTCCTGGTGGCTCGGTTGGTAAAGAATCAGCTTGCAATGCAGAAGACCTGAGTTTGATCCCTGGGTTGGAAAGATCCCCTGGAGAAGGGAATGGCAACTCACTCCAGTATTCTTGCCTGGAGAATTACACGGACAGAGGAACCTGGCAGACTACAGTCCATGGGGTTGCAAAAATTCAGACACGACTGTGACACTCACTCACTCATTTCTATGTTTATCTATAACATCTCTTGAGAGGGCTCTACTGGTTTCAAGCATGTGCTTCTCTCTCTAGAGTTCGATTTGTATTTGCAAAGGACACCTGTGAACAATGATTGCGTTCATATACTTAGCTCCCCTCCACACTTCCTTCCAGTGCTTGATCACTGACTCCAGTTTTTTGTTCTACTATTCATTTCCTTAGCTCTAAACAAGGCAGTGGCAGCCCACTCCAGTCCTCTTGCCTGGAAAATCCCACGGACGGAGGAGCCTGGTGGGCTGCAGTTCATGGGGTCGCTAAGAGTCGGACACGACTGAGCGACTTCACTTTCACTTTTCACTTTCATGCATTGGAGAAAGAAATGGCAACCCACTCCAGTGTTCTTGCCTGGAGAATCCCAGGAACGGGGAGCCTAGTGGGCTTCCATCTATGGGGTCGCACAGAGTCGGACACGACTGAAGTGACTTAGCGGCAGCAGCAGCAAACAGCATCTTATCTCTCTTATCTCTTGTTCCATCCACCTGCCACAGTATCTTAAAACCCTCAGTGTAAGATGAAGGTCTGAGAGAACCCTAATCCCATCTATCCTGTGACTTCTGTCAGCTGGCCCTTAACTCTGACTTTGTTCAGATGAATAACATTTACATTCTTTAATGAAAACAAAATTCAAATTTCCAAGATTTTCTATAGCAGTTTCCAAAAGTATCCCATGAGTAAATATTATATATGTATATTATTATATATAACTTATATATCAAATATTATAAATCGAACCTGGGCTCCCTGCATTGTGAGCGTGTGGTACATGGACAAATACTTTACAAAACTGTTTTACATTTATTATGTATGCATGTATATAATGAGTCCTTCAGTATTTGTTTTCACAAATCTAATTGCTTAGGATGAAGCTAGAGTCAATTCCTAAATGTTAAAACTGAGTTAAGGTGAAGAAAAATATTAAATGATGGTAAACACCCAAGGCATGCAGATGTAGGAAAAATCATAAAAGGGCTAAGAAAGTGATTGGAAAACTGGTTTTGATTCTCAAATTAAAAAACTATTAATAGCAAGCACAGCAATTGCTTTGCTATGACAGTACTTCTCCTCTGCTGAGCCCAGCAGCAAACCACAATGATGTTTCCTTCTGTAATTGGGTGTCCCGGAGCCTAGAGACACCATTGCTTCTCAAGAAGCAACGTGCCAGCACTGAGAACACTGTATGGTCAGGCCATTCAAGATGGCTGTTCTCTTGCTCTCTGTACATCCCCTGCTAGACTCGTCCCTGCTTCATTCACGTGACTATCCAATCCTCTTAATTATAGGCCTTGCTTAGTCCCTGGTAACTAATTAGCCCAGCTGATGTCTGTTCCCCCTATTAATGGTAGCCTCTTCTCCCCAGTGTAACAGAGAGGGCTGCCACTTTCTGCTTGCCAGGTGCCGCTCACAGAGTGAAGTTGTCCCAGGACTCTTTGAGACATATAAGATCCCTTGCCTAATAGACCATCGATGTCTCTGCCACAAACTTCAGGCTCTTTCTTCCGTCTCAAGGCTGGGCAACTAGCCGTCTTGCAGACCTGCAGGATGCAGCCCAACCCACATATCAACCCTGTCCTCTTCCACTTAATTGTCTCCAAGTGTTTCACTTTCATTGTTGCACCATTTATTTCTGCAAGTTGTTTCTCTCAGTGTAATCACCCTTCTTTTTTTTTTGTCTCAAACAGCACATCTTCAGGTTTAATCATTGTCCCAGTCATCCCACTGGTTACATGGAGGGGCCCTTTTTGCCTGGAGACACCCAAGAACTATTGATTATGTTGCAGTGGTTAGAGGCCACATCTACACTCACAGATCAGAAGTCCTTCAGTTGATCTGCCACCGCCCCCCCACCCCGCCACAAGCCTCCTCCAGCTTGTGGAAGCCTGTGCCCCAGCTGGCCTGTGTGGGCATGTGTGCTTCAGGATGCTAGCGAAAGGAACACTTGCAGAGATGGGGCAGACACAGTGGGTCCAGCGACCTACCTCGAGGTCTTGGAGGGCCTCCTAGGGAGGCAGGGTTAGATGTAGCACTCCATGGGGATAAGAACACCAATAGTGGAGGCATCAGGGAACTTTTAATTTTCTTATATATACAAAATCTTATTTTTTATTTTCTTTTGTTTTCTTTTTTTTTTTTTTTGCTACTGTGTTTTGCTTTGATGTTTCATTTTTTTCTGATATATTTTTATTTTTCTAATTTTATCTTTTATTCTGTTGTTCTGCTCTTTTCTGTTTGTTGTCTGGTTTTTTTTGTTGTTGTTATCTGTTCATTTGATATTTTTGTGTTGTTTAATCTTGCTTTTATTTATTTTATTTTTTATTTTTGTTTTTGTCATTTTTATGTGTTTGTCTTTTATCCTCTTAGCTTTTCTTTCAGTTTTTAAAATTTTGTTTTCTGTTTAGGTTAGTTACTGGTCTTGATTTAGGAGCTCATGTTTCTTTGGGTTACTTGTTTTTGCTTTCCTTTTTTTTTGCTTGTTGGTTTGTTTTTTGGTTGCTTGGATTTGTTTTTGCTGTTTGTCTAGGATTATATTTTTCTGTTTGCTTTCTTTTTTGTTTGTGTGTTTGTTTTTCTTTTTTGTTCTGTTATATTTTTATCATTTGTTTTGGCCTTTGTTTGTTTGGGGAGGTTTTGTTTTTGTTGTTTGTTTTTTGCACAAACCCATGACTTGGAGGGTCTTCCCAGAGCAGGGGTCAGGCCTGAGCGCCCATGATAGTGCCTGTCCAAGCCACTGGACCACCAGAGAACTTCAGACTCCAAGGAATAGTAATCAGTGTGAGCTCTCCTGAAGGTCCTCATCTCAGCACCAAGACCAGGTTCCTCCCAACTGCCTACAAGATCCAGTGCTGGATGCCTCAGACCTAGCAATCAGCAAGACAGGAAAACAGCCCCATCCATTGCCAAAATATGAAACAACAGAAAAATATGTCACAGATGAAGAACTAAAGTAAAAACTTACTAGGCCAAGTGAATGAAGAGGAAATAAGCAAGCTACCTGAAAAAGAATTCAGAGAAATAAAAGTAAAGATGATTCAAAATCTTAGAAATAGAATGAAGAGTATAAGCTGAGAAAATAATGTTTAACAGGGACCTGCTTATTTAACTTCTATGCAAAGTACATCATGAGAAATGCTGGGCTGGAAGAAGCACAAAGCTGGAGCCAAGATTGCCAGGAGAAATGTCAATAACCTCAGATATGCAGATGACACCAACCTTATGGCAGAAAGTGAAGAGGAACTGAAAAGCCTCTTGATGAAAGTGAAAGTGGAGAGTGAAAAAGTTGGCTTAAAGCTCAACATTCAGAAAACGAAGATCATGGTATCCAGTCCCATCACTTCATGGGAAATAGATGGGGAAACAGTGGAAACAGTGTCAGACTTTATTTTGGGGGGCTCCAAAATCACTGCAGATGGTGTTTGCAGCCATGAAATTAAAAGACGCTTACTCCTTGGAAGGAAAGTTATGACCAACCTAGATAGCATATTCAAAAGCAGAGATATTACTTTGCCAACAAAGGTCTGTCTAGTCAGGCTATGGTTTTTCCAGTAGTCATGTATGGATGTGAGAGTTGGACTGTGAAGAAAGCTGAGTGCCAAAGAATTGATGCTTTTGAACTGTGGTGTTGGAAAAGACCCTTGAGAGTCCCTTGGACTGCAAGGAGATCCAACCAGTCCATTCTAAAGGAGATCAGTCCTGGGTGTTCTTTGGAAGGAATGATGCTAAAGCTGAAGCTCCAGTACTTTGGCCACCTCATGCGAAGAGTTGACTCATTGGAAAAGACTCTGATGCTGGGAGGGAGTGGGGGTTGGAGGAAAAGGGGATGACAGAGGATGAGATGGCTGGATGGCATCACTGACTCAATGGATGTGAGTTTGAGTGAACTCCGGCAGTTGGTGATGGACAGGGAAGCCTGGCATGCTGCAATTCATGGGTTTGCAAAGAGTTGGACACGACTGAGAGACTGAACTGAACTGAACTGAGAAGAACAAATAGTGATGAACAACGCCATAACTAAAATTAAAAATATATACTAGAGGGAATTTACAGCAGAAAAACTGAGACAGAATGGATAAGTGAGCTGGAAGATCGAATGGTAGAAATAACTGCTGCAGAGCAGCATAAAGGAAAAAGAATGAAAAAAAAAAAATGAAGACAGTCTCAGAAACCTCTGAGACAACATTAAATGTACCAACATTCAAATTATAGGGGTCCTAGAAGAAGAAAGAGAAAGAATCTGAGAAAATATTTGAAGAGATTATCCCAAACATGGGACAGGAAATATCCACCCAAGTCGATGAAGTGCAGAGTCTCATATAAAATAAACCCAAGAAGAAACATACCAGGCACATATTAAGGACATTAATAAAAATTAAATATAAAGAAAAAATATTAAAAGCAGCAGGGGAAAGTAACAAATAACATATAAGGGAATCCCATAAGGTTATGAGCTGACTTTTCAGCAGAAACTCTGTAGTCCAGAAGGGAGGGGCAGGATATATTTAAAGTGATACAAGGGAAAATCCTAAAACCAAGATTACTCTACCCAGCAAGGATTTCATTCAGATTCAGTGGAAAAATCAAAAGCTTTATAGACAAGCAAAATTTAACAGAATTCATCACCACCAATCCAGCTTTACAATAAATAATAAAGGAATTTCTCTAGGCAGGAAACACAAGAGAAGAAAAAAGACCTAAAAAAAACCAAACCCAAAACAATCAGGAAAATGGTAACAGGGACATCAGTTCAGTTCAGTTCAGTCACTCAGTCGTGTCTGACTCTTTGCAACCCATGAACTGCAGCGCGCCAGGCTTCCCTGTCCATCACCAAATCCCAGAGTTTACCCAAACTCATATCCATTGAGCCGGTGATGCCATCCAACCATCACATCCTCTGTCATCCCCTTCTCCTCGCCTTCAATCTTTCCCAGCATCAGGGTCTTTTCAAATGAGTCAGTCCTTCACATCAGGTGGCCAGAATATTGGAGTTTCAGCTTCAACATCAGTCCTTCCAATGAACACTCAGGACTGATCTCCCTTATGATGGACTGGCTGGATCTTCTTGAAGTCCAAGGGACTCTCAAGAGTCTTCTCCAACACCACAGTTCAAAAGCATCAATTCTTCAGCACTCAGCTGTCTTTATAGTCCAACTCTCACATCCATACATGACCACAGGAAAAACCATAGCCTTGACTAGATGGACCGTTGTTGGCAAGGTATGTCTCTGCTTTTTAATATGCTGTCTAGGTTGGTCATAACTTTCCTTCCAAGGAGTAAGCGTCTTTTAATTTCATGGCTGCAATCACCATCTGCAGTGATTTTGGAGCCCCCCAAAATAAAGTGTGCACTGTTTCCACTGTTTCCCCATCTATTTCCCATGAAGTGATGGGACTGGATGCCATGATCTTCGTTTTCTGAATGTTGAGCTGTAAGCCAACTTTTTCACTCTCCTCTTTCAGTTTCATCAAGACGCTCTTTAGTTCTTCAGTTTCTGCCATAAGGGTGGTGTCATCTGCATATCTGAGGTTATTGATATTTCTCCCAGCAATCTTGATTCCAGCTTGTGCTTCATCCAGCCCAGCATTTCTCATGATGTACTCTGCATATAAGTTAAACAAGGAGGGTGACAATATACAGCCTTGACATACTCCTTTTCCTATTTGGAACCAGTCTGTTGTTCCATGTCCAATTCTAACTGTTGCTTCTTGACCTGCATACAGGTTTCTCAAGAGGCAGGTCAGGTGGTCTGGTATTCCCATCTCTTGAAGAATTTTCCACAGTTATTGTGATCCACACAGTCAAAGGCTTTGGCATAGTCAATAAAGCAGAAAGAGATGTTTTTCTGGAACACTCTTGCTTTTTCAATGATCCAGCAGATGTTGGTAATTTGATCTCTGGTTCCTCTGACTTTTCTAAAACCAGCGTGAACATCTGGTAGTTCATGGTTCACATATTATTGAAGCCTGGCTTGGAGAATTTGGAGCATTTTGAGCATTACCTTACTAGCACGTGAGATGAGTGCAATTGCGCAGCAGTTTGAGCATACTTTGGCATACCCTTTCTTAGGGATTGGAATGAAAGCTGACATTTTCCAGTCCTGTGGCCACTGCTGAGTTTTCCAAATTTGCTGGCATATTGAGTGCAGCACTTTCACAGCATCATATTTTAGGATTTGAAATAGCTCAACTGGAAGTCCATCACCTCCACTAGCTTTGTTTGTAGTGATGCTTCCTAAGGCCCACTTGACTTCATATTCCAAGATTCTTCACATCCTGCGTAGCACTGGAGTGGAGAGCAGCAGCTGCGCAGTGCTAGAGTGGCTGAGAGGAGATACTCCACATCCAAGGGCAAAGGAGAAGCCCCAGCATGACAGTAGGAGGGGCAAATTTGTGTTCAGAATCAAATCCCATTCCCGCCAGAGACACTAAGAGGGCTCAAACAAACTGTGAGCACCAGGATCCAGGGACCTCACAGAGACTGGGACAGAACAGTGTTTGAGCATCTCCTGTGGAGGTATGGGTCAGCAGGGGCCTGCCACAGGGACCCGGGCTCTGGCTGCAGCAGACCGGGGTATGCCATACGCCCTCTTGGAGGAGGTTGCCATTAACTCCACTATAGAGCTCCCAGAACTTACACAGGACTGGGAAAAAGACTCTGGGAGGGCACAAACAGAACCTTGTGCACCAGGACCCAGGAAAAAGGAGCAGTGACCTACAAGAAACTGACCCAGACTTGCCCATGAGTGTCCAGGAGTCTCTGGTGGAGGCGTGGGTTGGTGGTGGCCTGATGCAGGGTCGGGAGCACTGAGTGCAGCAGTACATACATGGGATGTTTTGAAGGAGGTCGCCATTATCTTCATTACCTCCACCATAGTTTCCCCCCAGGTAAATAGCAGGAAGGGAACACAGCCCCACCCATCATCAGAAAATTGGATTAAAGATTTACATGGCCCCGCCCATCAGAACAAGACCCAGTTTCCCCCTCAGTCAGTCTCTCCCACCAGGAAGCTTCCACAAGCCTCTGATCCTTCTCCATCAGAGGGCAGACAGGCTGAAAACCACAGTCACAGAAAACTAACCAATCTAATCACATGGACCACAGCCTTGTCTAACTCAGGGAAACTATAAGCCATGCCGTGTAGGGCCACCCAAGACGGACGGGTCATGTTGGAGAGTTCTGAGAAAACATGGTCCACTGGAAAAGGGAATGGCAAATGACTTCAGTATTCTTGCCTTGAGAACCCCATGAACAGTATGAAAAGGCAAAAAGTTAGGACACTGAAAGATGAACTCCCCAGGTCGGTAAGTGCCCAATATGCTACTGGAGATCAGTGGAGAAATAACTCCAGAAAGAATGAAGAGGCAGAGCCAAAGCAAAAACAACACCCAGTTGTAGATGTGACTGGTCATGGAAACAAAGTCCGAGGCTGTAAAGAGCAATATTGTATGGGAACCTGGAATGTTAGATCCATAAATCAAGGCAAATTGGAAGTGGTCAAACAGGAGATGGCAAAAGTGAATGTCGACATTCTAGGAATCAGCGAAGTAAAATGGACTGGAATGGGTGAATTTAACTCAGATGACCATTATATCTACTACTGTGGTCAAGAATCCCTCAGAAGAAATGGAGTAGCCATCATAGTCAACAAGAGTCCAAAATGCAGTACTTGGATGCAATCTCAAAAATGACAGAATGATCTCTGTTTATTTCCAAGGCAAACCATTCAATATCATGGTAATCCAAGTCTATGCCCTCACCAGTAATGCTGAAGAAGCTGAAGTTGAACAGTTCTATGAAGACCTACAAGACCTTTTAGAACTAACACCCCAAAAAGATGAACTTTTCATTATAGGGGACTGGAATGCAAAAGTCGGAAGTCAAGAAACACCTGGAGTAACAGGTAAATTTGGCCTTGGAGTACAAAATGAAGCGGGGCAAAGGCTAATAGAGTTTTGCCAAGAGAATGCACTGGTCATAGCAAACACCCTCTTCCAACAACACAAGAGAAGACTCTACACATGGCCATACCAGATGGTCAACACCAAAATCAGACTGATTATATTCTTTGCAGCCAAAGATGGAGAAGCTCTATACAGTCAACAAAAACAAGACCAGGAGCTGACTGTGGCTCAGATCATGAACTCCTTATTGCCAAATTCAGACTGAAATTGAAGAAAGTAGGGAAAACCACTAGGCCATTCAGGTATGACCTAAATCAAATCCCTTATGATTATACAGTGGAAGTGAGAAATAGATTTAAGAGACTAGATCTGATAGACAGAGTGCCTGATGAACTATGGAATGAGGTTCATGACATTGTACAGGAGACAGGGATCAAGACCCTCCCCATGGAAAAGAAATGCAAAAAAGCAAAATGGCTGTCTGAGGAGGCCTTACAAATAGATGTGAAAAGAAGAGAAGCAAAAAGCAAAGGAGAAAAGGAAAGATACACCCATTTGAATGCAGAGTTCCAAAGAATAGCAAGGAGAGATAAGAAAGCCTTCCTCAGTGATCAGTGCAAAGAAATAGAGGGAAACAATAGAATGGGAAAGAGTAGAGCTCTCTTCAAGAAAACTAGAGATACCAAGGGAACATTTCATGCAAAGATAGGCTCAATAAAGGACAGAAGTGGTATGGACCTAACAGAAGCAGAAGATATTAAGAAGAGGTGGCAAGAATATACAGAACTGTACAAAAAAGATCCTCATGACCCAGATAATCATGATGGTGTGATCACTGACCTAGAGCCAACAGGGACATACATATCGATAATTACCTTGAATGTAAATGGATTAAATGCTCCAACCAAAAGACAGATTGGCTGAATGGATACAAAAATAAGACCATATATATGTTGTCTATAAGAGATCCACTTCAGACCTAGGACATATACAGACTGAAAGTGAGGAAATGGAAAAAGATATTCCATGCAAATGGAGATCAATAGGAAGCTGGCGTAGCAACGCTCATATCAGACAGCATAGACTTTAAAATAAAGACTGTCAGAAGAGACAAGGAAAGACACTACATAATGATCAAGGAATCATTCCAAGAAGAAGATATAACAATTGTAAATATTTATTCACCCAACATAGAAGCATCTCAACCCATAGGGCAAATGTTAATGACCATTAAAGGGGAAATTGACAGTAACACAATAATAGTTAGGAAGTTTAACACCCCACTCATACCAATAGGCAGATCATCCAGTCAGAAAAGTAATAAGGAAACACAAGCTTTAAGTGACACATTAGACCAAGTATACTTAATGGATATTTATAGGAAATTCCATCCAAAAGCAGCAGAACATACTTTCTTCTCAAGTGCACATAGAATATTCTCCAGGATAGATCACATCTTGGGTCACAAACCTAGCCTCAGTAGATTTAAGAAAACTGAAATCGTATCAAGCATCTTTTTTTACCACAATGCTATGGGGTTAGAAATCAATTAAATAGGAAGAAAACTGTAAAAAAAAAAAAAAAAACCATAGACACATAGAAGCTAAACAATATGCTACTAAATAATCAAGAGATCACTAAAGAAATTGAAGAGGAAATAATACATCAAAACAAATGACAATGAAAGCCCGGTGACCCCAAACTTATGGGGTGCAGCAAAGCAGTTCTAAGAAGTAACTTTACATCAATACAGTTCTACCTCAAAAAAAATACAAGAAAAATCTCAAATAAACAACCTAACCTTACACCTAAATGAGAACAAACAAAATTCAAAGTTAGTAGAAGGAAAGAAATCACAAAAAGCAGAGCAGAAGTAAATGAAAGAGGAACAAAGAAAACAACAGCAAAGATTAATAAAACTAGAAGCTGGTTCTTTAAGAAGATAAACAAAATTGATAAAATTTTAGCTAGACTAATCAAGAAAAAAAGGAGAGGATGCAAATCAATAAAAATTAGAAATAAAAAAGGAGAAATTACAACTGACACTGCAGAAACACAAAGGATCTTAAGAGATTACTACAAGCAACTATATGCCAAGAAAATAGGCAACCTGGAATAAATGGACAAATTCTTAGAAAAGTACAACCTTCCAAGACTGAACGAGGGAGAAATAGATAATATGAACAGACCAAACATAAGTAATGTAATTGAAACTGTGATTAAAAAGTCTTCCAACATACAGAAGTCCAGGACCAGATGGCTTCACAGATGAATTCTATCAAACATTTAGAGAAGAACTAACATTCATCCTTCTCAAACTCTTGCAAAAATTGTGAAGGAAGGAACATTCCCAAGCTCATTCTACAAGGCCACCATCACCCTAATACCAAAACCAGACAAAGATATCACAAAAAGAGAAAATTATAGACCAATATTACTGATGAACATAAACACAAAATACTAACAAACAGAATCCAACAACATATGAAAATGACCATACACCATGATCAAGTGCGATTTATCCCAGAGATACAAAGATTCTTTAACATGTGCAAATCAACCAATGTGGTACACCATATTAACAAATTGGAGAATAAAAACTATCTCAATAGATGCAGAAACAGCTTTTGACAAAATTCTACACTGATTTATGATTAAAAAAAAAAACCTCTAGAAAGTGGGCATAGATGGAACCCACTTCAGCATAATAAAAGCCATGTATGACAAGCATCATTATCAATGGTAAAAAATTGAAAGCATTTCTTCCAAGATCAGTAACAAAAGAAGAAAGTCCACTGTCACTACTATTATTCAACATAGTTTTGGAATTCCTGACCATGGCAATCAGAGAAGAAAAGGGAAAAAAAGGAATCCAAACTGGAAGAGAAGTAAAACTGTCACTGTTTGCAGGTGACATGATACTGTATATAGAAAAATCCTTAAAATGCCACCAGAAAGCTACCAATATTAATCAATGAATTTGGTAAAGTCACAGAATACAAAATTAATACAAATGAATCTCTTGCATTCTTATACACCAACAACAAAAGATCAGAAAGAGAAATTAAGAAGACAATCCCATTTATCATTTAACAAAAAGAAAAAATACCCAGGAGTAAATTTACCTAAGAAGGCAAAAGACCTGTACTCAGAAAACCATAAGATGCAGATGAAAGAAATCAAAGACATCACAGATGGAGCGATATACCATGTTCTTGGATTAGAAGAATCAATATTGTGAAAATAACTATACTTCCCAAAGCAATCTGCAGATTTAATGCAATTCCCATCAAATCACCAACAGCATTCTTCATAGAATTAGGATAAAGAATTTTACAATATGTGTGGAAACCCAAAAGACCCTGAACAGTCAAAGCAATTTTGAGAAAGAAAAACAGAACTGGAAGAATTTGGCTCCCAAACTTAAAACTATACTATAAAGCTACAGTAATCAAGACAGTATGTTACTGGCACAAAAACAGACATATAGATCAATGGAACAGAGTAGAAAGCCCAAAGATAAACCCATGCACCTGACGTCACCTCATCTATGTTAAAGAGGCAGGAATATACAATGGAGAAAAGACAGTCTTCAGTAAATGGTCCTGGGAAAACTGGAGAATTACAGGTAAAAGAATAAAATTAGAGGGACTTCCTTGGTTGTCCAGTGGTTAAGACTCTGAACTCCCAGAGCAGGGGGCCTGGGTTAGATTATCTGGTCAGGAAACTAGACCCTGCATGCTGCAACCAAGACCCAGCTGAGCAAAAAAAAAAAAAAAGGAAGAAGAAAAATGAAATTAGAACACTCCCTAACACCAACACCATACACAAAATAAACTCAAAACAGATTAAAGAACTAAATTTAGGCTGGACACTATAAAACTCGAAAAGTTAAAGTGAAAGTCACTCAGTCCTGTCTATTTGTGACCCCATGGACTATACATTCCATGGAATTCTCCAGGCCAGAATACTGGAGTGGGTAGCCATTCCCTTCTGCAGGGGATCTTTCCAGCCCAGGTATTGAACCCAGGTCTCCTGCATTGCAGGCAGATTCTTCGCCAGCTGAGCCACCAGGGAAGCCCTTAAAGGGAAACATAGGTAGAATGGTGTTTGACATAAATTGCAGCAAGATCTTTTTTGGCCCACTGATAGAGTAGTGAAAATAAAAACAAAAATAAATAAATGGGGCCTAATTAAACTTACAAGCTTTTGCATAGCAAAAGAAACCATAAGCAAGACAAAAAGACAACCTTCAGAATGGAAGAAAATATTTGTAAATGAGGCAATTGACAAGGGATTAATCTCCAAA
The DNA here is from genome assembly GCF_014754425.2 of Oryx dammah. Lineage (NCBI taxonomy): Eukaryota > Metazoa > Chordata > Mammalia > Artiodactyla > Bovidae > Oryx > Oryx dammah. The sequence continues at coordinate 38,535,083 of NW_024070200.1, forward strand.
ATATACAAACAGTCCATGCAGCTCAATATCAAAAAAACAAACATGGGCAGAAGACCTAAAAAGATAAATCTCTTTTTAATATCTTTAATATCTTTATCTATTAAAAATTTTAATTTAATATCTTTAAATATCCAAAGAAGACAAACAGATGCCCAAGTATCACATGAAAAGATACACAACAATGTCATTCATTATTAGGGAAATGCAAATTAAAAAACTACAATGAGATTTCACCTCACACTGGTCAGGATGACCATCAGCTACAAAATCTACAAAGAATAAATGCTGAAGAGAGTGTGGGAATGTAAACTGATATAGCCATTATGGAGAACAGTATGAAGGTTCCTTAAAAAAACAAAAAACAGGTCTACCATATGACCCAGCAATCCCACTCCTGGGAATATACCTAGAGAAAACCATAATTCCAAAAGATACCCCAATGTTTATTAGCAGCACTCTTTACAATAGCCAGGAAGCAACCTAAATGTCCATCAACAGAGGATTGGATAAAGAAGATACAGTACGTATGTATATACAGTGGATTATTACTCAGCCATAAGGAATGAAATTGAGCCATTTGCAGAGACATGCATGGACCTAGAGACTGTTACACAGAGAGAAATCAGGAAAAAAAAAAAAGATACCATTTACTAATGCGTTCAAATCCTGAAAGATGATGCTGTGAAAGTGCTGCACTCAATATGCCAGCAAATTTGGAAAACTCGGCAGTGGCCACAGGACTGGAAAAGTCAGTTTTCATTCCAATCCCAAAGAAAGGCAATGCCAAAGAATGCTCAAACTACCGCACAATTGCACTCATCTCACATGCTAGTAAAGTAATGCTCAAAATTCTCCAAGCCAGGCTTCAGCAATACGTGAATGGTGAACTTCCAGATGTTCAAGCTGGTTTTAGAAAAGGCAGAGGAACCAGAGATCAAATTGCCAACATCTGCTGGGTCATTGAGAAAGCAAGAGAGTTCCAGAAAAACATCTATTTCTGCTTTATTGACTATGCCAAAGCCTTTGACTGTGTGGATCACAATAAACTGTGGAAAATTCTTCAAGAGATGGGAATACCAGACCACCTGACCTGCCTCTTAAGAAACCTGTATGCAGGTCAGGAAGCAACAGTTAGAACTGGACACAAAACAACAGACTGGTTCCAAATAGGAAAAGGAGTATGTCAAGGCTGCATATTGTCACCCTGCTTATTTAACTTCTATGCAGGGTACATCATGAGAAACACTGGGCTGGAGGAAGCACAAGCTGGAATCAAGATTGCTGGGAGAAATATCCATAACCTCAGATATGCAGATGACACCACCCTTATGGCAGAAAGTGAAGAGGAACTAAAAAGCCTCTTGATGAAAGTGAAAGTGGAGAGTGAAAAAGTTGGCTTAAAGCTCAACATTCAGAAAACGAAGATCATGGCATCTGGTCCCATCACTTCATGGCAAATAGATGAGGAAACAGTGGAAACAGTGTCAGACTTTATTTTGGGGGGCTCCAAAATCACTGCAGATGGTGATTGCAGCCATGGAATTAAAAGACGCCTACTCCTTGGAAGGAAAGTTATGACCAACCTAGATAGCATATTCAAAAGCAGAGACATTACTTGGCCAACAAAGATCTGTCTAGTCAAGGCTATGGTTTTTCCAATGGTCATGTATGGATGTGAGAGTTGGACTGTGAAGAAAGCTGAGTGCCGAAGAGTTGATGCTTTTGAACTGTGGTGATGGAGAAGACTCTTGAGAGTCCCTTGGACTGCAAGGAGATTCAACCAGTCCATCCTTAAGGAGATCAGCCCTGGGATTTCTTTGGAGGGAATGATGCTGAAGCTGAAACTCCAGTACTTTGGCCACCTCTTACGAAGAGTTGACTCACTGGAAAAGACTCTGATGCTGGGAGGGATTGGGGGCAGGAGGAGAAGGGGATGACAGAGGATGAGATGGCTGGATGGCATCACTGACTCGATGGACATGAGTCTGAGTGAACTCTGGGAGTTGGTGGTGGACAGGGAGGCCTGGCGTGCTGCAATTCGTGGGGTTGCAAAAGTCGGACATGACTGAGCAACTGAACTGAACTGATATGTGGAATCTAGAAAATGGTAAAGACGAACCTATTTGCAAAGCAGAAACAGAGATACCGACATAGAGAACAAATGTATGGACACGAAGCAGGGAAAGGGGAGTGGGGTGTACTGGGAGCCTGGGATAGACATATACGGGCTTCCCTGGTAGCTCAGCTGGCAAAGAATCCACTTGCAATGCAGGAGATCCCAGTTCTATTCCAGGGTCGGGAAGTTCCCCTGGAGAAGGGATAGGCTACCCACTCCAGTATTCTTGGGGCTTCCCTGGTGGCTCAGACAGTAAAGAATCCTCCTGCATTGCGGGAGACCTGGGTCGGGAATATCCTCTGGAGAAGGGAATGGCAATCCACTCCAGTATTTTTGCCTGGAGAATTCCACAGACAGAGGACCCTGGCAGGCTACAGTCCATGGGGTCGCAAAGAGTCAGACATGACTGAGCAACTAACACTTTTCACTTTCACATATACATATAGTTGATTCACTTTGTGGTACAGCAGAAACTAACACAACATTGCAAAGCAACTATACTCCAAGCTTTTTTTGAAAAGTTGTTCATTTGACCAACATTTATTTAGCACTTACCCTCTACCAGGCACTGTTTTGTTTTCTTTTTTTTAGAAGTGGAAAGGTTACATTTTATTTTCCAAAATGACCTCACAGGCCTTCTTTTTAGGAACCCAGTTTTAAGCAGTTGTATAATTATTTTTTTCAGTTAATTTTTATTGGAGTATAGCTAATTTACAATGCCCTGTTAGCTTCTGTGCATAGCAAAGCGGATCAGTGTACATTTATCCACTCGTTTTTAGATTAGTTCCCCATGCTATGCAGAAAGTTCTTATTAGTTGTCCATTTTATAGATAGTAATACTAGGCATTGTTCTTAAGAAAGGAACTAAAGAGACAGAATTGCTACCTTGTAGGAGCCTGCATCCTAGGGGACAGATAGATGTTGACACACAGAGTATCCTGAAATGAGATGATGGTGAAGGCATGGAGGAAAAATAAACAGAAAGAGAGTGGGGTGCTGGGTGGGGGTATAGGTTTAGCTGCAGTGGTTGAGGAAGGCCTCACTGAGAAGGTGATTATCTGAGTGAATGCTGAAGGGATGAAGAGGGAGTTAGACGATACGTGGGGACAGTGTGTCCCAGGCTGAGGGAACAACCTGTCCAAAATCTGTGGGCAGGAGGTAGCATATGAGCAGCAGGGAAGGGACGCATGGGAGGTGAGCTCAGAGAGGGGGTCAGGGCCAGATCAGACAGCCCTGTGGCCCCATGTGAGGATTTTGGCTTCTGTTCTGATAAGAGAAGCCTTAGACAGTTCTGGCAGAGTGCAGTATGCTCTCAGACTTCAGTCAGAACAAGGCCTTTGAGGCCTCAGCCCTGACTGGGGCGGGGGAGGTATGTGATCTGAGACCCACTGCTCAGGGAGGCTCACGGGGGCCCAGGGCCCAAAGGCTGGTCATCCACATCTGATGGGGTTGGGGCCTCCCCATCAGCACACCCTGTCCTGAATCCCTCTAGCTCCTCCCTTCCCATGTACTCCCTCAACTCTCACTCCACCTCCTCTCTTTTCTTATCTAATCTCAGGGGGAGGAACAACTGCTTCTGTGCACTCCTTTGCATCAACATGTTCTAGGTCAGATGTTTCTGGGAACCTCTGTTTCTGCCTTAGTGTGGACCAGTGGAAGGAACGTGGTGCCCACTGGGCCCCAGGGGAAGGAAAGAGGCAGAGAGGTAGGCACCAGATTATCATCAGAGACACAGCAGTGCCTCAAGAAAGCCCCAACCCACCCCGTCTCCCCAGTCTTCTAGTCCTCCTTACCCACAACTCCAAGAAGCATTGATTATTGACCCCCATAACTATGACAAAGCTCAGGCTCAGAGAGGTTTGATCCCTGCGTTGGGAAGATCCCCTGGAGAAACGCATGGTAACCCACTCCAGTATTCTTGCCTGGAGACTCCCTTGGTTAGAGGAGCTTGGTGGGCTGCAGTCCATAGGGTTGCACAGAGTTGCACACGACTGAACTGACTTAGCATGCACGCAGGCTCAGAGAGGTGGGGCCCTAGCCCAAGGTCATTCAGATCATAAGCAGAAGATGCAGAATTTGAACCCAGATCTGTTTAAATGCGAAGTTTGGGGTTTCCCACGTCCTGTGGTTCCTCACTGTCAGATACAGATCCTGAGGGTCTACAAAGAGCTAGAAGCCTTTTCCCCAAAAAAGGCAAACACACGCACACACACACAACATTGCCTGTGATGTCAGGGGATTTCCAGAGTCTAGTTAAGAACACCCATACCATCCTTGGGCTGTCTGTCTGAAAGGCACTCAGTGGGCTGGGCCCTCCTTGCAATGCAAAGCCCTTGGCCCCCAGAGCATCCTAGAGATCCCTAGAGTTCCTAGCCAGCAACCACATCCCCCTGCCTCCCACGTAGCCAAAGCAAGAGGAGAGTCCTCCAGCTGATGCAGAAAACATTTTAGCCTCACACACACACACACACACACACACACACACACACACACACGGAAGGAACAGATATTCCCAGTCAACAAACTGGGCAAAATTGAAAGTTTATTTTTCCGTAACTCCATGAATTTTTAAAATCTCTTCCCACTTCCTCCTATGACAGAATAATTAATGCATCCATTCCACACACAAAAAACTGTCATTTTCCAGTTTAAACTAAGTCGAGTCCCAGCAGTTCCACTTCTAGGGATTTATCTTAGAGCTAGACCAACTCGAGTGTGTATGGTGCAGAAATAAGATTGTTTCAGCAAAAGACTGAAAACAACCTCGATGTTCATTGCACAGGACAGATTAAATGCATCCCGGCCAGACCATCCATGGAATGCTGTACATCCCAACAAAAGCACTAAGAAGCCCTCAATACAATAGGAAAGGTTCTCCAGAGAACATTGTCAAGTATGAGAAACAAGATACAGAACTGTATACTGTGTTATCATTTGTAAATGTCTAGAATACTTCTGTGCTCAGTTGCTTCAGCCATGACTCTTTGTGACCCATAGACTGCAGCCCTCCAGGCTCCTCCATCCATGGCAAGAATACTGGAGTGGGTTGCCATGCCCTCCTCCAAGGGATCTTCCCAACCCAGAGATCCAACCTGCATCTCCTGCATTTCAGACAGATTCTTTACCTCTGAGCCACAGATGAAGCCCCTAGAATACTTCTAGAATGATGCAAAAGCAAGTTTTAACAGTGGTGGCTCTGGGAGAAGAAATGGGTGAGCAAAGGAGGGAGAAGGATGGAAGGAACCTTCATGCTTTTCACTGTGAAGTTCTCTGTGCCTCTTTTAAGAAAAGAATTTACTGAGAAAAAATTCACGTAGCATTACCATTTTAAAGTGCACAATTCTGTGTCATAGTGTGCTTCACCATGGTGTGCGTCACCGTTCTGTGTAGCCAGCACCTCTATCTATTTCTAAAACATTCCATCACCTCAAAAAGGAAACTTTGTGCCCGTTAAACAATCAACTCCCTTTGTACGTTTTATGTTCCTGCTTTATCAGTGAAGGTCCCCATAAGAAAGAGATGGCCCACTCAGAAGGGCAGTTAGAGAGGGGAGGGCAGAGTAAAGGGGGCCACAAAGGATGGGAAAGCCACAGCAGAAAGTTGGACCACTCCTGAGGTCCCAAGCCGTCTGGACAGGAGGTCAGACAGGACCTTCAGCTGCCAGGACCAAGAGGAAGCTGCTGCCAAAACTGCAGCCAGGGGGGAGAGAGCAGGAGGAATCAAATTCCCAATCTCCGTTCCGCTGCTGTCTGTATTGGCCTAACTCGACCAGAGGCCAGGGGCCTCGGAGATGCCCGTACAGGTCAGCTCCCGGGGGACCAAGCCCGTGGAGAGGGAATCCGGTGGCAGAGGCCGACTAACCAGCACATGGTTATAGACACTTTTTCAAGTGAAGTTAGGTAAACTGTTTTTAAAGCTCAGCGAAATCAGACTTTGCTGCTCCCTGTCCCACACCTTCTGTATGAGATCTGTGGTCCTGGGCCTCAGGTGGGGTCAACTCTTCCTGCTGGACCCACTGAGTACGCATTCCCCCATCAGCCTCTGTGGCCAGCGTGCTGACCCTGCCCTCTGCTCATGTGGACCCTTGCTCCACTGCTGCACCGAGGGGGGCCGCCCAGGCCCTCTTGGTTCCGGTGCCCTGGGCCTCCTCCTCCTCCGTGGCCTGTGCTTCATACTCTAGGGCCTTGTCACTTTCTTGGGAAGCCTCAGGCCCTACTAACTTCTTCCCTTCTTACTGCACAGGAAATGTACCCTAGGGAGCTCCTCTCTGAGCCCCACTCAGAGTCTGGCTTCCTTTTTGAAGTTTCTTCCCTTCTCAGCTCTCAAGATCCCTAAGAATCTGAGGGATGGGGCTGGGGGAGGGAGAATTTATTCTGCCACATTGCACATCTTTCCAAATCTTTTCAGGCTTTCATCTTAACCAAAGCTTTTGAGCTTAAGAATTAGATGTCTTTTTTCTCTGATTCAGTATCCCCTTGCGGCAGGGGAGTGGGGAGGCTCACCACTTAGCACTCACAATGATGTCCTTCTCGGCATACCCAGTAAGCCCATGAGCATGACTCGGCCCATCACCTTCTCATGTCCAGCTAGAGCTGGTAGCCACCTTGGCTAGCCTCCAAGCCATCACTCTTGTGATCTAAACAGTCAATTTGAGGCCCAGAGAGGGACAGAGGCCTGCCCAAGTTCACAGGGAGAAGAGGTGAGTGGAAGATTCAGGCCTCAAAGCCAGACTTCAGGCCTCCTGTCTAACGTGCCTTCAATGTATTGGGAGACAGCACCCTGGGGTCCACACCCTGAATTTTCATGAATGCTGACAAATTCTTTCTCAGCCACCTGTATCCACCGGTTAAGACGGTATTACCTGTGACCCAGCTGAACCTACTAACCACTTTTGGGGACATCTCGCAGGAATCTCCACTAATGCCTCCTGTAGACAGTTTATATTCAGCAGAATTATGTTCCCCCAGAAGTCATGCCCACCCACAGCCTCGGAATGTGACCTTATTTGAAAATAAGGTCTTTAGAGATATAATTTTTTAAGATGATGTCATATTGGATGAAGATGGGTCCTAGTCTGATGACTATCGTCCTTAAGGAGATATAGGGGCAAAGACATAGAGCAGGAAGACAGTCATGTGAAGACTCAGGCAGAGATTGGACAGATGCAGCTATGAGCCAAGGAACCTCAAGGATTGCTGGGAGCCACCAGAAGCCAGAAGAGAAAAAGAAAGATTCTTTACTGGAACCTTTAGAGCAAGGCCTTGCCAACGCCTTGATTTCAGACTTCTGGCCTCCAGAACTGTAAGAGAATACATTTCTCTTTTAAGCCACCCAGTTTGTGGTACTTTGTTCTGGCAAGGACTACCCAAGGGAGATTCCTGGTATTCTGAGAAAGCCCTCAGTTCGCCCTGCTGTATGTGAATTTCCCACGTTTGTTTACAGATGCTTGCAAACCCACCATCAACACCCTGCTTTCCTTTAACTGAAGGAGCAGATCCACACTTCTACTAGGTGGCCTTGGTGGTCATGCTTCTGGGTCCCTTATTACATCTGCTTCTGTGCAAATGCTCCTGTCAACTATACCGAAATCCTCTGTGTTGGCAATGTCTCTCTCCTTCCCCCAGACTGGAGTTCCTTGAGGGCAGGAGCCACGGGTCCTGCTCAGAGCTCCAGCCTTCAGCACAGAGCCTGGGGGAGGTGGGTTGAGAGGGTAAAACCCCTTCCTGGGTGCTGTGTCAACAGTGAGGCAGGTTTGCAGGGTGAGGTTAGCAGCTACTGCAGGATCTTAATCCAGACTGGTGCTGAGAACCCCTTGTGCTCTGACATGGCCTCTTAAAGCCAGTGAGGAGGTTTTCTGGGGACCCAGAAGCCCTGAGCCCATTGGCCAGACTTCCTGGGAGAACCAGAGCAGATTTGCATGAAAAAGAACACTGGCTTCATTGAAATTCTTCTCGTCTTGAGTGAAAACAAAGCCACAAAGAAAAGGAAAGTTTTAATCTTGAGCAATTTCACCGTTGAGGAGTGTTTTGAGTTTCTAAAAATGGAGAGGAAATGGCTCTCTTTGGGCCACTCCGGTCGCCGCCTCCCCCGGCCCCGGGCCCGCCCCCCTGCCCCGTCAAGGCCAACCTCCCAGGCTGAGGGAGACCGCTCTCTCTGGCAGATGCCCGAGGCTGGTGCCACACAGTTCTGGAGCTGGACGCAGCTGTCCCCCCTAGAACCCCAGCATGCCGGACAGCAGAGCAGCCCCGCAGGAGAGCCTGCTGGATGCAAGCCTGGGGACCACCCAAGAAAACTTGGGAACCAGGTAAGTCGGAGGTCGGGTCTCTGCCCACTGAGCCCATGGCCAAGTTCTGGACTTGACTCTGCTGTGCGACCCTGAGCAGGCTGCTTCACTCTCTGAGCCTCAGTCTCTTCATCTAGGAAACGAAAGAAAGGGGCTGGATGATCGCTAAATGGGGTAAGCCCTGGAGTGGGACATGTGTACTCCCCTGCGTGGCCCAGAGGGGCTCGACCGAAGAACGAGGGCATGAGTAGGGGGCTGCAGTTGGATGGAGGAAGAAGTTAGCAGACAATAAGAATGTTTCCCTGTCTTCTCAAGGGGGAACTTTGGCATGTGGGGTCAATGTCAGACAAGGACAGGGAAAAGCCAAAGAGTCCGGCTCCAGCTTGCTGTGTGACCTTGGTGGGTCCCTGCCCCTCTCTGGGCTGCAGCTTCCCTGTCTGGACATGAATGCAGGAGGTGACATTTCCCCAAAGCCCTTCTGCTGTATGTATTCTACTAATCTGGGTTTCCCTGGTGGCTCAGTTGATAAAAAATTCACCTGCAATGTGGGAGACCTGGGTTCAATCCCTGGGTTGGGAAGATCCCCTGAAGGAGGGCATAGCAACCCACTCCAGTATTCTTGCCTGGAGAATCCCCATGGACAGAGGAGCCTGGCGGGCACATCCCAATGGGGTCACAAAGAGTCAGAAATGACTGAGCGACTCAGCGCAACCTGTGATCCAGAGGAGGCAGATTCAATTTGTCAGTCATCACCAGTGCCCACTCTGGCCTAGGCCCTCCCCATTCAAGGATGGGGGATCCTGAGAAGTTGGGACCCAGTCCTGGCCCCAGGATTCCCCAGCAAGAGGGCAGGGAGAAGGCAGATACACAGACCTCCAGATGCCTGTGATCTGTGCCCAGGAGGGGTACAGGCCCAGAGGAGGCGAGAGGGGCTTCTAACAGTGGACTGTTTTGTTTGTTCTGGGGGGCGGGGTGCTGCACCGGCTTCTTAGTTGTGGCATCAGGATCTGTAATTGCAGTGTGCGAACTCTTAGTTGCAGCATGTGGGATCTAGTTCCCTGACCAGGGATTGAACTCAGGCCCCCTGCTTTGGAGTCTTAGCCACTGGACCATCGCGAAAGTCCGGAACATCAGACAGGCCTTGGATGGCCAGGAGGGCACTGACATTCAGAGAGGAAGAGCCGTGCAGCTAGAGGGAACAGCGTTGGGATGGTGAGAAGATGCGAAGAAAGATGTGGAACTCAGGGAGGGGCGAGGTCTGGCTGGCTGCAGTGCGCAGTGCAGAAGGGGAAAAGGACAAGGGAGAAATGCCAGGGGCTGAGCCCTCTGGGGAGAAGTTGCCAGTGTTTGAGATGCACAGTGAATGGCCATTGTTCTCATGGGAGTTATGAGGAAGGAAAGATGGAGCAAATGAAAGAAATGTCAATGTGATGGACAGACAGAGGACCACCCCCTCACCCCCACCCCGAGGCTGAGGGTCTGGGCCCTGCCCTGGGTCTCCAGAGAGCCCAGAATGGACTCCTTTCCTCACAGAAGCAGAGGCACCTTACCTGCAAAGCCTCCAAGACCTTGAGGTCCAGCCCCTCCCTGGACGTGGGCCACATGCAGAGGGTCAATAGGATTCAAGGGGGCTGGCTGGAGCTCCCTCACCCTGGGGAATGGGCTCACAGAGGCGGGGGCTTCTTTTGCAGACTCTATGAAAGGGAAGCCGAGCCGGGAAGGGTAGGTATATGAGGGGGCCTATGAGGGAAGAGAGGGCAGAAAACTCAGAAGGTCAGTCCCCCTCTTTTCTTGCTTAGCAACTTGGGTAAGTTGTTTAGCTTCCCTGAGTCTCGTTATCACTCTGTTCAACTCTCTGTTCAAAGGAAGACAAAAGCCTGACTTCTGTTGACCTTGCAGAAAATCTGTGCAGAATCTATCAGCTGGTGTGTATGAAATGCTTCCAAACGCACAAGGGCCACCCCTCACAGGCACAGTGAACCTCCTAGGCCTTGCAGAATAGCTACAAGGAAGGAGCTTTGAACCCTTGTTTAACACGTTCTAAAGTCAGCAGCCATTACCACGGCTGTGATGCTCCTCGTCCCTCCAGGCCGGCCCCAGGAGCACAGGGCTCCATCTCAGGCTTGCCCATCTCCCCAGGCCTTGTGGCCCCTGGCAGGCTGCTGCTCCTGGGGGAGGGTGGGTCTGCACTCCTCCAATAGTCTGGGAGAGGCCTTATCTTTCCCCTCTCCCCTTTCCCAGGGTTTTGGAAGGAAGGCCAGAGATCGGGGAGCTGGAGACTGAGAACAGAGGAGGGTTTGCATGCCAGGCTCACCCAAATGAGTTTCCTTTTGTATCACACCACTTGCAGGACTGGAGGGAGGGAGCTTCTGCGGGGCTGGAGCTGGGGCGGGTCTGATGCTGACCTGGCAGCTTGTGCTCTGTGTCCGTTGAGGCCACAGTTGTAGACTGTGCTGTCCATCAGGGGTACCCATCGGATATGTCCAGAGTCCTGTTAAACTCTTGGTCCAGTAGAGACACCAGCCTCCCTGAGCTGGAAGAAGTCCAAATTGGAGGAAGGACTTTAAAAGAACCAGAGAAGGAGACAGTTCATTCTGGTTTTGAAGGGCCGTGGATGCCCTGGTGGCAGGCAGGGGCATTCTGTGGACAGAAGGTGTGGTTGTGGAAGAGTTAAGGTGGCCATCAGACCAGTTAGATTGGGCCAGACTAACTGCTAGGTCTGGACAGGCCGGTGTGGCCAGACTAGGGGCCACCAGAGTCAGAAGAAGAGGCAAAGAGGAGACTTGGGAGGCACGGATGCAGCAGAAGCAGAAGAGGAGCCTAGTTTGTGGAGGTGGCTCTGGCAGCCGTGAATACATGCTGGAGTTGGGTGGGCTGGAGGCAGACGCCAGAGGAAGGGAAACTGCAGAGTTGAGTGTGGCCCAGGGGAGGACAGTGAACTCTGAACTGACCGTACTCCTGGACTCCCAGCTGCCTTTCCCAGCTCTGACTGCTCAAAGACTGGGTGCAGAGAGGAGACTCCTTGGAGTCAGGGGTGTGGGGCAGGCACAGGAGGCTGCTGCAAGCCTGGTGAAGAAGGCTGCTCTCACTGCTAAAGCTTCCTGTGGATGGTGGGGAGTGAGCTCCCCATCTCTGGGGTATGCAAGTCTGGGAGGAACAAACAATCACAGTGCAAATACTATGGAAATTATACAGGCATCCTTGAGAATATGGAATATCCAGGGCCTTCCAGTTTTCCCAACTTCCTTCCCCTCACTTCCCCATGATACAAAAAATGGTTATTCTAGTAGAATTACTTTCTTTTTCATATTTTGGATTCTTTGCTATTTATTGGTTTCCATAAGTATCCATTCGTCTATTGAAGATTCTTTCTTGTTGGGACTTCCCTGGTGGTCCAGTGGTTAAGACTCTGTGCTTCCAATGCAGGGTGTGCAGGTTCGATCACTGGCTGAGCAACTAAGATGCCACATGCTTCCTGGTATGGCCAAAATTTAAATAAATAAATAACAGCAGTGTAGTCTTCAAACTCAAAAATATATAATATTTATTGTTGAATAAATATTGTCCCAGAGGACATGGGAGTATATTATAAGTGCCACTGGGAGGCAAGGTCAGGAGTCCTAGGATAAAGGGCGGAGCACATCCCAGAAATCAGAGTCCGTGGGGCAAAATAGCCCTGTCCCAGACATCTGAATACAGATCTGGAGGCCTTCAGGTCAACCCAGGCCAGTGCTGAGTTTTTGCAGGGCCTACAGAGTCGTTAACTGGGAACAGTAGAACCCAGGCTGGCCTGGAGTCAGAACACTGAACCGGAAGCTGACTCACTCTGTCCCCAGGCAAGTTCCCTATTGACAGCCTCTCAGGCCAGTGAAGTTTTTCTTTAGGTCATTGAGTCTAACCCAACATTCACATATTATCAACCTACCCTGACTTGAATACCTCCAGGGACGAGGAACTCATTCACTCAACTCTTTGTCCCTGCAAAAGACAGGGACAGTGGTGGGAGAAAGTCCTGTATCACATTTGGTTCTAGGCGTGCCCCCTGCATCCTGGCTCTATAGCCCTTCTCCACAGGCAGCCCTGGTTCCTTGCAAAGGAGCCTGTGAGGAACATTTGAAGTCAGGGCTAGGAAGGTACTTTGGAAACTGCAAAGGTTGTGACCATGTGAAGGACATCTAGAACCTAACATGGACTCTAGCCCCAAGAAGCTGTAACATAAGAATTTACATCTGCAAAATGTAATGGGTTGTGTTTTTATTAATGGAAGCAAATTTTTCACTAGATGGCTTTTGACAAAAAGTATATACCCATGTAATCAACAACTCAATAGAAATATAGAATATTTTCATCATTCCAGAATGTTGTCTGTGCTTCCTTCTAGTCAACTCTCACCCCTACTCATCCTTAAATAACTAGATTTGGAAAGCCACTGTTCTGTCTGCTCTTGAACATCATACGAATGGAATACACTGTATGTGCTTTGCTATGCCTGATTCCTTTCACTAATCACAGTGTCTACAAGATTCCTCCACACTGTGAAGTGTTTCAGTAGTAGTGTTGTTTTCTACTGTTGGGTAAATTGCCGTCATGTTGCTATACCACAATTTGTTTATCTGTTCTCTTGTTGAGGGGATTTGGGTTGTTTCTGGTTTGGAGATTTTATGAATAAAGCTACTGCAAACACTCTTGTATAAGGTTTTTTGTGGACACGTATACTGATTTCCTTGGAGAAGTCTCTAGGTTGTTGTATCAAAAGATCAGTTCAGTTCTGTTGCTCACTCATGTCCAACTCTTTGTAACCCCATGGACTGCAGCACGCCAGGTTTCCCTGTCCATCACCAACTCCCAAAGCTTGCTTAAACTCAAGTCCATCGCATCAGTGATGCCATCCAACCATCTCATCCTCTGTCATCCCCTTCTCCTGCCTTCAATCTTTACCAGCATCAGGGTCTTTTCTAATGAGTCAGTTCTTCACATCAGGTGACCAAAGTATTGGAGTTCCAGCTTCAGCATCAGTCCTTCCAATGAATATTCAGGACTGATTTCCTTTAGGATGGACTGATTGGATCCTCTTGCAGTCCACGGGACTCTCAGGAGTCTTCTTCAACACCACAGTTCAAAGCATCAGTTCTTTGGCGCTCAGCTGTCTTTATAGTCCAGCTTTCACATTCATACATGACCACTGGAAAAACCATAGCTTTGACTAGATGGACCTTTGTTAGCAAAGTAACATCTGTGCTTTTTAATATACTGTCTAGGTTGGTCATAGCTTTTCTTCCAAGGAGCAAGCATGTTTTAATTTCATTGCTGCAGTCACCATCTGCAGTGATTTTGGAGCCCCTCAAAATAAAGTCTGTCACTATTTCCATTGTTTCCCCATCTATTTGCCATGAAGTGATGGGGTGAGATGCCATGAACTTAGTTTTCTGAATGTTGAGTTTTAAGCCAACTTTTACACTCTCCTCTTTCACTTTCATCAAGAGGCTCTTTAGTTCTTCTTCACTTTCTGCCATAAGGGTGGTGTCATCTGCATATCTGAGGTTATTGATATTTCTCCCAGCAATCTTGATTCCAGCTTGTTCTTCATCCAGCCCAGCGTTTCTCATGATGTACTCTGCATAGAAGTTAAATAAACAGGATGACAATACACAATCTTAACGTACTTCTTTACCTATTTGGAACCAGACTGTTGTTCCATGTCAGTCAAAAGATAGGTATACATATAAGGGGATTAAACGAGTCAATCCTAAAGGAAATCAATCCTGAATATTCATTATAAGAACTGATGCTGAAGCTGAAGCTCCACTACCTTGGTCATCTGATGTGAAGAGCCAAGTCATTGGGAAAGACCCTGATGCTGGGAAAAATTGAAGGCAAAAGGAGAAGGGGGCAGCAGAGGATGAGATGGTTAGATAGCATCACCGACTCAATGGACATGAGTTTGAGGAAATTCCAGGAGATAGGGAAGGACAGGGAAGTCTGCCATGCTGCCATCCTTGGGGTCACAAAGAGTTGGACATGACTTAGCGACTGAACAACAAATACATGTATAAGGAAGCCACCAGAGATTTTCCAAAGTGGTCCTAGCATCCTCACAGGAAGTTTCTGTTGCTCCACATCTTTGTCATCATTATCTATTGTTACTCTTTTTCAATTATAGCTTTTCTGGTGAGTGAATGGTGGTATTTCATTGTAATTTAAATTTCCCTGATAATGATGTTGAACATATTTTCATGTGCCTGTTGGCCATCTCTGCATCTTCTTTTGTGAAGTATCTATCCAAAACTTTAGCCCATTTTGTAATTGGGCTTTTATTATTAAAGCTTTTAGTATTGATTTGTAGAGATTTCTCCATAAATTCTTGCTATCAGTCCCTCTATGAACACATAGAACTCTTTCTCTATACGTTCTATGAGAAGCTTTATGGTTTTAGTTTTTATATTTAGGCCCATGATCCATCTCAAATTAATATTTTCCTTTTTCTCACATATTTATCCAGTGCTTCAAATGCCCTTTGTTGAAAATGATTTTTTTTTCTATATTAAATTGTTATGGCCCCTCTGTTTAAAAAAAAAAAAAAAAAAAAGCCAGCTGGCTACATGTATGAGTCTATTCCTGGATTTACTTCCACTAAACTATTTTTCTATCTTTACGTCAATACCACACTGTCTTCATTACTATGGCTTTATACTAGGTCTCGCATCAGGTAGTGTTTGTCTTTCAACTTTGTTCCCTTTTTTTTTTTTTAATAAACAAGATTGTTTTGGCTATCCTGGGTGCGGTAGACAGCCTCTAAGATGTTTCTCAGTGACTCTTCCCTTTTGGATTCTTGTGTAATTCCATATCCTTGAATGGGGACCAAAGTACTACTAGCTTATTTCTAAGAAGCAGAATATGGCAAAAGTGATGGGATTTCACTTCAGAGGTATGGTTATAAAAAGACCATGGTTTCATTTTTACTGCTTTCTCTCATTTTCTCACTTTCTCTGAGGGAGAGGCCCAGGTCTCTGGCCATCAGCCAGGGAGGGATTGAGATCCTCAGCCCAACAACCTGCAAGAAACTGACTTCTGTCCACAACCGCATGAGTTAAACCTTCTGCTGAGACTGACAGTTTGATGACAATGTTATGAGAGATTTTGAGCCAGAGGCACTCAGCTAAACCTAGATTCTTGACCCATAGAAACTGTAAGATAATAAATGCCTATTTTTTAAAAGTCACTACACTTGGGGATGCTTGTTATAGTATAATGGGTTAATAACACAATAGCTCCTTTTTGTTTGTTTGTTTGTTTGCTCGTTTAATATTTATTTTTATTTATTTATTTGGCTGCACCAGAGCTTAGTTGTGGCAGGCAGGATCTTTAGTTGTGTCTTTCGAACTCTTAGTTTTGAAACACAGCAGGACTCTATGGTCCTTGCCCCCCACCCACCCCCATCATGTTCTTTGCCTTCCTTTTGCCTGTGGAAAACTTTAGTCAAAGAATAAATTTAATCAGAGAAGTGAGAATTACTGAAACAAAGGAAAGCAGTCTAAGGAGACTAAATAATAATAATGTAATTATTAAGTCAAGGACCTTTAGTTCTTTCTCAAGGGCTGTAGATAATATTCTGAGCCATATCGTGTGAGCTGTCTTAAAGATACCAAAACACCAGATGGCAAAGTTAACTGCTCAATGACCAGACTGAGCCCAGGACGTGAGCTGCCACAATTCTGAAAACTGACCACAAAAAAAATGAGAACAAGTGCACCCCAGAATTGAAGACTAACCTTACCTAAAACAACCAAGATGATGCTAGTCAGACCACTGAAAGCCGATTGAAGATGACTGTTAGAGATGACTGTGTTGTTTCTGCATGTAACAGCATCCCCTACTCTGTCTATAAATGCTCTCACCCCATGCTTGTCAGGGGAAGGAGTCAGCCTTTGGACAGATATCCACCACCCTGCCCCCACAGTTACCAGCACCTCAAATAAAGCAAATTTTCCTTTCCACCGATCTGGCCTGCTTATTGGCTTTTGAGGGGCAAGCATCTGGACCCTCTCCCTTCCCTGCCCCCACTCATTTCCATAATAGTTTCAGCATGTGGGGGTCTAGTTCACTGATCAGGAATCAAATCTGGGACCCCTTCGTTGGGAGTGCAGAGTCAGCCACTGGGGCACCAGGGAAGTCCACACAAAAGCTCCTTTGTATTCTCATGCAAAATTTAGAATTATCTAGTTATGGGACTTTCCTGGTGGTTAGGAGATAATGAATCTGCCTGCCAACGCAGGAGACTCAGGTTCAATCCTTTGTTCAGGAAGATCCCCTGGAGAAGGAAATGGCAACCTACTTCAGTATTCTTGCCTGGGAAATCCCACGTATAGAGGAGTCTAGCCAGTTATAGTCCATAGGGTCGCAAAAAGTCAGATAAGAATTAGCAACTAAACAAGTCAGTCTCAACAAAAAAGACTGTTGGAATTTTGACTAAGAACAAATTGAATCTATGTTTCAAACTGTGGAGAATTTCCTGATCAATGAACATGGTATGTATTTCCATTTATTTAGATCTTTGATTTCTCTCAGCTATAAATTGTAGTTTTCAGTGTAGATGTCTTACACACTTTTTTCCTAAACCTGTTCTTTAGAATTGTATGTGTTTTGATACTATGTAAATTGTATTTTGTAATTAATTTTCTGATCATTTGTTGTTTGTATAGAAATACAATTGATTAAAAAAATATATTGGGCTTGAATCTTGTGGTCTTACTTAATTACATTTGTTAGTTCTAGTGCTTTTTTTGGTAGATTCCTTTGGATTTATGCATACAAATTTGTCATCTATTTTAACAGATAGCTTTATTTCTTCTACTTGCTTCCAGTCATTTCACTTTTTAATTTGTCTTGCCTTGGGCACTGACTAGGACCTCCAATATAATGCTGAAAAGAGACAGTAAGAGCAGATATCCTTGCCCTGTTTCTAATATATTTAGCATTTCCAGTGATTTTTATTCCCTCTTGTAGATCTGTTGCAGGAAGGGGGACCCCTTCCAGGGCCTGAAACTGGGCTCTTGTCTAACACTAGGAAATGAATTGTCCGAGGAGACACATGTGCTGACAAAGCAAGAGATTTTATTGGGAAAGGGCACCGGGAGGAGACCAGCAGAGTAAGGGAACCCAGGAGAACAGCTCTGTCAAATGGCTTGCAGTCTTGGGCTTTATGGTGATGGGATTAGTTTCTGGGTTGTCTTTAGCCAATTATTCTGACTCAGAGTCCTTCCTGGTGGTGCATGCCTTGTTCAGCCAAGATGGATGCCAGAGAGAAGGATTCTGGGAGGTGATCAGACATGTGATGTCTCCTTTTGACCTTTCCTAAACTCTTCTGGTTGGTGGAGGCTTATTAGTTCCGTGTTCCTTACCAGGACCTCTTGTCCTAAAACAACTCACGCAAATGGTTGCTATGGTGCCTGGCCAGGGTGGGCACTTTCAGTCAGTGTGCTTCCCCTAGCAGGTCTATGTTTTCATCTGGTGTAATTCCCATTATAAACCTGAATAAACATTATTCCCTGAATAAACTCTTGTAGCATTTCTTGTAGTGAAAACGTTGTGGTTATTCTTTCTGCCTAATAAGTCACTCAAAACTGTGGTGCCTCAAGCCAACACCAATTCCTTATCAACTCTCATGGTTTCTATGGGTCAGTAATTCAGGAGCAACTTAGTTAAGCGATTCTAGCTCAGGGTCTCTCATGAGGTTACACTCAAGATGTCAGCCAGGGTAACACTCATCTGGATGGAAGATCCTCTTCCAAGCTTATTTATAAGCTCTGTTCTTCATCGGCTGTGTTAGTTTCCTGTTGCCACTGTAACAAATCACCATAAGCTTAATGGTTTAAAACAGAATAAATTTATTCTTTCGTAATTCTAGAGGGCAGAAGTTGAAATCAGTTTCATGGGGCTAAAATCAAGGTGTCAGCAGGGTTGTGCTCCCTTCAGAGGCTGTAGGGGAGAATCTCCTCTTCTTTGCCTCTTTCCTTTTTCCTCTTCTTTCCTCTACCAACATCTACTCTTGGCTTGTGGTTATACCACTCCAGTCTCTGCTCTGTGCTCACACTGCCTTCTTCTCTTTTGTGTGTGTGTCATATCTCCCTCTACCTCCCTTTTGTGATACACGGGACTGCAATCCAGTTCAGTTCAGTTCAGTTGCTCAGTCACGTCTGACTCATTGCAACGCCATGGACTGCAGCACGCCAGGCTTCCCTGTCCATCACCGACTCCTGGAGCTTGCTCAAACTCACGTCTGTGTCGGTGATGCCATCCAGCCATCGCATCCTTTGTTGCCCCTTCTCCTCCTGCCCCCAGTCCCTCTCAGCATCAGGGTCTTTTCCAATGAGTCGGTTCTTCACAGCAGGTGGCCAAAGGATTGGAGTTTCAGCTTCAGCATCAGTCCTTTCAATGAATATTCAGGACTGATTTCCTTTAGGATTGACTGGTTGGATCTCCTTGCAGTCCAAGGGACTCTCAAGAGTCTTCTCCAACACCACAGTTCAAAGCATCAATTCTTCAGCACTCAGTTTTCTTTATACTCCAGCTCTCACATCCATACATGACTACTAGAAAAACCATAGCTTTGACTAGATAGACCTTTGTTGGCAAAACAATGTCTCTGCTTTTTAATATGCTGTCTAGGTTGGTTATAGCTTTTCTTCCAAGGGGCAAGCATCTTTTAATTTCATGGATGCAGTCACCATCTGCTGTAATTTTGGAGACCAAAAAAATAAAGTCTGTCACTGTTTCCACTGTTTCCCCACCTATTTGCCATGAAGTGATGGGGTGAGATGCCATGAACTTAGTTTTCTGAATGTTGAGTTTTAAGCCAACTTCTTCACTCTCCTCTTTTACTTTCAACAAGAGGCTCTTTAGTTCCTCTTTGCTTTCTGCCATAAGGGTGGTATCATCTGCGTGTCTGAGGTTATTGATATTTCTCCCAGCAATCTTGATTCTAGCTTGTGCTTCATCCAGCCTGGCATTTCACATAATGTACTCTGCATGGAAGTTAAATAAGCAGGGTGACAATATATACTGTTGACATACTCCTTTCCTGATTTGGAACCAGTTCCATATCCAGTTCTAATTGTTGCTTCTTGACCTGCATACATTTCTCAGGAGGCAGGTCAAGTGGTCTGGTATTCCCATCTCTGTCAGAATTTTCCACATTTTGTTGTGATCCACACAGTCAAAGGCTTTGGCGTAGTCAATAAAGCACAAGTAGATGCTTTTCTGGAACTCTCTGGCTTTCTCGATGATCCAACAGATGCTGGCAATTTGATCTCTGGTTCCTCTAACTTTTCTAAAACCAGCTTGAACATCTGGAAGTTCACAGTTCACATATTGCTGAAGCCTGGCTTGGAGAATTTTGAACATTACTTTGCTAGTGTGTGAGATGAATGCAGTTGTGCTGTAGTTTGAGCATTCTTTGGCATTGCTTTTCTTTGGGATTGGAATGAAAACTGACCTTTTCCCGTCCTGTGGCCCCTGCTGAGTTTTCCAAATTTGCTGGCATATTGAGTGCAGCACTTTCACAGATCTTTTAGGATTTGAAATAGCTCAACTGGAATTCCATCACCTCCACTAGTTTTGTTCATAGTGATGCTTCCTAAGGCCCACTTGATTTCAGATTCCAGAATGTCTGGCTGTAGGTGAGTGAGCATACCATCGTGATTATCTGGGTCATAAAGATCTTTTTTGTCTAATTCTTCTGTGTATTCTTGCCACCTCTTCTTAGTATCTTCTGCTTCTGTTAGGTCCATACTGTTTCTGTCCTTTATTGTGCCCATCTTTGCATGAAATGTTCCCTAGGTGTCTCTAATTTTCTTGAAGAGATCTCTACTCTTTCCCATTCTATTGTTTTTCTCTATTTCTTTGCATTGATCACTGAGGAAGAACTTCTTATCTCTCCTTGCTATTTTTTAGAACTCTGCATTCAGATGCTTATATCTTTTCTCTTCTCCTTTGACTTTAGCTTCTCTTTTCTCGGCCATTTGTAAGGCCTCCTCAGACAACCATTTCACCTTTTTGCTTTTCTTTTTCTTGGGAATGGTCTTGATCACTGCCTCCTGTACAATGTCATGAACCTCCATTCATAGTTCTTCAAGCAGTCTGTCTATCAGATCTAATCCCTTGAGTCTACTTGTCACTTCTACTGTATAATTGTAAGGGATATGATTTAGGTCATACCTGAATGGTCTAGTGGTTTTACCTACTTTTTCAGTTTAAGTCTGAATTTTGCAATAAGGAGTTCACGTCCATCAAGATAATCCATGATCAACTCCTTGTCTCAAGATCCTCAATTTAATCACATCTGCACCACCCCCCTTTATTGGATGGGGGGCATATAAGGTAATATTCAGTTCTGAGAGATTAGGAGATGAATATTTAGGTAGGGGGCATTTTCAACTGACCACACTTGCCATTCACCAGAGACCTTAGTTTTGCCAGTGGACTTCTCTAGTATACTCTGCTAGAGTGTCTTTTTGACATGACAACTGGTGGCTGGGCCTGGGGTTGTCTCAAGTGTTCTTTACTCATATGTCTGATGCCTGAGGTGGTGAGACTCAATAGGCTGGGGTTTGGATCAACCAGGAAGCCTCAGTATCTCTTCTATTTAATTTCACATGGTCTCCTTCATAGTGGCTTCAAGGTAGCCTGACTTCTGACATGGTAGGTCAGGGATACAAAAAGTGTGTATTGTGAGAGAATCAGGTGAAAACTGTACTACCTTTTATGAGCTAGCCTTGGAAATCACATAGTGTCACTTCTGCTACATTGTAGAAGCTGGGCGTTAAGGCCATCTCATATTTAAGAAAAGGAGAATAAGACAACTGATTGATGAGAAGAGTGTAAAGAATTTGCAGACATGATTTCAAGTCATCACATAAGTGTGCTGATGAAAAAACTCTCATATTTCATTTAGATATCATTTCACTTTAAAAAAATTATTGAAAATGGTTGATTGACAATGTTGTGTGAGTTTCAGGTGTACAGAAAAGTGATTCAGTTATACATATATGTATATGTATACATATGAAAAAATATACATATATACACATTCTGTTTTCAACTAGTTTCCATTATAGGTTATTAAAAGGTATTGAATATAGTCCTCTGTACCAACTATAGGTCCTTGTTTGTATCTATCTCATATTTACTTTCATTTTGAAAGATATTTGATGTTTTACAGGTAGCTGAGGCTCCATTAATTTTTTTAATATAACAGCTTTATTGAAATATAAATTGCATACCATAAATTTTACCCATTTAAAGTATAAAATCCAAAGATTTTTAGTATATTTCTAGATTTGTGCAAACATCACCACAGTCTATTTTAAAGTATTTTCACTACCCGAAATGAACCCCTAACCCATTAGCATTTCCGTTTTCCCTCAAGCCCCCAGCCCTAGGCAACCACTAATCTAAGTTTGTCTATATAGATTTGCTTAGCCTGGATGTTTCACTTAAATGATCTGATATGATATATCATCTATTGTGAATGGCTTCTTTTATTCAGCATGTTTTCATGATTCATATTCATGTTGTATCATGTATCAGTACTTCATTATTTTTATGGCCAAATAAATTCCAATGTATTGACATGCCACAGTTAGTTTTCCCATTTATCAGCTGATGAACATGTGAGTTTTTATTTTCTGGCTATTATGAATAATGCTCCAATAAATATTTACGTATAAGTTTTTGTATGGACATATGTTTTATTTTAGATATAAACGTAAAAGTGGAATTGTTCGGTCATATAACTCCATGCATAATCTTTTGAGGAACTAGCAGACTGTTTTTCAAAGCAGCTGCGTTACCTACCACCAGCAGTGTACAAGAGCTCCAATTTCTCCACATCCTCACTTGTGGGATCTTGGTTCTCTGACCAGGGGCTGAACCCGTGCCCTGGGAAGTAATGGTGCAGAGTTCTAATCATTGTGCCATGAGGGGATTCCCAGTATCCATCTTTTTTATACAGCCACTCTAGTGGGTATGAAGTGTTACCTCCTTCTGATTTTGATTTGCATTTTCTGATAGCTGATAATGTTGGACATCACACATTTCTTCTCCATTTGTTTATCTTTGGAAAAATGTCTATTCAAATCCTTTGCCCAGTTTCAATTGGGTTACTTTTCTTTTTTGTTGAATTATTAGAGTTCTCATATCAGGATAAATGATTTGCTAATATTTTCTTCCATTCTGTGGGTTATCTTTTCACTTTCTTGATGATGTCCTTTGAAGCATTAAGAGATTTAATTTTTAGGTAGTCCAATTTGTCTATTTTTCTTTTGTTTCTTGTGCTTTTGGTGTCATAGCTAAGAAGATTTTACCTAATTCAAGTCTATATAGATTTATTCTTATGTTTTCTTCTAGCATTTTTACAGTTTAAGCTCTTGCATTTAAGTCTTTGATACATTTCAAATTAATTTTTTGTGTATAGTATGAGGAAAGTGTCCAACTTTATTCCTTTGCACGTGGACATTGAGTCGCCCCAGTACCACTTGTTGAAAAGAATACTTCCCACATTGAATTGTCATGGCACCCTTGTTGAGAATCAGTTCAATTGTTCAGCCGTGTCCGACTCTGCGACCCCATGGACTGCAGCACGCCAGCCCTCCCTGTCCATCACCAATTCCCGGAGTTTACTCAAACTCACGTCCATTGTGTCGGTGATGCCATCCAACAATCTCATCCTCTGTCATCCCCTTCTCCTCCCACCCTCACTTTCCCAGCATCAAGGTCTCTTCAAATGAGTCAGCTCTTTATATCAGGTGGCCAAAATATTTGAGTTTCAGCTTCAACATCAGTCCTTCCAGTGAATATTCAGGACTGATTTCCTTTAGGATGGACTGGTTGGATCTCCTTGCTGTCCATGGGACTCTCAGGAGTCTTCTCCAACACCACAGTTCAAAACTATCAATTCTTTGGCACTCAGCTTTCTTTACAGTCCAACTCTCACATCCATACATGAGTCCTGGAAAAACTGTAGCCTTGACTAGACAGACCTTTGTTGGCAAGTAATGTCTCTGCTTTTTAATATGCTTTCTAGGTTGGTCATAACTTTCCTTCCAAGGAGTAAGCGTCTTTTAATTTCATGGCTGCAATCACCATCTGCAGTGATTTTGGAGACCCCCCAAAATAAAGTCTGCCACTGTTCCCACTGTTTCCCCATCTATTTGCCATGAAGTAATGGGGCTGGATGCCATGATCTTAGTTTTCTGAATGTTGAGTTTTAAGCCAACTTTTACACGCTCCTCTTTCACTTTCATCAGAGGCTCTTTAGTTCTTCTTCATTTTCTGCCATAAGGGTGGTATCACCTGCATATCTGAGGTTATTGATATTTCTCCCAACAATCTTGATTCCAGCTTGTTGAGAATCAATTGACTATAAATGTGAAGGTTGATTTCTGGATTCTATATTCTGTTGCATTTATCTGTATGTCTGTTTTATGCCAGTACCACTTTATCCTGATTATTGAAGGACACACTGTGCGTGCGTGCTCTGTCACTTCAGTCGTGTCTAACTCTTTGTGAACCTATGGACTGTAGCCTGCCAGTCTCCTCTGTCCATAGGGTTTTCCTGGCAAGAATCCTGGAGTGGGTTGCCATTCCCTCCTCCAGGGGATCTTCCCCACTCAGGGACTGAAACTGCGTCTCCTGCATTGCAAGCAGATCTTTACGGCTGAGCCGCCATGGACACAGGACACTGTAGGTTTATAGTATGTTTTGAAATCAAGAAGTGTGGATCCTCCAACTTGTTCTTTTTCAAGATTATTTTGTCTATCTGGGTCTTTTGAAATCTCATAGTAACTTTATACCAGTTTGATAATTTCTGTAGAAAAACCAGCTAGGATTTTGATAGGGATTATGTTGACCTATAGATCAATTTGGGATCTACAATATCAAGTCTCTTGATCTTGAGATGCCTTTGCATTTACTTAGCTTTTTGTCATCTTCTTTCAGCAATGTTTTGTTCTGTTCAATTAAAAAATCTTTTTCTCTCTGCTCTTTGGATTGAATAATTTCTGTTATTCTATCTTAAGGGGAATGAACTTTCAGGTATATGAACTTTTCAATCTGCTGTCAAACTCATCTGGTAAATTTCTCATTTCAGAGATTGTATTTTTCTTATACTTTCTGTTTTTATGGTGTGATTTTCCATCTGTTCATCAGCTGTATCATTTTTTCTTTAAATTATTGAACTGTTAGTAACCATTTTAAAGTCTTTGTATGCTTATTCCAGCGCTTCCCAGGTGGCTCAGTGGTAAAGAATCTGTGTGCCAGTGCAAGAGACAAAGGAGACTTGGGTTCAAGCCCTGAGTCGGGAAGATCCCCTTGGGTAAGAAATGGCAACCCACTCCAGTATTCTTGCCTGAGAAATTCCATGGACAGAGAAGCCTGGTGGGCTATAGTCCATAGGGTCACAAAGGGTCAGACAGGACTGGGCAATTGAGCATGGACGCATGCTTATTCCAACATTTGTGTCATGCCTGAGTATGTTTCTATTGTCTATTTTCTCCCCTTGATTTTGGCCCACATTTCCTGATTTTTCAGATGTCTGATCATTTTTTATTACATGTTGGATATTGTAATGACATGTCAGGAGTATAGTGATTTGAAGAATTTCAAATTACATGTGCGTTAAACTAGTGTCTCAACCACAGAGCTCTGCCCTTCTGAGTCAGTTTCTCCTACCAAATCCCATGTTGCTGAAGTGTGTGGAGAGGAATAAGGAGCCTCAGAGAGCCTCACTCAATTTTAGGCAGTACACATTATGGTTCATAACATAAAATCTGGAGCCTGATTGCCTAGATTTGAATCCTAACCCTTCTAGTTACAAGCTCTGTAGACTTTAGCAAGTTACTTCATTTCTCTGTGCTTCATTTGCCTCTTTCATGGGGATTATAATTTAGTACCTGCTTTATAAGATTGTTGAAGTAAGTAAATGTTGTTGACACGTATGACATTATTGGAACAGGGTCTGACACATACTAATTGTTCAGTAAGTATTAGTTCTGTTAGTAAAGTGAAATGATGTTCTCCTAGGAGATCAGTCTTGTGTGTCCACACTGCACAACACCCTTGCCTGCCGTGCTCACAGATGCCTCTTGTGTGTGTAGGCCATATATGTGTCTGTCTCCTTCATGCCCATCTTTAGACTGTGGGTTCCTCCAGGACAGGGACTAAGTCTGGGAGCCAATATCCATATGCTGCAAGGGCACAACACCCCTGCTGGCAGAAGTCTAAACCCCAACCTTGCCCCCATCCTGACGCCATGAAGTTTCTCTGGCTAAGAACTGGTCCAGAACCTGAAAAATGGCAGTGTTCTTCCTTCCTCTCATCTCCTTAGTAGAAACGTGGAAAACTACCTCTCATCAGAGCTGGAATTTAGAGACCATCCCTTCCACCCCTTCATTTTATAGCTGGACTAACTGGAAGCCATAACAGGAGAAAAAGTGTAACGCAAAGTCAGACTTGCGGGCCTTCAAACAAAAGCAGCGAGTGATGGGAGACGGCAAGCTTCTTTGCTGTGTGTCAGAACTGTGTTAACTCCAAGTTTCACACTGCCCTCCCAGTTATGATGCAAAACACCAGTTGACAGTTCTCTCTGTCAGTCATCAATACAACAGGAGAAAATGGTTTGAGGATTTAAACCTTGCTTCTACCCCAAAATTTTTCAAAATTTTGCAGGAAGGGTGTAATAAAAACGTCTAATGATGAATGCTCGGGAGTGGGAGTTCAGAGGACCATGGGACGCCCACCTTTCTACACCTCACTCGCTTTGGCCCCTGCCCCACCCACTCAAATCACCCAGCAGGCCTGAGACTATCAAGTACAGCCTGTTAACAGCATAAACACTGAAGCTGCCCAAGTTTGCATCCTACTCTGCTAACCAAAAGACCTTTGGCAAGTTACGTAATTTCCTTGTACCTCAGTTTCCTCATCTGTAAAGTGAGGATAGGGATAGGAGCTGTTGAGCTGTTGATAGTGATTGGCTGTTGAGAGGACTGAATGTGTCAATATATGTATAAGGTGCACAGAACCCTGCCTGGCACACAGTTAGTAGTGCAAACGTGTTGATTATTAGCCATTACTAACATTATTCTTGCCTTGTTCTCCCCAGCTTCTCAGGCCTTGGAGTCCAGAAACACCCAGTCCTGTAGCCTTGTCCTTGCCTGGCACACCAGAATTCCAGCCCAGACATCCAAATTACCAGTCATAGACAGAAAACTGGAAAGCCCTCTGCCTGTGACTTGCCTAGGGAAACTGAGTCCCAGAGAGGACCAGAGACTTTCCCAAGGTTATCCAACTGAGGTGGAATTTGAACTAGAATCCACGTGTCCCAGTGTCCAGGGACCTGTCTAGGGCGTGACCAGACTCCTCCTAGGCCATGCAGAGGACCTTGGTGTGACTCTGTAGGCTGTGTGATTGGCTTGAGAAGGTTAAGCATTCGGTGCTGCAGATTGGGTTAGAAGTCAGCTGGCTGGTGGGATGCCCACATCCACCATGGCAGGAGCCAAGATAAAGCTGAGACAAGCCCTTGGCCTCTCAGCAAGCACTCCTGTTAGGCAAAGATGGAGGAGAAACACTGATCCTCCTTGCACTGGGGATAAGTCACAGTCAAGGGCCCTGGGTGCCTGCCCCGAATATGTTCCTTCTGATGGACCTGGCAAGATATGTCTTGGGCCACTTCTGCCCTGCCCTCACCCTTTCTGAGAGACCGTGTGTCCCCAGAAGATCTCTGCCTTGGACGAGTTCCCTCTGTGGGCTGGGGTCCCAGGCCTGGGGGTGGTCCACAGCCTGAGTCTGTGACACTTGGACACTCTCCTGTCCGCACCAGCTTCCTCTGCTCCACCACTGCCTGGGGCACTTGTCCTCTGCCTCATGTTAAGTAAACCTTGACCCCTATCCAACTTTCCTCCTTCAATTTTCTTGTACTCTTACCCCAGCCTGGTCTGGTGACCCCACAGTGACCTTGAAAGCATCTTTACTTATTAACTGTCAATTCCATCATCTCTAAGACTTTGAGGCAGGGACCAGCCTCTGCCTTTGAGACAAGGGTTTGCCTCTGCCCCAAAGTCCCCCAGCGATGTCTGCAGAGGAGGTACTCAGTAATTATAGTAAGAAGGAGGAGCCTCCTGGAGCTGGCAGTCATGGGGCAGGCAGAGAGCACTTCCAACTCTGAGAATATGGACTTAAGATTTGTATTTCATAGTAAACAATTCGGTTTAAAAAAGTAACACCCAGCCTCTAAACGTTAAGTGCTCTGGGATGAACACAGTCAGCATGGCTCCAGCAAGAAGCATTAGAGCTGGGGGTCCTTCCCAAAGGGCTTCCTGGAGGAGGAGGGGTCTGCAGAACAGTAGGAAACATCTGCCAGGGAAGGCAAGCTTGCAGTTTTTGAGAGGGGATGGAAAGGGATGATGACACATTTCCCAAGTCCTCCTGCCTAGAATAAGCCCATTTGCCCAGCCTCCTCATCAGTTTGGAAACTCTCCATTTAGAGGAGTTGTGAGCTGCCTGGGAGGAGCTGAGGGATCTGGGCATGCATTCCTGCTAGCCCCGCAAAGTGAGGACATTTCTCCCGCCATCCCCCCCAACTTCGACCCCCAGTGCCAACTCCAACATCAATGCTCTATCCTCCCCAGGAAAGTGGGAGGAAGAGGAAAAAGTGGGGCAATCCACACTCTCTTTAGGACAGAGGAAGGATCCGCATTTCTTTCTGGGGTTCATTGGGGTTGGGGGTGTATGGATTTCCAAAGCACCCTGGGTGCCCTGAAATGGCAAGAGCATTTGGGCACATTGATAGGGGTGAGCGGAGGGCTTCCAGCAAGTTCTCAAAGGGGCTCCTGATCCATGAGAGGCTCAGGGGCAGCACCCCAGACCTGAATTGTCAGGCGCCCTGAAGTGGTAGTGGGCGAGGATCACTGTCAAGAAAAAAACTGTTAAGAAATTGGAATTTGAAAGGGGAGAATTCTCTTGAAGTTGGTGTGCTGGTAGTGACATGCCAGCTTAGTGTAGCAATCTGGGAGTCAACTGCCATCTGAGTGGGTGGAGAGCCTTGGAATAACCCCTGCCCCATCCTGCTGTGGTGCCCTGCACCTGAGCCTTCAGTTTAGGACTTGCTTAAATGTTCCCCTAACACCCAGTGGCCTCTGTTTTTTCACCTCTTCCAACACCTGCTCAGCCCAGAGGCAATTGGCAGGTGACAACTCAGGTGGGAAAGGGATTTGGGGTTGGAAGGTGAAATAGCACAGTGATTGGCAGGGGCATTTCCAGAGAGCAGGGCCCAGGTTTTAGAAGATGCAGATATAATGCCACAAACCCAAGAGTCTCTGGAATGAGGTGGAAGTGGTGAGGGCATTAGAGGACAAAGGGCAACGTGCAGAGATACTGTTTCCATGGAAGAGGGGCTCTCTAGAGGCAATGTGAGATGGAGCTGTCAGCCGAGTTTTACGACGCAAACAATGGTCAAATTCAGCTTACATGGTGTCCTGGTTTCAAAGTCAGTTATGGAAAGCTGGATTTCAAATGACATCTCTGCCTCTTGCTGGGCGTGTGACATCGAACATGTCTAAAGCTCTCAGGTAGCATTGACATATACACCATCATTTGTAAAATATATGGTTGGTGGAAAGTTGCTGTATAGCAAAGGAGCCCAGCCTGGTGCTCTGTGATGACCTAGAGGGGTAGGAGGGAGGTTTAAGAGGAAGGGGATATATTTAACCTTTCCCTTCTCCAAGGGATCTTCCTAACCCAGGGATCGAAACCAGGTCTCCCACATTACAGGCATATTCTTTACCAGCTGAGCCACAAGAGAAGCCCATGTATATATACAATTATTTTTTTTGTATATATATATATATATATATATAATTATGATTGATTCATTTTGCTGTGCAGCAGAAACCAACACAACATTGGAAAGCAATTATCCTCCCATTAAAAAAAAGGGGGGGATAAAAGAGGAAGGAGAAAAAAATAAAATAAAGCTCTCTGGGCCTCTCACCTGGAAAATGGCACCATTAATCCACATTGGGCTGTTGCAAGAAGCGAAGAGCCAACACACATAAAAACGCTGGGTGCAATATGTGTATTTACTAAAGAAAAGTTTGAAAAAACAAACAAAAAGGTCAGGTTGCCTGCCTAACCCTTGGGGCCCAGCACCAGCTCCAGGCAGAAAGCCCTGCAGCAGGAACAGTGTCTTCCTGCGTCTCTGCCAAGGATGACAGACAACACACCCACTGGCATCCGCAGGCTCCTCCCTCACCTCCCGCCCCTCTTTATGTGAGCCTCACAGGTGGGCAGCAAGGACCTGTGCCAGGTAGGTCAGAGGTATCTGTGGCCACACCTCACCAGCAGTGCCAGGGCAGACTGGGGCGGGTCCCCAGGCCCGCCCAGCCCCACTGCCTCATCACCTGGGACCAGGGACCCTGAAGCACTGGCTCCCACACCTACGATGCCTTAGCTGAAGGAGCACAGCGAATGCTGTGCCCTGTGCCTACCAGCCCCAAAGAGGAAGGTGAGCACCCTGTGGCAACCAGACCCTCCCTGGAGGTGCACAGTCCATCACTGTAAGTCCTCGGTGGGAGTCTTCCGGCTGGGAATTAGGGATCGCAGGAGAGATGCCTGGGGAGCCTTATCTTTGAGATGAGACAGGCAGGTCAGGCCAACTAAAGAGCGGTAATGGAGTGTGGGGTCTGCTGTGCGGGGCAGCAGGGAAGCCAGTAGGAAGTCACTGCCGTCAAGAGCTCCAGCTGTGCAGAGGGACCAGTCTGTGCGCCCAGGACAGTGGGATCAGAAGGAGGCACAGTTCCCCTCCCTGCTCAGGAGGTTTTAGGATTGGGGAAAGTATTTGGACAATGCCCTCAATTGAAAATACCCTGCAGCACGAAGAAGACAGGTTCTCCCTTTGCCCCCAGGACAGAGAGAGGCGAGAACCAGAACAAGAAAGGGATGGGAAAGAGTGGTGGTGGTGGTGGTGGTAGGGGTTTACTAACAGTTGGCAGGAGTCAGGAGGCCGGGAATCTGATGTGTTTGCTCATCCTGGTAACTGATTGGCCCTGGGGCCCAAGGCAGCCATCTTCTGCGAGGCTCTGTCGTTCCCAATGTGATCAGAACATGTGGGCTTAGGTGATGGCGAATTACAGACAGGTACCGAGGCCAGGAACCAGTGAGTCATGCCCTGGAAGGAGGGCCGTCGCCCCAGACCTGGCCAAGCCACAGGGTGACTCCCTCTGTGTCTCTGTTGCAGGGCGGTTTGGAGGTGCTGGGCCTCTCTGGGGCTGATGCGGCTCTCCCAGGGGACGCCTGAACAGGCTCTCTGAGGTTCTCGTTCTCTCCAGGGTGAGCTTGCAGGGTGTGGCCACCTCCGGGGACCATGCCAGAGGCACTCCTGCTCAGGTCTGCCAGCTCCATCCTGAGGACCATGTAAGGAACAAGGATCCTACCCCCCCTCCCACCTCCTGGCTCCCACACTGCCTTCCAGGAAGAAGAGTTCTTGGGCTCGGCAGGGTACCTGGACCCCCAAACTTGGACTGCGACTTTTCACCCTGTTTAGTAACCCTCCTAATCTCACCAAAGAATTTCCTCCTACTTATTCCCCAAAAGATTTGTGAGAGCCTAAGCATTACACGTATCCTGTTATCCTCACAATAGCCATAGGATTTAGGCAGAAAACTTGAGGCTCAGAGAGGTACATGACTTGCCAAAGGTTGTATAACAAGTAAAGTGACTTGAACCCAGGCAGGCCAACTCTGGTAAATCTGAGTGCTCTATTGTTTCAAGAAAGCATTTATGGAGTACTTACTGCATACAGAGCAGAGTGCTAAATGGGAAGAAAGGGCAACAGAAACAAATAGGAGCTGGATCTCCATCCATGAGGGGTTCATATGGAAAATGAAGGCTGCCCTTGACTTAAATGTCACACACATAGTGACGACTTGAGAAGGATTATATCCAACCAACATTTACTGAGCTCCAACTGCCTGCCAGAGAGCACTTAGGGCCAGAGGACAGGGTCAAATCAGGCATGACCCCTGCTCTCAAGAAGCTTCCCAAGCTACGGGTGGCCTTCAAAGCCCAAACCTGTGTGTTTGAGGACTACAAGGGTGAGAGGGTGTTGGGGATCATCCAGGAGGGCTTCCCGAACGAGGAGCTGAAGGAAGCTATTGGCAGGCTCTGTCTTTAAATGGTTCCTATCAGATCTTCTGGAAAGTTAGGAGGAGAAAGGAGAGCCAGTTCAGGGAAAGGAAAGTGCAAGCCCTCCCAGAAGCCTCTGCTTACCCCCCACACCGCAAAATATACCTGGTCGTATGTGACCTCCAAATGTTTCTTGCTGTCCGTGCTACTATTGGGCAGATGCTGAAGGAGTTTTTGCTTCTGTGAAAGTGAGTAAGGCAATATGCTCACAGTCCGTGTGTGTGAACCGGGGCTGACAGCAGTTTGCATCCTTGTGCTAAGTCGCTTCAGTCACGTCCGACTTTGCGACCACATGGCCCATAGCCCACCAGGCTCCTCTGTCCATGGAATTCTCCAGGCAAGAATACTGGCGTGGGTTGCTGTGCGCCTCCTCCGGGATCTTTCCGAATCAGGGATTGAACCCACATCTCTTATGTTTCCTGCATTGATAGGCGAGTTCTTTACTACCAACGCCACTTCTGCTTCCTCATCAGGGATCCTTTTCGGATTTTCCTCTTTCTCCTGGGAGTGGAAAAGCAGAGGCAAGTCAGTCCCCTTGGGCTTTCCCCTCATCATCACTGTCATTCTGCTACTTAGGAAATTTCTCCTGTGACACTGAGCCAAGTTCTGGAGTGCCACGTTCCAGGTGTTAGTAGAAGATTCCAGAATGATGGGAACACTGTGTTCCTCACCTTTGACAGGCTCCATGGGTTGACTATATAGTATTCACACTTCCCCTGTCACAATGATTTGCCAGCCACTTGGAGAAGGAAATGGCAATCCACTCCAGCACTCTTGCCTGGAAAATCCCATGGACGGAGGAGCCTGATAGGCTACAGTCCATGGGGTCGCAAAGAGTCGGACACGACTGAGCGACTTCACTTTCACTTGTGATTTCTGGAAGAGCAGCAAGAATCAGAAGGGGCCCAAATTGCTCTTGAGGAGTCAAAACAGAAGGGATTTCTCCCCAGATCTCTTTTCTTTGAGGAAAACATTATAAATTCCACTTTGGAAGCCATCTCCTCTGCCTTAACAATTCTAACAAGCTTGGCTATTTTATTTACTAGTCTGCTACCGAAAAAAACCCCGCAGAGTAGGAGGGAGGTGAGCCACTGCGGGCCAGCACAGTGATGGAGGCACCAACTGACCACTAGTGACGCAGGTGAGGATTAAAGACCAAAGACAGCCATGGCCAGCAGCGGCCCGTGAGGCAGCCGCCACCTCAGAAAAGGGCAGATGGCCCTCCACGCCCTGCAGTTTGACTCACTTCTGTGTTACAAGCCAAACCAGTAGATTTTGTTACTAGTCTGACCCTGGGTGAGCAGGAAAAGGTCACAGGAAGGTCCAGCACATTCTCTTTCAGTCGATGGGCAAGGGTGCCCTCCCCTTAAGGGGACTAAATCTTGAAGGTTTGAGCCAAGTGGCAGAGTACTCTTTACTCATTTGGATAATTAGATTTTGGCCTTGTCTTAAGCATCCAATATTCTTCAGGCCCATAGAGGGCTGAGTATGACCCTCCGTGGGCCATCCTCAAGGGGTTCTTGTCCCACCACCAAGTACAGGCAGGGGGACAGGATCCACCCTGTCCTTGAGGGAGGGAAAGCACAGGACACAGGAGAGGAGAGGACAGCAAAGGTGACTGACTGAGTCCCAAGAGGCTTGCTGCTGCAATGGGCAGGGGCGGCGGGCAGACGCTTCCCGAGAGGCCCTCACAGGAAGTTGCTTCCTACTGTCTCTCCTCCCCATAGACTGAAGAAGGTTCTAATCTGATGGTTAGCCTTGGCCCTTGGCTTCCTGAGGTGTCCTTTCATTTAGTGTTTGATTAGCTATTTTAAAACCAGAACCGGTTTACACAAATTTGATTAGGTGGCAGAAACGCTGCCTCTACCTTTTGATGGTGAGGATTTAAAAACAAGCTTGTTTGAGAGGCAGCAGTTAAGATGGTGGGAGATTATAGCCAACGATGGGCTTGGCCAATTTGGGGGTGGCTACCCAGCGGGTGTTTC
Organism: Oryx dammah; assembly: GCF_014754425.2. Lineage (NCBI taxonomy): Eukaryota > Metazoa > Chordata > Mammalia > Artiodactyla > Bovidae > Oryx > Oryx dammah. The sequence goes on from NW_024070200.1 coordinate 38,568,699, forward strand.
AAAAGTTGATCACTTTAAGCAGGCAGCCCTATCTTTTGAGGGTAGGGACCAAGATAGAGCATGGATGTTATACCGAGTTCATGGGATACCATCCCCCACCCCCAGACTCTCAGTGTGGGACCCTCAGCCTAGCTGGGTGTGTGTCCCCCAGCTTGCCCTGTAATTGCCTGAGCCCAGAGCTCAGGGGTCATTTGGTGACATCACAGTCTTCTTCGTCCCAAAGTGGAGGCAGCTTTTACTCAACGACCCAAGAGAGTAGTGGTAGTGCCCAGTGATCCAAAGTCACAGGACGTGTCTTATGGTTTTCAGATGCCTCTGTTTTCCTCTGCTGGCACAACAGGCCTCATCCCAGAAGCACGCTTTTCAGTCCTTCTGGCAGCCTCCTGGAGCAGGTTACCATAGCAACAGAAGGGCTGCTCCAGCCCTGTGGCCCAGCCTTGCTCACAAAGTTCCCCAGAAGGGGACCAGCCTGGCGCCCCACTCCTTATCTCCCTCCTCCTCCCCCTCCCCCTTTCAAAACCTCATGATGTCTTTTGTTTTCAAACCTATCTCAGGTTCTTAAACAGACTACCGCCAGGTGGGCCTGAGTGTGTTCGCAAACTCAGTTTGAACCTGCGGTACCAGCAAGAAGTAAGACCGAATGTGAAAAGCAGGTAACTGAGCCAGGTGCCTGGGAACTGGGCAGGGATGGGACCAGCTCCACCCTCTCAGACAGGTGAGACTCTGAAGCCAGGGTCCTGCCTCAGGGCTGCCAAGACCAGCTGCACAGGTTACACACTGCACAACTCCAGGCTCTGTTTATATAGCCTATTACTGTGACACTTGTCCCCAGAGGTGAGTAATACCATAGCCTTGTTTGTCCCTGAGGTGTACTGAACCCTATCTGCTCATCCACCCAGAAGGTTGAGGTCTGGCAAGATTCCTCCGAGGAGGAATCATGCGGAGGATCAGTGAGGCTGAGTATATAGCAGAGGCCCAATAACCCCTTGGGCTGTGTTGACCACAAGAGGATTCATTGTGCGGGGCCACCAAGCCTTGAAGGCAAGGGGATCTAGACCAGGAGTGAAGACAGATGACAAGAGCCCCAGGTTTCCCTGGTCCCATGCTTCTCCTCTCCTCAGGGAATGGGCCCAGGGCACCCTCACAGACACCACTGGGAAGAGGGCTTCATTTGGGGGCCAGCTTAGGAGCCAGGAGAGCTGTAGGAATGTCCTCAGCTCTGCATGAGTTTCTAAGAACGGCTGTGCTCAGTGCCTGAGGGCTGGTGGGTGTGGGAGTGAGGGACTTGGAGACATCTCCCAACCCTCAAACCTTGCATGCCCGACTCCAAACCTTTCCCTGTCCAGATGGGGACACTGAGCCCAGAGAGACCACTCATGTGCTTTCCCAGAGTCACACAGCAAATTAGAGTAGAGCAGGGCTTGAGTTTTCTTTCTACTGAGCCCTTAGAAACCGAAGGGAGAGCGTGGCATGGGGGTGAGGTTAACGCCTGCAAATAGTAAGGTCTTGTCCTCCGAGCCCCCTAGGATGCAGCCACGCCAGTATCACCCCCAGGGGTGCTTGACGCATTCTGGGCCAGCATCCGGAGCCCAGGCCAGCCTGTCATCTTTTAACAATTGTTTTCCCCTTACCCCTCCAGCTCCCTGACTGATGGGCAGACGCTCTCCAAAGAGCCCCTAAGCCATGCTCTCAAACTCTCGACCCCAGAGAAGGTGAAAGATGCCCAGCTGAATCCTCCAGGTGAGCTGGCTGGGAGGCTGCCGGGCAGGACTGGGTGGGCGGGGCAGGGATGCAGATGTACTGGGAAGGGGGGCGGTAACAGAACACTACGAAGCAACCCAGGTGACCCACAGGACAAAACCTGGGGGAACAGGCCAGGTAGAAACACTGATCTCCATGTCCCCAGGGACCCCACTACGTCCCTTCTCCTTCCACGGCCATCGGGGCCAAGCTCAATGGAAGGCACTGGGAGGAAGGTTTTTCTCTTTAGCAAGCTTGGGAAGAAGAGAGGTCAGCGATGGAAAGACACCTGGGGCCTCATTCGGTGCACATGTTGTGTACCTGGGATCTAGGCTTGGGGTTGGTAAAGGAGAAGAGGAGGCCCAGATAAACGAGGCCTTGGAGTTTCCAAGTGGGTTGAGGCAGTTTCTTGCTGGGCCAAGGGGCAGGATGGCCGGCTGGCACTGGCAGAGTTGTTTTTGAAGCTTTGGGAGGACACATGCTCTTCTAATGACGTTCACTTCCAGATAATTGCACCTTGAGGGAGGCATTTACCCTGGCGAGTCATCAAAATGATAGTAACAACACGGCTTTTGTTCACTTTTATTGGCTGTACAACGATATTGTAGCAACAATGGAAGTTTAAAAAAATGGAAGTGACCGGTGCCCAGGGGAGCGGGTCACTGCTTCCCCGGTTCTGAGATGTCCTTGGGACAGTCCATTGTTGCCATCGTGTCTCCAGTCTGTGTCAGCTGCTCGGGGAGATGAGATCCCTCAGAGGTGCTGGTTTTCTCAGAGTTTTCCCAGCTTCCTCCAGAGAAGCCAGGGTTAGGGGTAGGTCCCTGAGGCCCCCCGCGGCTCCCTCAGGGGTTTGGGTGGGAGCTGTCCAGGGAGATAGCAAGTTGACTTTTAGGTGGTTGAGTATTTTGTAGGATGATCTCCAACGTGGGTACATCTGGTGTCTTCAGACAGGGATTGTGGGTTTAGGGGTAGCAGGTGGTAGCATTTGAAGTAGCAGCTGGGAGGCCAGTTCTAAGGGTCCCCGAATGGGGCAGTAAAAGAGGCCAGAATCAGGGACAGGAGGAAGGGGAAGAGGACTGGGGCCTTTATTCCAAGGTCTCTTCCCTCAGCTTTTCTTCTGACATGGATTTCCTGGGGAGAGGACAGGCCTGGTGTGAGGGCAGGGACAGAATCAGGACCTCTCTGCTCTGCCACAAACACTGTCATGGACTGGAGGCAGAAACTGGGCCCAGATCACCATGCTCCTTGTTGGTGAGGAAGCTGAGACCGAAGAGGTGGTGATGCCAGCCCAGGGCTCTGGGTACGCCACTCCCTCGCTGCCTGGCGACCTGGAGACCAAATGCCACTCCCCGCACCCTGGTGGGGCTTGCGGCCGCCCCTCTTCCAAGCTGGGTGTCTCGGAGTGGCCTTGGCAGGGATCTGGCCTGTAATGTGTACTTTCCTGGACTCGGCCTCTCTGCTCTTCCTCAGAGATGAAGAGAGACTAGGACCAGGGAAAGGATTGACTGATTTCTTCTTCTTTTTTCTTTTATTTGACTGCTTCAGGTCTTAGTGGTGGCATGTAGAATCTAATGCCCCAACCAGGGATTGAACCCAGGCCCCCTGCAGTGGGAGTGTGGAGTCTTAGTCCCTGGACCATCAGGGAGGCCCCAGATTGACCGATTTTTGAAGGGAAGCATTAGAAAGGCACCAAGAGAGCCCAGGAGAGGGGCCAGCTGGGCCCAAGCAACTCCAGCATCTCGTCCTGGGATCCAGGGCAGAGAGCTGACTTGCTGTGTCTCACCTCTGGCAGGTCCCATTGGCTTGCTCAGGCTTGCTTTCCTGACTAGATAATTCTGTCTCCACAGTGTTCACACAGCAGCCATTAGCACCTGGGGAACGGGCACAGCAAAACCCTGGAGCTCAGAAGTCTTGGCTGTGGGTGATGGCTTTGGTGTTTTGCAACTTGAAGGGCAGGAAGGGAGCTAAAGTGGTGCAAGCTCAGTGTCCTCAGAGCATTCAGTACCCAAAGTGTTTCCAAGAAGGAATGAGTAACCTCCAACCCTGTTCGCTGTAATCACTTAACCTGAATTAGTACCTGGCAGCCCTGCAGCAGTAGGGAAGAGACTAAGCAGATTTCAAACAGGTGGGTAGGGAATCCCAGAGAGGGTCCCGTCAGTGAGGGCTGGCAGCCAGGGGCCAGGCCAGAGTGAGGTGGGGGCAAGTTACCAGCTTTAATGGAGGGATGGGGAAGGAGGAGGAGTAGGGGAGGCAGCAAGTCCATTCAGATTTGCCAGGACTTCCAAAAGCTGTAGGGACAGCCAGGCTGGGGGTGCATCTGGACTGCCCATCCTTTGTACAGGGCTAGGCTGCTGGGGATACTGAGATGGACAGGTTTCTTTCCTGCCCTCCAAGAACTCCTAGTCTGAGGGCAGACAGGCTCTGGGTGAAGGACACACTGAGGCTGAAGAAGGAAGGCGTGCTATCTAGGAATTGGGTGATCAGGGTGGACTTCCTGGATGAGGACAATTTCTAGCTGGTCTCAGACTTTTAAACTCCCCGTAGGCCTAGGCCTGAGCTGAGTGGTCTGCCCTTGGGAGTTTAGCATCTAGAGCTGGGGATTAGGAGACAGGGACAATCTGGGAGGCACAGTTGCCCAAGGGACCCCAGGCACAGGGTCCAAGGACAGTGCCAAGCCGGCCTCATTGACTCCCACAGACCTGGCCCATGGGTCATGCTCTGCCCAACTCCATCTCATGCAGCCTCCAGGGTTTTGAAGTATGGAGGGGGAGGCTCTGGAATGCAGCTGCACTAAGATCCAGATTCACCACGGCTTGAGTGCCCACTGGGTGCCAGTCTGGCCCTGGTTCTTAGTTTCACAATTCCCCAGAGACTCCAAGAGGCCAGTCTCTGTGTGGAAGAGGATATTGGAGCAGCCACGCATGGGGAGGGGCCTCAAAACTGCCATTTCCATAAAACTGAGAAAAAGCAACTATCTGCACCAAAGCCTGTTAGGAAGAAGGTTTCAGGGGATTATGAGATGGGTTAAATACCCACACATCTGCCCTCTATTAATAAAAGCAGCTTTTGCTAGGCTTGGTGCCGGGCTTCCTGGGTGGTGCTAGTGGTAAAGAACTCACCTACCAATGCAGGAGACTAAGAGATGCAGGTTCAAGCCCTGGGTTGGGAAGATCCCCTGGAGACTGGGATGCCAACCCACTCCAGCATTCCTGCTGGAGAGTCCCATGGGCAGAGGAGCCTGACAGACTACAGTGCACAGGGTCACAAAGAGTTGGGCATGACTGAGGCCACTTGGCACAGGCTCTGTGCTAAGGGACTGGCTTGCATTCTCTCATTTTCTCTTCCTGGCAGCAGTAGGGTAGGCACTTCTATCGGTCACACTTGGTAGGAAACTGAGCTCAGAGAGGTTCCGTGATTTTTCTGAGTCACATCTGGTCTTAAAGTCGGAACTGGCACAGCTCTCTTTGGGACTGTTTAGGTGGGGTCTCCTCCCCTCCTGCACACCCTGGCAAGCCCCTGTCTCCTAACTGCGGAGCTGCAGCCTCTCTGGGGAGCTCTTGGAACCTTGCCTGCAGGATTCAGTGTTCACCTGAGTCTCCTCAAGTTCCCAAGGGGCTGGGGAGTCCTTGAGCTGTGCTCCCCAGGCTGGGCTCTGAGCAGCCCAGATGGCTGTTTCTACTGTGTCAGGCTGCAGAGCTGTGGGGATCTGACCTCCATACAAAGGCAGCCTTGTGCTGAACCTAGACATACATTTTTCCCTAGCCCTTTCTAAGTTGAGCAGGAACCCCAGCTGGAGCAATGCAATGTCAAGACCACAGGGAGTGGAGGGTGTCCAGGGGGAGCAGCTGCTGAGGATGGGGCTGATAGAAGTGCTGGTCAGGCCTATTCCCCACACCCACTCTCCCTAGGCGACTCTCACATCCACAGGGGAGCTTTCAGCTGGAGGTCAGGAGTCTGGGAACTCAGCCAGGCTTGGTTTCCAGGCCTCCCTGTGTCCCACGCTCCTACCCTCCCACACGTTTCAAGGGCAGACATGGTGTTTCTGCTGGAAAGAGCTCAGGGAGCTCAGACCCCGCGGTTGGAGCAGGCAGGGCGCGGCTGGAGCAGGCAGGGCTCCTGGAGACATTGTGAGGTAGAAGATGGGCTATCATTTCAGCCTGAAGCGAGTGTAGGGGAAGGTAAGAAGGACTTCGCAGAGGTCAGAGGAAATGGGAACTTGTGGTAATCTTAACCTTACCAGTCTAAAAAAGCAGAGCCTCTGGGGATACTTGTGGAAAACTTACCTTAATGAAAATCTCCAGTTCTGCCAATTATAGGTGTGCCTGGGGCTGGATACACTGCTGTGGCCCAGGCAGGTCTTGACTTTAATCTCTTGTCGGGTCCTGAAGCCACCATGGCCTCTTTGCCTTATATATCCCTGGAGTGTCTGGCAGGGCTAAATGGGTTCCAAAGACTCTTAGCAGAGGGTCCCTGTGTGAAGGGGCATCCTCCTGGTGCTGGTCACCAGACGGGCCTTTGCAGCAGAGGCTGTGGGATCCGGTACCCTGAAGAGAGGTCTGTCCTGGGTGGAGAACAACATGGATTGATCCAGGATCAGAGTTTCCCTCCTTCTGCTTAATCTGCTTCGTTCTAAGGCCTTTCCCACAGGTTTCAGAAAACACTCTGGGTTTCTCCTCTCCACTCTTGCTCTCCTGTTTCGACCTTTCCCAGTGAATTAAGAGTGACTTTCTCTGCTGTTTAGAAGCCTTTGTTCCAGAGCCCCAGAGAACACAGCTCCCTGCCTGCTCAGTCACCCGCAGCATAAAGGGCGATTGATAAGATGTAGGACTGGTCAGGCCAAGAGGAGCTGGAGCAACATGAGAGGGAGGGAGGGAGGGGGAGGCGGGGGAAGGAGGAAGGCAGTACAAAGTGCAATCTGGGCCTTGGGAAAGCCCACCCCAAGACTCAGCGGACACTCTCTGGATGTGTGCTTGAGGCTGTTGGTCTGACTGTTGGTTGCCTTCTAGAATTAGGTCTGTTGTGGCTCTTGGGTGCCTAACTAGGTGACAGGGACCTTGATTGGGTCCTGGCCATGTTTTGGCTATGATGACAGCAGTGAGCTTGGCTGGGCACAGGGCAGACGTATGACCCTGTTGAGTTTCAAGGCAAGGAGATGGGGACAACTATAAGGGCCTGGCAGCCCATTCTGATTTCTTACATCTCTGCTATCCTCCAAGAACTCACTCCTGGGAGGCAGGCTGAGAGGTACCACAGCAGCCCTGAGCCCCTTCATGACCCCTCCCTCCTGCTCACTTCTGAGCAGGTCACTTTGTGCCAGAGGGTCGGGGGACCCAGGCACCACTCTTCTCTTCCCCAGGGGAACAGACCATGGACCCCCAAGGCCTAAACCTCATTCACTAACCAGCCCCCTAGCTCCTGAACTGACGCCTTGTCCCAGTTCTGCTCCTAACGTGCTGTGACGTTGCCATTCTTGCCCACTCTGAGACCCTGTTCCTTCTCCTATGTACTGTGTGTAGGAATGCCCTGCCTCTACTCAAGAATGCCCTCCCCTTCCTCCCAACCCTGAGGTCTCAGTCGATATCCCTGCTGGGCAATGTATGTGTAGTTTTATTCATTCTTTTGGCAAACATTTATTGCAAGTCCAACACTTGCATCAGAAGTTCAGAGTCTAGTCAGAAAGGCCAGAGAGCTATTTCTTGAGCAGCCAAAATGTGCTAAGCTTTTTAACAATATTACTTTGATGCAAATCTTTTCAGTTTTATTTATGTATTTTTATATGCACTTTTATTTGCTCCTTTTTTTAACTTGAAGTTATATTGTGAATATCTCCTTGCATTATTAAATATGTTTGAAATACTTTGTTTTGATGACTGCTTATGAATCCATGATATGGCTATGCTCTATCGAATTTAGCCAGTCCCCTATTATATCGATTGACACTTTCGCATGACACAGTGCTCTTGCCACAGTACAAAGGCCAACTCTTGTCTGTTTATTTATTACAAATCTTTGCTACTTCATGTTCTTTGATTTCAGGAGAAACCCAGGTACATAGGAAGGTAGGTGAGTTCAGATGGCTTTAGTGGGTGAAGGTTACTGTGAGGACAGGCAAGGAAGAAAGGAAGCTTAGAAAGTGGCTATGTGGGGGTGGGCGTGGCAAGAAATAGACTCCATGGTTCCCTACTCCAGTGGCAACCACCACTGCTCAAACCTAGCCTCTCTGCCTGGCTGAAACCACCCGCTTCTCTCTGCTCCCTAAACCGTGCTCAGACTCCTACCACGCCATGATCTCTGCAGGAGGGACCCACAAGGAGTATTCCTACAGGGCCCTACACAGTGACCTCATGGCCTCTGTGCAGGTGGGTGGGGTTCTGGTCTCATCGCTGTGGCCAGGGGAGTGGGGCCGATGTCTAAGAGTCAGTGCTTCATAGGCAAGGGACCCTTCTGACTGCTCTGCCCACCTCACTGATAGCTAAGACTGGATCTTCCAACACACTTGTCCAGAGATTTATCCTCTGACAGAGATGATGAGATTGGGAGAGGAAATGGTGTGAGCAAAGGCCCAGAGATGGTGATGCATGGGTATGAGAAGACAGAACATGAGAAGGGAGGACGGATGAGACACCTCAGGCAGGGGGACTCATCTACCTTCCTTCCCATCCGCTCCTAAGCCCAAGGCCACAGAGCTATGGTGGACTCAGGAGGACACTGAGCAAGGTTGGGTCTTGCCAGCCCTACCTAGGGGCGCTCAGGACAGAGGTTCAGCCTGGCAGGGGCTGCTGGAGCAGGAACCTGCTCTGGGGGCCCACCTCTCTCTATACCTGGGCAGCAATGTGTCCTGCACCACCCTCAGGCCACCTGGGGAGAAGGGAGGCAGGGAGGGAGGGGCAGCCCTGGGTCCCCTGGATACACAGTCATTCGGTCCAGTCCTCTGGGATCGGGATGGGACAGAGGCTGACTCCTGCTTCCCTGAAGGCCCCCTGACCTCTGCTCAGAGCCAGGCTTCTGTGATCAGGACCCAGGGAAGAGTCAGATCTGCCTTGGAAAGCCACTAGCCTGATGGGAGAGGCAGATCCGACCAGGACTCGGCCCGCAGTGAGGCTTGGGCACTGAAGTCCTCAGTGAGGGGGTTGCACTTGGGGCCTGAAGGGCAGGAGAGGGCGATGTGATGGAAGAAGGGTGTTCAAGGCAGAGTCACAGCCTGGGCAAAGGCACGGGGCGGCCAGGAATGCAGAGCTCTGGGAGCAGCTCAGGCTGGCCATGCCAAGGTGGCAAAGGCTGGCAAGCTCTTCTGGGGAGGGCCTTCCTTAGAGACCATGGTAAGGGCACCACCCTGTGGTCAAGGGGAGATATGGGAGGCTTTGAGCAGGTCAGATATGGGTTAAAAAAAAAAAGGGTGGTTCTGGGAAACTCTGGAACGTAGGAAATGGAAGTGGCCAGAGATCATGACTGCTGAAGGTCACTGAGCCTGAGCTTGAGCACAGGACTTGGGGAGGAGACAGGATGGTCCTTTCCCAGGGGAAGTGTGGGTATTGGGGTCAGCCTGGAACCCTACTGCAACCCCAGCGTGGGTTTGGGAGTCAGACTGTGGGTGGGGATCCCAGCTCTGCCAGCTGTGGCTTAGCCTTTCTGAGAGTCATAGAGTGAGTGATGGCACAATATGGAAGGTGGTTCCGTGTGAGGTCACACATCCAGATGGTACACAGCCCACCTAGCACAGGTGGGTGCTCAGTAAACAGGAGCTGTGATCATTTTAACTCCTTAATGGGAAGGGCAGTGATCTGGGAGGCCGGGGCAGGGTAGACCCCTTCCCACCAAAGTCTCCCCTTCTGGTGGTCTGGGGGTTGCAACAGCTGAGCCTGTGGGGTGAATGTAGAGAGAGAGTGCCAGGCCAGAGCCAAGCTGCCCGGTCATACTTCCTGAAGGGTGTGGTTCCACCAGGGGCTAGGGCTCTCATCCCTGTCACAAAGCAACCAGGCTAAGAGGAGACTGAACTCACAGACCAACTGCCTTTCCTTCCCTTGTCTGTTCCTTCTTTTCTTCTAAGAAGGAGGAGAGACAACTTATCCCTAAATCATAGGCACCACGGATAAAAAGAGAGGTGTGTGTGTGTTAGTTGCTCAGTCGTGTCTGACTCTTTGGACCCCATGGACTGCAGCCCGCCAGGCTCCTCTGTCCATGGGATTCTCCAAGCAAGAATACTGGAGTGGGTTGCCATTTCCTCCTCCAGGGGATCTTTCCAACCCAGGGATCCAACCAAGGTCTCCTGCATTGCAGGCAGATTCTTTACCATCTGAGCTAAAAAAAAAAAAAAAAAAAAAAAACCAATGCAGCAAAAAGACAGAACCATGTAGTCTGTGGGAGAAAAGAAATCAGATAAAGGAACTCTATCCAAAATAGCCATCAAAATTTAAGTGCTTTTTTCTTCAGATGCAGTAAACCCACTTCTAGAAATCCATCCTTAGGAAAGCCTAGAACAGGGCTGAAAGCTGGAAATCATTTGAGTATCTTTCAGTGGGGAGACTGTTATGATATGTACATTATGTTATGAAATGGATATGGCCAATGGCGTATTATGTAGCCACACACACACACAATGAGGGAGAGAAAGAGAGATTTTTTTTAAGTTAAAATCTTTTGTTTTACTAGATTTCTAAACTTTAATATTAATTTATTTGGCTGCACTGGGTCTTAGTTGCAGCCCTTGGGATATTGCATTGTGATAGATGGGCTCTCTAGCTGCAGCTCGCCAGATTAGTTGCTCTGCAGTACATGGGATCTTAGTTCCCTGACCAATGATTGATCCCATATCCGCTGCATTGCAAAGCAGATTCTTAACCACTAGACCACCAGGAAGTCCTGAGAGATAGATATTAATGTCACAAAAGCTAAAGATGGGTGATTTGGATAATGATAATGTTTGATTAGGTCCACATAACATTTTTTTTAAAGTGTAAACAACATTAAAAAAATCAAATGATTGTTAAACACCCAGATTTCAGGTAGCTCTTGGTTTCCATTCCTCCTGGGCACCAAATCCTAGAGCCAAGGAGCAGCTGCCCCCTTTAGAGGCTTGTATCCCCCTGCCAGTCTCTGCTACTCCCTGTTACCTCCCTGGCCCTGAGTCTGGGGTCGAGACGATGGTCCCTGCCCTTGTATTACAGCGTCCCTTAGCGAAATATTTCACTATTCTCTGTCTTTGTCAAAAACAGAGAAACAAAAGACAGACTACAGGAGCCATGTGTCTCAAAGAAAATGAGAGGGAGCCTATTTCTTTGTGAAAAGCAAGACTGCTTCTGAGTTTCACTTGCAAATCCTGGGGCAATTCATTTATTTATTGTTTAGTATTATACATTATTTATTATTGATGTTGATACATTACCTACTGGCCCCCATGGGGTCGCACAGAGTCGGACACGACTGAAGCGACTTAGCAGCAGCAGCAGCATCCTCGATCAATACAATAGTAACATGATTCTTTTTTTTCCCCCTTTGGTTAAAAAGACAACAGCCACAAAATTAAAACGAATTCCTTGTGCATATATTTGTATACACAGTGTGTGCGTGCGTGCTAAGTCACTTTAGTTGTGTCCGACTCTGTGCGACCCCATGGACTGCAGCTGCCAGGCTCCTCTGTCCATGGGATTCTCCAGGCAAGAATACTGGAGTGGGTCGCCATTCTCTTCTCCACGGGGATCTTCCCAACCCCGGGATCAAACCCATGTCTCTTAGGCCTCCTACCTTGGGAGGTGGGTTCTTTCCTAGTGTCAGCTAGGAAGCCCCTGTATACGTAGACACACACCAAATGACAACAGTGATTACCTAGACTTAAGGAAGACCTATCCATTTTTATATTATGTACTTCTAATGTTTCCTGTTTCTTAGAACAAACATATAGTTTTGTAATTTTTTTTTTTTAAAAAGGTTATACTTAAAAAGTGATAAGTGAAAACTCTTGGCTGAGGGAAGCTTTCACAAGAGGTTGTAAGACTTCTCTCTCATTATCTTGGCAAGCCTGGGGGACCAGGTAATGTTACAACCTCACCAGAGCCATGACAGGCTCAGAGAGGTGCACTAGGCCAAAAATAATCCCTGAGTCATGCTTCCGGGGCTTCAGAGAGATGATAACTCTGGCCAATCAGAGGGATGATAAGTGGCCAATTAGTAAATACCAGGAAACCCCTGCACCCAATCAACCCTTGCCAACTCCCTGTCTTTGTTCTAAACTTATAAATACTGCTGAAAATCTGGGCTCAGGGCTCTTGTTCTACTCCACTGTGTTGGATGTGACAGGAGCCCTGGCTCAAGCTAGCAATAAACCCCTTTATGCTTTTGCATTGCTGTGGATGCCTTATTCTCTCAGTTTTGGGAACTCGGACTCTGGGCAAAACAGTAAATGTTGTGGAACCTGAGCAACTAGAATGCCCACAGGAAAACACACCTTTTCTGTCCTAAGCACCAGGAAGAACCTGTACTAGGGACGGGAAGACAGCTGCCAGCTACTGGAAAGTGACTGCCAGACACTGGGCACTCTGGTTGGCCTACCTTACAGAATTCTCATGCCAATTTGGGGGTGGTGTTAGCATTCTTCCTCCTTTTTTTTTTTTTTCTGGCTGCATCTCATGTCTTGTGGGATTCCTGACCAGGGATCAAACCAGGGCCCTTGGCAATGAAAGTGCAGAGTCCTAACCACTAGATCACCAGGGAATTTCATTTCCTCCCATCCTCCCATTTTTAAAAGCAGTTTTATTCAGGTATACATTATATGCCATTGAATTTGCCCTTTGTAAATGCAATGATTTTTCACTTTTTCATTGAAAAAAGTCACCTTTTCAATGATTTTTAGCAAATTTGCAAATGTACCAGCTTCATTGAAACTCAATTTTAGAACATTTCCATCAACCCAAAAAGACCTTGATGCAAATTTGTGGTCACTCCCCATTCCCAAGTCCCACTCATCTGCTTTCTACCACTCATCTGCTTTCTATCATTTCCACCTTTTCTGGACATATCATATAAATGAAATCAGACAATATGTGGTCCTTTTGGCTTCTTTCACCAGATATGTTTTGAGTTTCAGTCATGGTGTTGCCTGTATCAGCACTTTGTTCCTTTGTAGAGCCAAATAGTGTTCTCTTGTATGGAGAGGCCATAGTTCACTCACCAGTTGATGGACATTTGTTGTTTCCACCTCTTGACTGCTGTAACTCATGCTGCTATGAATGTTCCTGTACAAGTCTTTGTGGGGTATGTATTTTCATTTCTCATGGATAGATACCTAAGAATGGAGCTGCTGGGTTGTATAGTAGAGTTACGTTTAACTTTTTAAGAAGCTGCCTAACTGTCTACCAACATGGCTGCACCATTTTATATTCCTCCCACCTGTATGAGGCTCTGGTCTCTCTCCCCAGCCCTTTGCGCTTAAAGAGTATTCAAATGGAGCTGGGAGGAGAAAGACTCGCCAAAGTCAGGCAACAGGGAGTGGCAGAACGGAATTTGAACCCAGGTTGACCTGACGCTACAGGCTGTGTCTTTACCCTGGTCTGCTCATGTGAGCGGACTTGCACAAAGTGCAGGGGTTGGAGACTGTAAAGAGGTTGATCTCTGGGGTCTGCCAGGCTGGGGTTCTAGGAAGAAGAACTTGGAAGAAGGGGCTTGGAGAGGTCTAAGGAGCAACTGGAGAGGGGGCGCGGGCATCCAGCAGCAGCTGGTGATGGGCCTCTGTCAGAGAAGGCAGCCATGGATGCCAGCCAGCCTGGTCTTGGCCTTCAACAGTACACAGTGCCTGGCACTGGGTGACCTTCTCTCTGCCCCAGCCTACAGTTCCAAGCAGCCATGCCCCTGCCCTAGACATTCTGTTTTCCTATTTGGGCCTGGATATGTCCCCTTTTAATGGCTTCTCTGATGGCGCAGTGGGTAAAGAATCCATCTGCAATGCAGGAGACACGGGAGACGCGGGTTCAATCCCTGGGTCGGGAAGGTTGCCTGGAGGAGGAAATGGCAACCCACTCCAGTATTCTTTCCTGGAGAATTCCATGCACAAAGGAGCCTGGCGGGCTACAGCCCAAAGGGTCCCAAAGATTCTGACGCGATGGAGCAACTAAGCACGCATGTCCCCTTTTCCCCGATCCTTGGCCTCCATGGGAGGAAGGATGGGCTCTTCTGTCCCAGCCCCAGGGCCTCCACTTCTTTCTGCCAACTTCAGGGTTCACATGAAACCCTAGAGTATTGAAGGAAGAGACAAGGTCCATCTGCTGGCTGCCTCAGAAGCGTCTGTCATACAGCTCACTGTTGGTCTTGCCTCAAGATGGATGTCCAAGGAAGTGGGACCTCTCCATCTCAGAGCAGGTTGGCCAGCAGGTGGCGCAGTAGCCCTGTGGTCCTCACTCCCTCACTCATGATTCACCTTCGTAGAATGACTGCTCTGGCCCCAGAAGGCAGCCCCATGGACAAATGTCTAGACCACCCATCCCCTTTGCAAATGATCTGGAAAAAGGGAGGAAGAACAAGGTGTGCATTTATTAGGCACCAACTACATGCCGAAGCTCTCATTCTTTTGACCCTCATAACATCCCTGAGAACTAAATCCTCAGCTTTCCCCTGAAAAACCAGACTCAGAGGTCAAATAGCTCACCCCACATCTCACGGACTAGATGGTAAAGCTCTGTTTCATCTGTCACACTCAGTAAACTTAACGGGTAGATGTTGCCTGGGAGAGTGTCAGGCATGCCTTTCCCACTGTGTGACATGGGGGAAATAACTGAGCCTCGCTGAGCTGCAGCTGCCCCATCTGTAAAAGGGGGCTACCAGACCCGTGCTGCGCAGATGAGATTAGATCCCCACTTGAGGGTTTCGCATGGGGCCTGGCCCTGGCAGGGATGAGCAAAGAGATGGTTAGATTATTTCGTGGGACTGGGAAATGTTCCAGGCTAGTGATCAGAGCCTGCTAGTTTCCAGTCTCCTCTAGCCCCCTGGAAGTGTTGCTATTTTTGATGTTTTGATATTCTGCCATTTGGGTCTGTCCCCAACCACTTCTCAGGAGACAGAGGAAGGGTAGAAACCCCAGAGGATCTGAGACTCCTGCTCTTCTGGGACAACCCCCCAATCCACTGCTGACTGCCCAGCCTCAGGGGGCAAATTCCAGCTGGCATGATGGACCCTAGCAGAAAAATGTCTAGGGTCCCCAAGGCCTCCTTCTGCCCTCCCTCTTCACTGCTGCCTCCCTAGAGCCTTGCGCATCCTTCAAGGCCGTCAGGAGGCCCCCTCGAGGCAGCCTCCTCGCGAGTCTGCCAGTCAGTGCTCAAGGCATTGTGGGAACCAGAGGCCTGGGAGCTCTGCCCAGGGAAGGAGCAGGGGTCCCCTGGGGACAAGCCCTGGCTGGCACGATGCAAGCTGTGGTCTCCCTGCAGAGGAGGCGCTATGGACGACTCGGGCCGACGGGCGCGTCCGCCTACGCATAGACCCCATCTGCTCGCAGACTCCTCGCACTGTTCATCAGATGTTCTCCACGACTCTGGACAAGTATGGGGACCTCAGTGCCATGGGCTTCAAGCGGCAGGGCACGTGGGAACACATCTCCTACACCCAGTACTATCTGCTGGCCCGCAAAGCCGCCAAGGGCTTCCTGAAGGTGAGGAAGCCGCCCAAGGCCTGACCTCTCCGCTCCGCAGCCCTGCCCTCAGTTCTGGCCTTCACAGACTTCCTTCCGATACCCGAATGGGCAAGCCCTTAGACAGGATCACTGTAAAACCGTCCCGTTCATTGAGCTAATGGTCCATTCTGGCCTGGGGCTGAGGGTTTACGTTCATTGGACCCTTACTATGTGGCAGGATGTGGCATGAGCTTCTCATTTGTTGTCCCGCTTGAGGAGGGCTGGGAAGCCTGGTGCACTGGGCTGAGGGGTGGTCTCCCTGGGAAGGCCTGGGAGGGTTAGCAAGGGCTGTTGAGTGGCTGGTCCCCCAGGGCACACTCTGACCTGGAAGGGGGAAGGGGGGTTTGGTGAGAATGAGAGGCCCCTTTCCTGCTGGTTGACCCGGCCTGTCTACCTTTGGCCTGGAGCTCGGCCTGGAGCGGACCCACAGCGTGGCCATCCTCGCCTTCAACTCCCCGGAGTGGTTCTTCTCAGCAGTGGGCGCAGTCTTCGCAGGGTGAGTGGCTGAGGGAGGGGCAGAGTCTCCAGTGGGTTGGAGGGGGGCAGAGAGTGAAGGGAGGATTGTTATCTCTTTTTAGGGGCCCCCAACCCCTCCCCAACATCCTATCTCTTCCCTGGGGCCCTCTCCAGAGCCGCTTTTGTCCCCTTCTGCCCAGGGCAGCTGTGCTGAGCTGCCTGGCCGGCCATGGGAGCTCTCTGGGGTCAGGGGCTGTGGGTGTGTTGGGCAGGGATCGGAGCTGAGGGGGTGGGCTGCTGTACCCGCCCCGACACACATCCTCCTGGGTCTCTGACAGTGGCATCATCACCGGCATCTACACGACCAGCTCCCCTGAGGCCTGCCAGTATATCGCCTATGACTGCCGCGCCAACATCATCGTGGTCGACACACAGAAGCAGCTGGAAAAGATCCTGAAGGTTTGGGGGAAAGGGGGCAGCAGCCACGGGGGTCAGGCTAGGCATCCTCACAGACCTCCGCCTTCCCTGCCAGAGTCACCCACCATCTTCAAAACAGCAACCCTCCCCGGCACGCACACATCAGCACAGCAGGGCAATGGCCGCTGACCCATTTGTTGGGTCTGAAAACTGAGGCCCAGGAAGCTCAAGGAACATACCCCTCATCCCCCACAGCCAGCCCATGGCCCTCCATGGTTTTCCCTTCAGGGAAGGGTTGAGTGCCCTGAGGGTGGTTCAGGGCGCTGACATGTGAGCACCCACGTCTGAGTCTTGGTGGGGAATGGGGGTATGGGCTGCCACAGGGTGGGGCTTGGGCCAAGCCAGAGCAAGTGCTGCAGCGTCTCCTAGAGACCCTAGGGCACAGTAGGAGCTCAAAAGTGCCTCTTGGGGCAGCTGGCACCTTTCTGGAGCACTGATGCCTCCTAGTCCATTTAAGGCCCCTTCCTGACTGACCCTGTCGCATGAGCACCACGCTGGCATTCGGTGGCCTGAGGACACCTCTGTGCCCCAGCTGTACCCAACAGCCTGCAAGGCCCTCCATGGCTCCTGGCATCTCAGAGAGGCTTCCTCCAGGTTGACTTGGCCCTGGTTCCGGAGCTGTCACCTGGACCTCAGTGACCCCCTGCACCTGAGGCCAGGGGAAGTGGTCTCCAACCTCCTGGGACAGTGGGACCTGGAGCCCTGGACTGGCCAGATTAGATGGCCTCCCTCAGCTCAAGTGGAGAAGGCCTTTTCTGTCTCCACTCCTTTGAACCCCGTGTTTTCAGGGTTCCCTCATTGTGGGAGCCTCTGTTCTATCTGACTCGGATCAATGCTTGAGTTGGGGAGAGGTGGTCTGGGTGCAGAGGAGGGGGTCCGGAGTGAACTGCTCTGAAAGGCTGCGGTGAGCCTGGGCCGTGCTTAGCACCCTCTTCCTTGCCCTCCCCAGGCACTCAGGCCCTTCACTTAACAGCATGTCCCAATCACTTCAGTTGTGTCCGACTCTGTGCGACACTGTGGATTGTAGCCTGCCGGGCTCCTCTGTCCACAGGAATTCTCCAGGCCAGAATACTAGAGTGGGTAGCCTTTTCCTTCTCCGGGGGATCTTCTCAACCCAGGAATCGAACCGGGATCTCCTGCGTTGCAGGCGGATTCTTTACCAGCTGAGCCACAAGGGAAGCCCTCAATAGAAAGGTGACAAATATTTAGAGAATAGTGCACAGCAGGGGTGTCCCAGGCCCCTAGGACTCAGTGGGGCCCTGATTCAGGGGCCCTGATTCACTGGGGTTTAGATTCTTCATAGATGTCAGAGGCCCCTTACCCAAGTTCCCCCCAGGCCAGCTTTCCCGGAGACCCTAGTGTTTAAGATTCCTTGAGAACCAAGTTGGCAGGAGCCTCAGCTGCTAAGTAGCGATGGTTAATTCGCCTCCTCAGCCTCGCCCGAGGGAGTCACACACCCCTCCACATGGGCACTCAGATTGGGGAGGGTGGTAGAGCTATAAAAACGCCCCATAGGGGTTTCCCTGGTGGCCCAGTGGTTAAGACTCCACGCTTCCAGTGCAGGGGGCGCAGGTTCGATCTTTGGTTGAGGAACTAAGACCTCACATGCTGCAAGGCCAAAAAAAGAATTTTTTGAATTAAAAAAGCCCCCCCCCAATAGATTTTGCCCCCTCCCTCAGGGAGACAACCCCCTCTGCATAGATGGTTGATCTGATCCAAATGCCCTTCCCCTGCCCCATTGACCACTGAAGAAACTGAGGCCCAGGCCTACTGAACCAGAAATGTCCGCCCTAGGTAATCGCTTAAAATCTGTGTTCTGAAACTTTCCAGACAAACATAAATAGAGAGAAGAGTATAGTGGACCTTCATAGAGTGATCATCCATATTTAATAATCATCAATGGTTTTTCATCACACCCATCAGTATGAAGTATTTGAAGGCAAATCTCTGATATCACAGCATTTCACCCCCTAAACAGCTCAATATTTATAAGATATAAAACAGTTTCTTCATCACAGCAACTTTATCACCTTTATTTACACTAGTCAAAGAATTCTTTCCTATCATCTAATACCGACAATGTGTTTTTCCAGGCAATTCGTTTGAATCAAGATCTAAACCAGGCCTATGTGTTGCATTTGGTGGTGTCTCTTAGGAGTCTTTTAATTCAAAACAAAGCCCTCACCTTTTGTCCTGTGCCATAGACCAGTGCGGTCCAGGACCAGTCACATCACCTGGAAACTTAGTTTCAGAACCCACCCAGACCTACGGACTCTAAACAACAGGGTGTGGGGCCCACGCCACCTGGTGATTCTGACACAGGCTCAAGTGGAGAGCCTCTGTCATAGACATGCTGCAGAAACTAGGTCAGCCGTCCTGAGCTGTTGTGTAGCTTGTCCCTGTGGCCTCCACACTTCCTGTTAGATCACAAGCTTTGATGCCCTTCAGATTAGATGCTAATTGGCAAAAACACCCCGTAGGTGGTGCTGTGTGCTTCCCATTGCGCAGCTTCAAGAGGCACGTGATGGCGGGTAGTACTGCTTATACTGATGCTGAGCTTCATTCCCTGGATTCGGGGGGCCACCTGCTCATCCACTGCAACGTTCCCCATCGCTCTCCACTGATGAACTTTGCCTGAATTAATTATTATTGAATACATGAGCCATGGGAAAACATTGGTTTTCTAATTGATCAGCTAGGATTCTTTTCCAAAGAAAGAACTTTCTCTCACCACCTGGGGCTCTTTGCTACCTGAAACACCCTGTTTGTACAAAGTAGATGTGGTAGATAAAAAACTGGCCTATGTTGGTGACTGTTCCATGCATAGTTGAATGAATGGGCATTCTTCAGTTTGTTGGGTAGAATAAATCTATAAATGTTAATAATGTCAACTTGATTGATATGTTGTTTAACTCATCTATATCCCTGTTAATTTTCTGTTTGTTCTAGTGCTAACAAATATTGAGGGTTGAAATCTCAATTATTATTGTGGATTATTTATTTATCCTTTTAAATCTGGTTTTGCTTTGTGTATTTTGAAACTCTATCATGTATGCACATAGTTACGTTGTTATGTCATCTGGATGACTTAACCCCTCTATCATTAAGAAATGTCCCTCTTTACCTCTGAGAACCATTCTTCCAAAGCTACTTTGTCTTATATTAATATAGCCACTGCAGATTTCTTCTGATCAATGTTTGCATGGTATATATTTTTGCATTGTTTCTCTTTTAACCCACATATGTCCTTATATTTAAAGCAAGTCTCTTTAGACAGCGTATAGTTGAGTCACACTTTTTATCTAGTCAGACAAAATTATCTATAAAACTACCACTTGGTTCTTTCCTATTTGTTCTTTGATCCCATCCATCCCTTGATCCTTTTCTCCTCTCTCACGATTTCTTTTGATTGGAGTTTTTTGTTTTTGTTTTATTTTTGAGTATTCCATTCTATGGGTTTCCCTGGTGGCTCAAAATTCTTCAAGCCAGGCTTCAACAGTACGTGAACCATGAACTTCCAGATGTTCAAGCTGGATTTAGAAAAGGCAAAGGAACCAGAGATCAAATTATTAACATCTGTTGGATCATCAAAAAAGCAAGAGAGTTCCAGAAAAACATCTATTTCTGCTTTATTGACTATGTCAAAGCCTTTGACTGTGTGGATCACAATAAACTGTGGAAAATTCTGAAAGAGATGGGAATACCAGACCACTGACCTGCCTCTTGAGAAACCTGTATGCAGGTCAGGAAGCAGCAGTTAGAACTGGACATGGAACAACAGACTGGTTCCAAACTGGGAAAGGAGTACGTCAAGGCTGTATATTGTCACCCTGCTTATTTAACTTCTATGCAGAGTACATCATGAGAAATGCTGGGCTGGAGGAAGCACAAGCTGGAATCAAGATTGCTGGGAGAAGTATCAGTCACCTCAGATATGCAGATGACACCACCCTTATGGCAGAAAGTGAAGAGGAACTAAAAAGCCTCTTGATGAAAGTGAAAGAGGAGAGTGAAAAAGTTGGCTTAAAATTCAGCATTCAGAAAACTAACATCATGGCATCTGGTCCCATCACTTCATGGCAAAAAATGGGGAAACAGTGAACACAGTGAGAGACTTTATTTTTGGGGGCTCCAAAATCACTGCAGATGGTGATTACAGCCATGAAGTTAAAAGACACTTGCTCCTTGAAAGAAAAGTTATGACCAACCTAGACGGCGTACTAAAAAGCTGAGAGATTACTTTGCCAACAAAGGTCCATCTGGTCATGTATGGATGTGAGAGTTGGACTATAAAGAAAACTGAGTACTGAAGAACTGATGCTTTTGAACTGTGGTGTTGGAGAAGACTCTTGAGAGTCCTTTGGACTGCAAGGAGAGCCAACCAGTCCATCCTAAAGGAGATCAGTCCTGACTATTCACTGGAAGGACTGATGCTGAAGCTGAAACTCCAATACTTTGGCCACCTGATATGAAGAGCTTACTGGGAGTTGGTGATGGACAGGGAGGCCTGGCATGCTCAATTTATGGGTCACAAAGAGTCGGACACGACTGAGCAACTGAACTGAACTGATGTCAGATCTTAGTTGCAGCACTTGGGATCTTCGATCTCCACTGTGGCATAGGAGCTCAACTCTTAGTTTTGACACGTGGGATCTAGTTTCCTGACCAGGGATTAAACCTGGGCCCTCTGCACTGGGAGAACAGAGTCTTAGCCACTGGACCCAGCAGAGAAGTCACTGCAATGTAGTATTTAAATAGTCATGTATCATTCAAAAATTTTTTTAAAGAAAGGGAAGATGTCTTTTTGTTTTACCCACATATGTGCCATTTCTGGCTCCCTTCATCCCTTCGTGTCCTCCCTGAGTTTTCATCTGTTTCATCTTCCTTCCTCCTAAAGAACTTTCTTCAACATTTCTTGGAATACAAGTCCAAGGGCACTGCCTTCTGTCAGCTTCTCATTTTTGCCTTCATTTTTCAAAAGGTATTTTCATTTGGTTTAGAATTCAGGGTTGATGGGGTTTCTTTTTTTTCCCTTTTAGCTCTTTAAAGACTCCATTCCAATGTTTTGTACTTTGCACAACTTCAGATAAATAGTCTATATTTTTTTTATCTTTGTTCCTTTCCGCATGGTATATCTTGTTTCTCTGACCTCTTTTAAGATTTTTTCCTTTATCACTGGTTTTCAGCAATTAGATTGTGTCTTGGGATGGTTTTTCTTTGTGATTATCTTGCTTGGGATTCACTGGGAGTCTTGAGTTGATGGATTTATAGTTTTAATCAAATTTAGAAATTTCTCAGGCTTTTTTCAATTAAAAAATGTTTCCTGGGACTCCAATTACAGGTATGTTAGGTTTCTTGGTTTTCTCCCCCATGTTAATTTATTCCAGTTTTTTTCTCTTTCTCAACTTTGTTTTGAAACTTGTGTTTAATGAAGCCTTTCAGGGCAGGTTTACATAGCCTTTCCTCTAAGGCTAATTTAGCCCCATAACTAACACTTGTCACTTCTGAAGTCTGTATTTCATACCTCCTAAGGGCCCTTCACTCTGGCTGATGGAAACACAGATATCTCTGGCCCCGTACAAGCTCTTGTTTGTCTTCCAGCCCCAGCTATTGATCTTCCTCCAGCATCTGTTCTTCCAGTTTCATGAAGTTTCACCTGTGCCTGTGCGGATTCAGCTCAGTTCAGTTGTTCAGTCGTGTCCGACTCTTTGCGACCCCATGAATCGCAGCATGCCAAGCCTCCCTGTCCATCACCAACTCCCGGAGTTCACTCAGGCTCACATCCATCGAGTCAGTGATGCCATCCAGCCATCTCATCCTTGGTCGTCCCCTTCTCCTCCTGCCACCAATCCCTCCCAGCATCAGTCTTTTCCAATGAGTCAACTCTTCGGAAGAGGTGGCCAAAGTATTGGAGTTTCAGCTTCAGCGCCAGTCCTTCCGATGAACACCCAGGACTGATCTCCTTTAGAATGGACTGGTTGGATCTCCTTGCAGTCCAAGGGGCTCTCAAGAGTCTTCTCCAACACCACAGTTCAAAAGCATCGATTCTTCGGTGCTCAGCTTTCTTTACCGTCCAAGTCTCACATCCACACATGACTACTGGAAAAACCATAACCTTGACTAGACGGACCTTTGTTGGCAAAGTAATGTCTCTGCTTTTGAATATGCTGTCTAGGTTGGTCATAACTTTCCTTCCAAGGAGTAAGCGTATTTTAATTTCATGGCTGCAGTCAATATCCCGCCAAAGACTCAAGAAGACACCTAAAGAAAATTCGTCAAACTCTTTCTCTGCCAGTTCTCTCCTGTCTGGTATTCTATCTCACAAATTCTAGACACCCCAGCTTTCCTGAACTCTGACCTCTGACACCTCAACTTAGCGAGATAACTGAGTTCTGATTTCCTCTACCCCTTCCTCCATGCTTCTCTCTTCCATAGCTACACAGTCCTCTGCTCCGTTCAGCCACGCCCCAGCTTGTCTGGCTTTCCTTTAATAGAAGTCATTCCCTGCTGCCTGTTTATTCCACCTTTGATGCTCCAAAGTTCTCATGATGGGAAATTGGGCGTTAAGGGTGGCAGGTGTCCTGCTGAGTCAAAGGTCAGTGCTGGGGACCAACAACATTTGCCACAAAGTTCCTGCCAGGCTGGCAGACACCGGGGGATGGGACTCTTCTTAAGAAGTGCCTTTTATTTTTAATGAAACCCCACTTATTTTCTCTGTCCACACAGATCTGGAAACACCTACCACATCTGAAGGCAGTAGTGATATATAGAGAAGCTCCTCCAACGCGGATGCCCAGCGTGTACACGGTACGCGTAGAGGGGCTTGGGGGGCAACAGGGGCCTGTGTGAGTCCACCCAGCTCACCAGGACTGCCCCTACTCTCCCACCTGGTGCAGATGGAGGAGCTCATGGAGCTCGGGAGTGAGGTGCCTGAGGAGGCCCTGGACATCATCATCAACGCCCAGAAGCCTAACCAGTGCTGTGCACTAGTCTACACGTCGGGCACTACTGGGAACCCCAAGGGTGTGATGCTGAGTCAGGACAATGTAGGATGGATGCCCAGATGTGTGGGGTGGGCTGAGGGTGGACCTGGGCAATGGCCTTGCCCCAGCAGCCCTTGAGGGGGCTCCTTCAGCCCCTCTGTTCAGGGATCTGAGATAAGTACAATGGCTCTTAAGTCTGTGGTCCAGACTGAGCCCAGCAAAGTGGAGGGGGATGGAAGGGCAAGGCCTGGCCCAGAGGGATTCCTGCAGAGATGCCCAGGAAGGTGTTCAAAGAACACTCCAAAGAAGTACCCCAAGCCGCTAGGGTGGCTCCAGGTATGGGCACTTCCAGAGCTGACTTGAAGATACTGCCTGGGGCGCATCTGCCCATCCTCCAGATCACGTGGACAGCACGGTACGGCAGCCAGGCTGGTGACATCCAACCTGCGGAAATCCAGCAGGAGGTGGTGGTCAGCTACCTGCCGCTCAGCCACATCGCCGCCCAGATCTATGACCTGTGGACAGGCATCCAGTGGGGGGCCCAGGTCTGCTTTGCCGAGCCTGATGCTCTGAAGGTCGGTCTGCCTCTCTGCCTCTCTGTGTGCCCATGTGTGTGCTTGTGTCTGTGGGCCCTGTGCGAGCATTTGTGAGCCTGCCAGTCCCCTGTGTGTTCACAGCCTAACTCAGATGACCAAACAAGAAGGGAACTCAATGATATTACGTAAAGCGAAGTTGAGTCAGAGTGGTTCTGTGGGTCTGCAACACCAGCAAGGACAGGCCACCCTCAGTGTAAGGATGGTCACAGATGGCCACACCCCTGCCCTACATCACGGTCTCATACACTACACCTGTGCTGGGGCTCCTTCTTTTTACCTTGCGGAGCACATCCCCAGAAGCCCTCTAGCTTCTTCCTCCCCCTACATTGGCCCAAATCATGTCCCACGTCCATTCCTCAGTCACTGCTTGTGTGTGTGCGTGCTAAGTCGCTTTAGTCATGTCTGACTGTTTGCGACCCTATGGACTGTAAGCCACCAGGCTCCTCTGTCCATGGGATTCTTCAGGCAAGAACACTGGAGTGGGTTGCCATGCCCTCCTCCAGGGGATCTTCCCAACTCAGGGATTGAACAGATTTAGCAGATGGGTTCTTTACCACTAGCACCACCTGGGAAGCCCAGTCACTGCTTAGAGTAATAGGGTAACCATGTCTGAGTTAGACTGATAGAAAAATCACTGCCACCAGGACTGGCCACCCTGGCACCTGAGCAACATCAGGGTTCTGTTAACAAAGAGGAGCGGGGAAGGGGTGGCTATTGAGTCCTAGCCAATAGTATGGTACGTGAGTTGCATGGTGTGCACCTGTGTGAGTGCCTGTGTGCAGGGGGCCTGCACGGGTGCACGCTGACTCTGGGGACAGGCCTCCTGGCTCCCAGCTGGCTCTCCACCACAAGCCTGTCTCTCACTGGTGGCGAACAGGGGAGTCTGGTGAACACGCTGCGGGAGGTGGAGCCCACGTCCCACTTGGGAGTGCCTCGGGTGTGGGAGAAGATCATGGAGCGGATCCAGGAAGTGGCGGCTCAGTCTGGCTTCATCCGGCGCAAGATGCTGCTCTGGGCCATGTCGGTGACCTTGGAGCAGAACCTCACCTGCCCGAGCAGGTACAGGGGGCCAGGGGACAAGAGGCCTGGGGAGGCAGCAGGGCTGGCTCATAACCCCAGGATACAACCTAGGATCTGAGAGGCTGGGCTTATCCCGACCCCTTCCCAGAGGCCCCATCAGTGGCTGGGCTTGAGCCCCTGTTCTCCTCCCAGATCCCACAGGAGACAGTAACCCCATCTTTGCGTTCTGACTGCAAAGACTGACTTGCTCCCTCTGGAGTAGCACGCACCTCCCTGGGAGCAGCTTCTGGCAGTCTCCTGAGGGGAGACTTGAACTTCAGAAGGTGGTTCAAGTAGAGGCCACAGTGATGGGGGCTTTCCCAGCCTTCTCAACATCCCAATCTTCCACCCACAGACTTTTGATTGCTTTTAGATTCTCACCCAGTGCTGTAGGAGGGTCAACAGCATAAATCTGGCCTGTTTCAGTTTGGAAATGTTTTCCACCACTAGTGTGTCTGTGAAACTGTATCATGTCACATCCGATGTGTACACATGTCTGTACCATTTCATTTGCATGGATGTGAAAAGTAAATACATATAAACGACTCATTCAAGGGTTTCAAATGGGATCAGACACGTGTGTTCACGTGTCTACGCATACATACTTCAAGTGTCTACATGTGCATATTATTGTGTGTGCACTTTTGTGCATCTGTGTTGTCATACACAGCTGAATCTGTTTTTCTGACTTCTTGCTCAAGATGTATTTGTACAAAACTACACGTATACAGCCATGTGTGCATGCATGCTCATAGGAAGGGCCAATATTGAAAATATCTAGTGATGGATTCAGCATCAGCACTAGTCAATCAGAGTAGATAACTGAAGTTGCCATTCAGGGTGCCCACTGGCCACCCCGCTCCCTTTCAATGCATGTGTGTGCACGTGTTGTCTTCTGCGAGCCATTCTCTCTCTCCCACCAGTGATCTGAAGCCCTTCACAACCCGACTGGCAGATTACCTGGTGCTAGCCAAGGTCCGCCAGGCGCTAGGCTTTGCCAAGTGTCAGAAGAACTTCTACGGGGCAGCCCCCATGACTGCGGAGACACAGCACTTCTTCCTGGGCCTCAACATCCGCTTATACGCAGGCTACGGCCTCAGCGAGACCTCAGGCCCCCACTTTATGTCGAGCCCCTACAACTACCGACTCTACAGGTGTGTCCCAGGTTTGGGCACAGATGCTGGCCTGAACATCTTTGCTGATGCCTGTCGGTGCCTATCTGCTGATTAGGACCCTGGGTCCAGATCGCTGGACCATGGATCCCTGAGTGCCAACAGCTCTATCTTGGGCCAAGTCCCTTTGCCAGGCCTGAGTCTTGTGGGGGTGGTCCCTATGACAGTGTCACATGGGTCTGTGGATATAAACAGCCTTGCAGCTCAGGGGCTCCCTGAGCAGGGTTCTGAGGGAGGAACATCCCTTTGTTCCCTCCCTCCAGTAGCATGGGGTGTGTTAGAGGGTGTCGCAGCATTGTTGATGGCCCAGGCTCCAACTGCGATGGGGGCTGGGGTTGGGGGAGCGGCTGGGCTAGTCCTCTGATGAACCGGGAAGGCAGTCAGCTCTGGGGAGTGAGTTGAAAGATTCTCTGTTGTACTTAAATATCTCCCCTCCCTGCCTGCCCATCACAGCACTTGAAGTTATCCCATTAAGATTTTGCCCATTCATTCATTCATTCACCTGAAAACCTTTAACTGGCCCTACCTCTTAGCTATGCTGCTGCTGCTAAGTCATTTCAGTCGTGTCCGACTCTGTGACCCCATAGATGGCAGCCCACCAGGCTCCGCCGTCCCTGGGATTCTCCAGGCAAGAAGACTGGAGTGGGTTGCCATTTCCTTCTCCAATGCAGGAAAGTGAAAAGTGAAAGGGAAGTCGCTCAGTCGTGTCCGACACTTAGTGACCCCATGGACTGCAGCCTACCAGGCTCCTCCGTCCATGGGATTTTCCAGGCAAGAGTACTGGAGTGGGGTGCCATGGCCTTCTCCACTCTTAGCTATGAGGACCCTAAAAATCCCAAGAGGGGACATTCCAGCTGTCGATGAACACTGAGAGGTTGGGGGTCCCAGGCTCTCTGTAGGGGCTGATCCAGGCCTTGGAGGAAACTGCTCCCTCTAACCATGTCTCCTGGCCTCTCTACACCCAGTTCCGGCAAGGTGGTGCCAGGCTGCCGGGTGAAGCTGGTGAATGAGGACGCAGAGGGCATCGGGGAGATCTGCCTGTGGGGCCGCACCATCTTCATGGGCTACCTGAACATGGAGGACAAGACGTGTGAGGCCATTGACACTGAGGGTTGGCTGCACACGGGAGACACTGGCCGCCTGGATGCCGACGGCTTCCTCTATATCACGGGGCGTCTCAAAGGTGAGTGCCGCCAGCTGGGTTCGAGGCTGTGGTGGGACGTGGAAGCAATTATACTGCCACCACTATTTATACCCACTATACGTATTGAACTCTTAGTTAATGCCACATGCCTTGCCATCGAAGAACACTTGAGAAGTTGGGGACCCCAGGACTCCCTGTGGGGTTGATCCAGGGCTTGGAGGAACCTGCTTCCTCTGACCACGCCTCCTGGCCTCTCCACCCCCAGCTGCAGCAAGGTGGTGGGTGCCAGACTGCCACAGAGCTGAGAGGTAGGGCCAGTTAAAGGTTTTTAGGTGAATGAATGAATGGCCAATGAAAAATAATGAACGAATGACATTGTTTTACTTACTGTTGTCTCCTGTGGGAAAGATACTGCTATTACTCCAACCTAACTAATGAGGACAACCAGAGAGGTTATTTGCCCAAGGTCATACAGCTAGTAAATGACAAAGCTGGAATTCAAATTCCCTCTGTAAACAAGGCAAGCCTTTCCAGAAAATTGGAGGACGTAATTTTCGGGGGGAGGGAAGGGTGGGGCATGCTGCTCGACTTGCAGGATCTTAGTTCCCCCATCAGGGATTGAACCTGGGCCCCAACAGTGAAAGCACTGAGTCCTAACTACTGAGACATGAGGGGTAATATTTTGTATTTCTATATGCAAACATGGATATGATGCCGAGTAGAAAACAAATTAGACATAAAATTTAAAATAAAGCATGAAACTTCAAATTTCCCATGAGCAACTTGGCTCCCCCAGGGAAGAAAGCTGGGGACACCTCCGGGGAAAAGGTGCTTTCTTCATGTTGCCCAATGCCCACAGCATCCTTGTGGGAACCCCACACCTCAATTTCCCAGGGGAAACTGAAGCTTAGTGAGTGAGTGAATACCTTTCTGGAGATCATGCAGGCAGGTGTGTACACGATCAAACCTGGGTCCTTCTGGCCAGAGGGTCAGCTCTCCAGGCAGAGTCTGGGTGTACTTGTCCTGAGCCCCTGGACTAAAGCCTATGCGGGCGGCCTGGCCTTGCCTCCTCAGAGTTAATCATCACGGCTGGTGGGGAGAACGTGCCCCCTGTGCCCATTGAGGAGGCCGTGAAGACGGAGCTGCCGGTCATCAGCAATGCCATGCTGATTGGAGACCAGAGGAAGTTCCTGTCCATGCTGCTCACCTTGAAGGTGTGTCTGGGGGGTGGGGGAAGGAGCAGCCGGTGGCTGGCCTGTGGGTCTGGCCTCAGGCAGAAGCAATGTTTGGCCAAGACAGTGCGGATGTCACAACCATATTCTGGAATAAGTAGTCAGTTCTTCCTGTACTACGGGGCAGCTGTGGCATACAGGAATCCCTTCTGCCCCGTTTTAGAGTTAGTAATGTGCTGTCTTGGTGATCCTGTGTTTTCTAGTACAGACCAATGTACAAAGTGCTGTAGATACCTCCCAGTTTGATGTCTGGTATCTGATTCTGGGGTAGTAGACGGGCCCAGAGTTGTGGCCCCTGTTTTAAA
Organism: Oryx dammah; assembly: GCF_014754425.2. Classification (NCBI taxonomy): domain Eukaryota; kingdom Metazoa; phylum Chordata; class Mammalia; order Artiodactyla; family Bovidae; genus Oryx; species Oryx dammah. The sequence continues at coordinate 38,597,514 of NW_024070200.1, forward strand.
AGATGATCTCATTGGCTGAGGTCATCTAAATCTCTGTCCTCCCTTCCTTCCACCTGCCCTAAGGGGCTCAAGCAGTCTGAGTAGCACGTGCTATTCATTCTAGAACCATCTCTCTCAAACAGCTCACAGTGATCCACATCCATGATGATCAGCAGTGAGACCTCCTCCAAGGCCCGGGCACGTGGCCTGTGGAGTAAGGCTTGGTTCTGATCTGTCTCCGGCTTTTCAGTGCACTCTGGACCCTGACACCTTTGAGCCCACGGATAATCTGACGGAACAAGCTATGGAGTTCTGCCAGAGGGTGGGCAGCAAAGCCACCACGGTATCTGAGGTTGTGGGGAAGAAGGATGAGGCCGTGTATCAGGCCATCAAAGAAGGGATCCAGAGAGTCAACATGAATGCAGCTGCACGACCCTACCACATCCAGAAGTGGGCCATTCTTGAGAGGGACTTCTCCATTTCAGGTGGAGAGTTGGGTAGGTGTTTTCTCTACACAATTGCAGGGGCTGTGCAGGTGGGCAGAGGCCATGGCAGAGCCTGGGAGGTGCCCACTAGGAAGCAGCCTTGGCAAACCGAAGGTCCCTAATGGCACTTCGGTGACACCTACTTCCTTCCTGTGGGAGGACCTTGACTGCTCAGTGCCTGGGCTTCTGTTTGGGTAGATCCTGTTGAATATACATGTGCTGGAACTTATTCATTTGAACATACGACATTTAACTTTGCTTTGACTAAGGAATCGTTTTCCTCTGAAAGCACAATGGGACCACCAACCAGACACCAAGGCCCTGTTAGAGTTTGGACTAGAGTTTCACCTGGCTCCAGGGAGTGAGAACACCATAATCTTTTATAAAGGCAGCTCATGCAACAAGTAAAGGGATGAAACCCTTCTGGACCAATGGTCCACAGAATCAGAAAAGACCTCTTATGTGGCCTCAGCCAGATGAATGAAGTCGCTCTTGGCTGTAGCATCTTGGGGTGTTCATGACACAGGGTGAGGTGGAAATGGCTTTTTCAGTGAGACTCCCTCCAACCCGTCAAGGCTGAACCCAGAGGCAACTATCTACAGTAATGCTGAGCTGCTATCAAAGACCCTGAGTTTATCTGGCTGTCTGGCGCTAACAAATTGAATGTAAGGTCAACCAGAGAGAGGTCCTCTCTAAGCAGTTTCTATAAATGGCTTTGATCTTGAAGTCTCCAGTTACACAGCCAAGTGTGAGTTAGCACAAAATGGAATCGAAGCTACTCAAAGCAGAGCCCTTTCAGCCTTGCCTGAGAGGAGAGAACGAAGGCCAAGAAAAGTGATACAAGGAAGACCTCTCGTAAAGACCATGGCAGAGGCCCTCCCTGGCCAGGTCTTTCCTCTGCCCCCATCACAAGCAATCAAAGCGTAATGTCCAACATCGTGATCACTGAAATGCAGGGATGATCTGCCTATTAGTTACGTCATGTAAACCACCCAACTTCCTCTATATTAGACCAACCCTGGCACAGTGTGGGAAGGAGCCACACAAGGGGTATGACTGCCAGGTACAGGGATCACCATGGACCATCTTGGAGGCCGGCTATTCATTGGTCTGGCTTAGTTCCAGAGTTATGGAACTTAGTGAGTCTAGAGCTTTACCACATAACCTTCACAGACATCTCAGAGCCCAGGCCTCACTCATCTCTTCCAATTTCTCTTAGGTCCCACAATGAAACTGAAACGGCTTGCAGTCCTGGAGAAGTACAAAGATGTCATTGATTCCTTTTACCAAGAGCAGAAAAAGTAAGCAGGGGTCATCCCTCCCCAGTTTCTCCTTAAGATGGCAGGTTGAGCGTCTTCCTGACCCCCAGGTCCTCTTTGGTCTGGGCACATGGATTTCTGGCAAGTCTCTTAGGTTCTCCAGGTTAGGCACAGTCCTAGTATCTGCCAGGTCTTACACCACCAATAGCCGACAATCCCGAGAAGCTTCACGTGTGGACGGTTTTAAGAACTGCTTTTTGTTCAGGTGACAATGAGATTAGCTCTCCTTCTCAGAACTAAAGGGCTGACAGTTTGGGACCTTAGTTTCAGGTAGATTTAACAGGCTGCTAGCTCACTTCACCAGCCAGCTAGAGGCAGACTGAGTGCTGAGGGGAGGGAGGAGAGGGAAGACGGCTTGGGTGAAGTATGCGGTCGGGAAAGCGCTCAGTTGTGACTCCCCTCTCAGCCTGGGCTACTGTGGACTCTCACTGGATGCTGCCACTCCCATCCCATTACCAGGCATTCCATCAATGCACACGCCCACTGACTCTGATGCTTAATAAAACTGCTGCTGCCTTTTTGATTGTATTTAATGTGTAACTTGAAATTAAACTTTTTAACAGAACTGTCAACAAGCAGCTGATTTTGTCAACTGAGCAACAGATGAGTCCTGAGTGGTGGGTATTCAGCCCACAGGACAGTGTGCGATGGGTATACGAGTGACCTTTAGTGCCCTGGAATAAGCAAAGGTGAGGGAGGGGGTCAAGGGGAATGTTCTCATGAGAGCGGTTAACTGGTGCTAGTCTGTCGCCCCTCTGCCCACTCTGAATACTTCGAGCAGCCATCCTTAGTGGCAAGCTGAGCCAAGATGAAACCAGGCATCTAAATGGGTAGAGGAAAGCATACAGCTCAATTCGTTTGGGAATTCTTTATTTGTGTAAACCGAAGGGTCACCGATAATTAGCACAATTCAATAAAACAGAAGCAGCAGCAGTTTAAACAAAGTAAAATACATATAAGATTATTTGTCTGGTTACGAGCTTCAAAAAAGGACCCAGACAGGAGTATTGGTTGTGATTAAAAACTCCCTTGTGACAACGCAAAGCCGCAGGTTAGAGATGTTACACAAGGGCCAAGGAGGACATGAGTTGCCTTTGGTGTTGGACCAAAGGGTTCATGAAAATAGTGACTCAGTTTCTGAAGATTAAAGACAAATCATGCTAAAGGTGAGGACTGGAGGAAGGATGGGGAGGTGCCTGAAGGTCAAAAGCTGAGCCAAGCCCCAGGGTGGCACGATTTTGTGAATCAATTCAGGCTGAGTTTGCAGCTCCTCTTTCCCTGGTGGTGCTGAGGCAGAGGGCGGTGATTTGGTGCTTTGGGGAAGGAGAAGCCAGTGAAATGTAAAATTAATAGCCAGTACTCCAGGTTCCTCAATTGCAGTCAAAATTTATATGGTGAGGCCTGTTAGCCCTATCAGCGGGAGTGTGGTCCACTTCCAGACAGCGACAGACAGGTTGCGGAAGAGGGACTGCTCCTAGGTCCGAGTCAGGGTCCCCCAAGGGACCAAGGGACAGGAGATCGAGGGCTGTGTTATGCACCATGCTTGATATATGTCCAATGAAAAGGAAGGACCACCCCTTCACTTCATTAAAAGCTCTTACCAAGAACAGTAAACCTCAAGATAACAAAAATAACTGAACACACAATCCACTTGTGTCTTTGTACCCGATATATTACCTGTATGCTATGAACAAAAATTACATCTCTCATTATATATTTCTCCAATCCGAAGTCTTTATTCATACTCAGTAATTCATGTAAAGTACAAATTAGTCTTTACTTTCCATATCACTAAGAAATATACCATATTCACTGTTTTTGATGTAAACTTTCCCAGGAAATTTCTCTTGTGCCCATTTAGTTTTATAAGAATATCCTCTCATGCTATTATGCCAACATTCTACTTTATCTCCATTATATTTTTTTGTAAACCAAGAATATCAATCTTTTTCTTTAAAAAGTTAGATGTTTTCTCTTAGTATTTCTGTCTCATGATATTTACAGTGAAAGAAAAACTATTTTAACTGAAGCATAAAATGGTTAACAACAGCAAATGATAACAGTTCACTTGAGAGTTTACAAAAAAAAATGTATACCAGATAGACGTTTAATAAATAAAACAAGCACTTGGAAGAAGTCCTTTGAAAGCAGGTATAGGGACATTACCTGCATCCTCTGCACAGATTTTAAGAAAAAGGCCAGGTCTAAAAATGTACTCTGTCAAGAAACGAGCAACAAATGCATAAATGCATACATAACGGGAAGTACTCTAACACAGGCTGATGTGGCGTCCTCTAGGAGTGACTGGTGCAGATACCATCTGTAGAAGCCTTAATCTAAATCTTTTACTCGGCGACAGATTTCTTCTGTGAAGTCCGAGCATTTTGAATTGCCTCCCAAATCTTTGGTTAAGCTCTGAGAAAAGGAAAGAGCAAAGACAGAAAATGTACCCACATGTTAAACCGAAGCAAAAAACATTTTTATTTAAAGTCCTCAGTGAGACACCGGCTGAGTGAGTTACCTGGCTACTCTTTCATTTAGTTCCTCATTTCAAAGTAAGACAGGCTCTACCACCATCCACCTGCCCCAGGCGGACTTAGAAAAGCTAACTGGATAGTGTATGCAGAAACATGGCGAGAACAAGAACAAGTCTCTTGGGACTTCCCTGGTGCTCCAGTGGTGAAGAATCTGCCTTCCAGTGCAGGGGACATGGGCTCAATCTCTGGTCAGGGAACTAAGATTCCAGGAGCTGCAGAGCAACTAAGCCCGTGGACCACAACAAGAGAACCCCACTAGCATGCCTCAGCAAAGACCCGGCACAGCCAAAATTAAAAAACAAAACAAGATGCTCTCACCCCAAAGGGAAGGAGGGATGCCCTCCAAAAATCTTCCCTTGATCTGTACAATAGATTCTAAGGAAGCATCTGATCATGGACATTTCATTGACAGCAAATCTAAACAAAAGGTTGCATAAATCTCTTGGGAAATTTAAGTTTGTTTTTTAAAAAACACATTTTGACCTATTTTGGGAGGCTGAGAAACCAACACTAGGGAAGTATTTAAATTACTAACTCTTCAACTCCCCTCTTTAGGAGAGAAATCCTCCCATTTCCCCTGTTTTCTACCAGCTTATGCTCTTTACTCCCAAACAGAGCTTAATATATTTAATTCTCTCATCTCATCACATCCTATGCAATTTAAAGAGCCTACTGTGTAATTTAGGCATCTCTCTGCTGGGTTCTATGAGTAGCTTCTCTAATACAGTGTCAGAACAAAAAATATATATAATCACACGCCCTTCTATATGACTATATCAGGCTGTTAAAAACAAGCTTGGGTTTCTTATATTTTGGCCACAGAAATTTCAAGTACAGAATTTAAAAAAAAAAATAAGCAGCAAACCTTGAAGATAAACCTTGTCCTAAGTGAAGTAAGGCAGTCAGAACAGTACAAGTGTGTGATTCAGCTTACGTGAGGTGCCTAGAGCAGTCAGATTTACAGAGACAGAAAGTAGAATGGTGCTTGCCAGAGGGTGAGGCAACAGCAGAAAATAGGGAAATCACTGTTTAATGGGGACAGTTTCAGTTCAGGAAAATGAAAAAGTCTGGAGATGGATGGTGGCGAAGGTCATACAACAATGTGAAAATACTGGGTATTCTATACCCAACAGACTGTGCATCTCAAAAATTATTAAAGTGGTCAATTTTGTATTAGGTGTACTTTATCCTTTTTTAAAATAGTAACTTAAAAAAAAAAAAAATGAAGAGATCTCAGGCTAAGGATCAACCTTTTGGGCCCAGTCTTGTAAAGCCATGATCTCTTCCATTCTCCCACCTTCAGAATAATCGATCACAACCCTCCCACGGGCCACAACCACTTATGGAAACAGTGAAGCTTGTTGGGTAAGAGCCAGACTAGGTGTGAACCCCAACTCTGCCAGTTAGGAGCTGTGAGACCTAGGACAAACTTCCTCATCTATGTGCTCAGTCACTTCAGTCCTGTCTGACTCTCTGAGACCCCATGAACTATAGCCCGCCAGGCTTCTCTGTCCATGGGATTCTCCCGGCAAGAAAACTGGAGTGGGTTGCCATGCCCTCCTCCAGGGGCTCTTCCCAACCCAGGGATCGAACCTGCGTCTCCTGCACTGGCAGGTGGGTTCTTTACCACTAGAGCCACTTAGGATGCCCTCATCTCCAAAATGGGCTTAATTACAGTATCTACGCCACAGAGTAGTAGAAATGTGCTGAGATTTTATATATATATAAAGAGTATAAGATCATGTAAGTATTCAAGTATCAGCCATTAATACATCTATAAAACTTCTATATTACTTTTATATCACAGATGCATTTAAAGTAACACAGAGCACCACTGTATTACAGACAAGTCTACATCTGTGTCTACTGCTAGATTTCCAGCTCCTTGAGGTCTGAGACCTTACTTTATTCCTTATTTTATTATATCCTCCATACTTTATAATGTATGCAACAGATGTTTGCTGGAAAGAGGAAAAAGCTACTGAGAAAAATTACTGGACTTAGCCAAGATCCCATGGGTAGCAACAGGATAACCAGGTCTGCCCTGCTCTGACTCCCACATCACTGTCCTTCCCACTGCACACTGGTGCCCCTGCCTTGGTGCTTCTCAACCCTCCCCTGAGGAAACAACATGGGTCCTCCCTTCAGAAGATGCAACATGTGCACACCCTCTGAGTTCACCCAGGGAGCCTGCATTAGGAACGCCTACTTGATGTCCAATCCTTTGGCCCTCTTGAAAAGAACCATCATCTGTCCTTCACATACAAAACCCAAGGAGGAAATGAATTTCACCCAGCCCAAGTGTGGCAAGATCACGGATACCTTTCCATCCTTAATTGTAGCAAAACATGCCGTCTCAATCTTCGCAGCGTGGTCAAAAAGCCCCATGTGGCGCAGCATCATCACAGCGCTGAGCAGGAGGGCCGTGGGGTTGGCCATGTCCTTGCCCGCGATGTCCGGGGCAGTCCCGTGAACCTGCGGGGTTGGGGGTGGGGCACAGTCAGAAGGGGGACAGAAACAAACAGTTCTCCTCTGGGGAAGCTGGGCTCTTAATCAGCTCTCCCCTCCGATGGAAAATAGCTACAGAACAGCTATCCAGACACAGGTTTTAGAAATAAAGCCTCAGAAAAATGAAGAGCTTAAGTAATCTTTTGTAAGTGTAAAAAGATGAACAATCTTATCCAGTGAACTTCTGGTAAAATATTTCAACTGAGGAAGGAAACACAATAAATAATAAGGATACAAAAGAAACCAGAGGGAAATGAATGAATCAACTGAGCTTATACAAAAAGCTAAACAAAGCTTCACTTTCTTTTGACAACTGGAAAAACACAAGAGTTAGCAGATGTTCATGCAGATAGCCCCTCTCGGGCTCTCACGCCACTCTGGCTTGAACTCAGCTCCAGGTGTCACCAGGCTCCTTACCGACTCGAAGATTGCAACTCCATTGGCTCCAATGTTGCCGCTTGGTGTCACACCAAGACCTCCAATCAGTCCCGCACACAGGTCACTGGGGGCGGAAAAGCATTTCAAAGGGCGTTTTGAAAAACAAAACAGCTTACCTAGTGGTCAGACTTCTGTCTTTACATACCATTCTCCACTAAGAGAACCCTGGGCTCCTTGAAGAAACAGCTGCTTTCAGGACTAGTCAGGAACATATAGGACGAGCCTGAAGCACCTTACTGTGCCAGAGCACAAATAAGGGGCAGTGTCAAGAGAGTACAGACACAGCTCAAAGGGACTGAGACTGGCCAAGTCTGGGCAGTCTGAGCACCAGTATCAATGATGATAATGAGGGACAGAACCTCGAGTAAAACAAGCTGAGAGTCCAAACGGACGTAGGTGAGTCAGTAAGCAATTAAGACAGAAAGAGAAGCTTATCCTTCCAGTAGAATGCCAACCAATAGATGTAAAAGAGTGATGGATTTACAAAAGCACCATTTGGCCACCAGCATGCGTATGTGTGTAGAGACAGAGAAATGAGGAGGAGGCAGGAGGGAGTAATAAAGTAAGTCTGATAAAAATGTTAACATTTGGTGAATGCGGTGCTGAGTACACAGGATTTCTTTGTACTGTTCTTGCAACTTTCCTGTAAGTCTGAAATTATGCCAAAAGTTACCCCCCAAAAAACCGTGTAAAAATTAACACCTACCTTCCTAGCTATACATGATAAAACACTGAAATCAACCAACCAACCAATAAAATATGTGTAAAGTGGGAAGAGGGAACTAATGGTCAGGGAACTACAGTCCAGAGCTAATTTGGTAAATGAACAAAGGAATAACCTACCCAACATGTAACCATTATCACCACCTGAACTATCAGAATTCAACTCATATCTTCTAACAAATGCTATTTTTATAACCCTTGATTAAAATTCTTAAGCCACAATTTATTTTAGAACATTTATAAATAAACTGTAGGCTAAAAGGGTGCAGCCAGACTTACCTAAGGATGTCTCCATACAAATTTGGCATAACAAGAACATCAAACTGGGACGGGTCTTGGACCATCTACAAAAAATGCATTTGTGCATTCAGCATCAAAAACTGCACCACATGTACACACTATACACCACAAAGCAGAGCAGGTAAGTGAGAATATATACTTACATTCAAACATACTGTATCAAGGTACATCTCATTAAATTTAATATCTTTACAGTTTTCTGCAACTTCCCTGCATTTTTGCAGAAAAAGCCCATCTGACATTCGCCTGTATTTAATCAAATAAAAATTGTTGAAAGCAAAGACTTGCAGAGAGAAAAAGATCAAATCAGAGAAGTAAAGTTCAAGAAATTCAAGTTCCAGAAGCCAAGATGTCTGATTTCAATTACAGTAAAAAAATTTGGGGGGTCAATCAGTAAAATGCAAATTTAAATGTTTTGGGATACTTCTGGAAGCACAGAAGGGTAAAAAATGTAAAGTAGTTTGATCATAATGAAGACTGTATTTTTGTAGTGTTATCTAGCAAGAATTAAGAAATATCTATTAATAAGGAAATGTTAAAATTGCCTTAAAAAGCTTAACTTACTCAATTATTTAAATAGTTTTACTATTTTACATGCTCAACACTTTTCTTAGGTTAGGAAACCTGCTTCTTAACACACCGAGTTAGCCTTTACTGCACTAGGGACGAGGAGAATTCAAACTGCTAGAATGATACATCAGATCAGATTAGCACTATGAGCACTATTTTCAGCTCCTGAACAGGTGGCCATTTCAGAAACATTCCTGCTATTCCCCTCCTAACACAGGAACGACTGGCCTTTTATAGACATGACTTAGCTAACTGGCCACCTCATCTGGGGACCTGGTCTCTCTGGCTTCCTTCTCTTCCCCGGCCTTAAACTGCCAGGACCTGAATTCCTGCTCCTTCCAAACTTGTTCATCACCCACCCAAGGGAACACATTAAATAGGAGACTCTGACACAAGAGCAATGCCCGACCCTCTGACTGGCTGCAAGGCCATCTTCCAGAACTATCAGGAAGCAGTGAGCAAGCTGCAGAGAGGAAAAGCAAGCCCTGCCACTGCTTGGCACCCACACAGCTGGAGGGAGCACCGCCCACTGGGACTCACATGATGTTGGCTTTGTGCACGGCCGTGACGTTGCTCCGGTGGTTGTTCCGTGCGTATTCAAAGGCAAACTCCGCGATGCGCTTGCTCGCCGCCTCGGTGATGAGCTTGATACTCTGCACAACTCCATCCACGATCTGAAAGAGAGGAAGTCCTGTCTTGTTGAAAGGGTGTGGCTCTAGACCGCCGGTGTGTGCGGACAACACCATCACCATCTGTGCCAGGCCTGCACGGCGCCAGCTGCCAAGGCGAGCACCATGCATATGGCATGTCGGCAGGGTGAGTCATGTTCACCCCAGCCCGGTGAGCCACATATTATAAACTCCACTGCACAGATGAGGAAAACCGAGGTTCAGAGATGGTCACCCATGAAGCTGAGGATTCAAACTTCAAACAGAGGACAAGTTCCCAAGCCTGTGCCCTGAAGCACCACGCTCCCTCCCCGAGGCATCCGTTTGAGGCGACAAGACAAATACCCACAACTCCTCACTGAGTGAAAGGGAACTGTCTTTGGGAAATATTTTCACCTGGGAATTTGAACAACAGTCCCAAGTACATAGAAAGCAACCTAACTAAAAATGAAAAAGTATCCAAATGAACATACCACATGCTCGATTCCACTGTATTCTCCTTCTGTGTTCTCTCGAATGGTGACAATATTTACATCATGGTAAGGGGTTTTATAGCCTTCGATTGAGACGCATGGTCGGACATTTGCATAAAGGTCAAATGTTTTACGCAGCAATAAATTCATAGATGGGTGACCAGCAGCTATCGGTGTTTTTAAAGGGCCTATAATAAAGAAGAATATGCAGATGACAACAAAATACATTCTGGTCTTTTCTTTTTCTTTATAAACACAAGCTCATAATGTTGACACTTGTCCCCCAGCATCAAAACGGGGAAGGGACCTAGCAGATACCAAAATCCATGGATGCTCAAGTCCCTTATAAAATGACACAGTATTTGCATATAACCTATATACATCCTCCTCTAAATCATCTCTAGACTATTTACAGTGCCTAACACAATGTAAACAACTATGTTAATAGTTGCCAGTGGAAATACTCAAGTTTTGCTTTTTGGAACTTTTTGGAATTCTTAATATTTTCAATACATGGTTGGTTCATGTTATCCATGAACGCACAATGCATGGATATGGAGGGCCAACTGTATTTGAAATTCTAATTTTCATTTTTTCCACTATTCCATCAGAGCTATATTTAGGATCCTTTCTTTGGACATGAAGTAGCTGTGTGACATGTCTACCATGCATGCTTCATGAAACGAGGGACACTTTTGCCAGCATCATTTGAAAGGACAGACAGGGGCTCTGTTTCTAAGTCTGACGCCCTCTTCATAAATGAGCCCACGCATAGCTGGTCACTCTCAGGCAGCACTGAGCACATGCTACACACCCTGTAAAAATGTGTTCTGCTCTAACTTGACCCTCTGCTTCAGATTCAGATATGGAAGAAGTTTCCTCAGTGAAGCTTTCTGCAATATCAACTGCACTGAACACCGACTGACTGAGGACCAAGCCCTGTATCAGGTCTCTGACATTAGCTAATCCTATGACTCCACCTCCCTAGTGCTTAATTCCAAGCTGTCACATGCCAGTATTTTGAATCATGGCCTGGAGTGTGTATAAGCTAAAATTAATAAAAACGTAAAAATCATGCGAAAGATAAACCCAGGTAAAGATAAATATAACATCTGTCACAGAAATCAATAATAACGATCATACCACATCAGCACTACCTTTCAAGCCCATCTTGTTCTTATCCATGGACTCTTTGGCTTCTGGAGGGATCATCCACTTGCCGCCCGGCCCTTGAATGGCGGTAACGTTTCGCTCCTCCCACTGAATAGGAGCCTAGATGCCACACCACAGAGCACAGTGAACTGGAAAGAACTATACGTGACTCACATTCACACTGCAGCTATAAACAACCTTCTTCAACTTTGGATGCAACTGGTGAAAACACATACAGTCAAGGTCCAGAAAGTTCCTGGCATGCAAGAAGAGAGGTCATTCTCCAGCATGCCCAGAGGGATTCTCCACATTACCCTTGTCCAGTCATCACTCCTAGCTGCCACCTGCCCACTTCTTGTTTTCACAATGACTCTTAGCGTGGCTATAATTAGAATATCATGAGGAGCAGAGAAATAGGATTCATAGAAGTATCACATAGTACTGATGCGTGGATGAACTTGGAAAACATTATGCTAAGTGCAAAGAGCCAATCATAAAAGTCATGTAATTTTAACACTCTATTTATATGAAATGTCCAGAATAGGCAGATCTACAGAGAGAGAAAGTAGATCAGTGGTTGCCTAGGGCTGGTGATGGGAGGGGGTAGGGTGGGAGAGATAAGGGTCATGGGGAATGACTGCTGATGAGTATGGGGTTTCTTTTTGAGTGATGAAAATGTTCTAACATTAGTTTGTGGTAATAATTACACAACGCCATGAATGAAATGAACTGGATACTTTACATGATGAACTGAACAGTATATGAATTAAATCTCAATAAAGCTGTTAAGGAAAAAAAAAAGAAATATTATATAACCTATAAAGGCAAGAATTTTAAGGTATATACCAGGGTTATCCTTTCTTTTCAACCACACTTTTCATTGTGTACACACACATCTGACAACCAACGGGGAATGCGCAAGGAAAAGGAACCAGAGCAAGACTTGGTCCTGGCTCATAAGGAGCTCACAGCTGAGAGTGAGCATAGCTCACCTCCCTCAGGGAACACTTTTACATAAGCATCATTTCCTTTGTAGGAGTTTTAATTAGAAATGCATATAAAAAAACAATGTATATTTAGCATAAATAAATTGAATTCCTTGACTTTTATCGGTTGGTATCAAAATTAACCACTTATTTAATTTTATACATTATTTCACCTAGCAGCTATAAATAGCAATAATAAAGCATCAGGTCAAACAAAATCCAACTTTCCTAAATTCCCACTTTTGAATATCTACCTGCATTGAAGGATAGACTATTTGACAATAATACCTCATATTTGGTATTACCACACCCAAGAAAAAAAATCTTTCAAAATCTCCTATATATCAATAGTGTTTTGAAATATCTATTCTGTTTTCTTTCTTTTTTTGGCAGGAAGGTAGAAGAAGGTAGCATGAGGGAGACAGGTGACTTGGCAGGACTTAAAGACCTTAAACCAAGGCAGAGTTCAAAACTCCATAAAAATTACAGTACTACTTGGATTCCTTTATGCATAACTGATGCCAATGCAGTAGCTTAAACCATCCACAATGATGGCAGCAACAACACTCTTCAAGTCAGAATCTGTGAAGTTTTAATGAGAGACCTCACCAACTTCATACAAATGTGAACAATTCATCCTAAGAGTTCATAGACTCCAAAGGGCTAAGAAAACTTTTGTACAATTTATTATCAAAAGTATGTAAACCCACTTACTTTGGCAGCATCAAAAATCTTCATAACTGCAGCAGAAATTTCTGGGCCAATTCCATCTCCTGGAATTAAAGTTACTGTCTTAACCTGAATATAAGAAATCATCAGAGGAGACAGTCAGAACTGATTTTTGAAGGTTTAAAAAAAGAACATTGTTCAAAAAGAAATCCAGTTTAGGGGTTCTTAACTCATAATAAATCCCTTTAAGAAAACAGACCTACCTCCCAACGGCTCATCAAAGTGGAGGCAAGAATCAAGAGATGCCACAACTCTACTTCCTAGCTGAGTCCAGAGGTTTCAAAAAGAACTTAAGCAATGCTCTCCAGAGAAAACAAAAATAAACTACCAAGTAAACCTCCCACCTGAAATTTCTTTTCAGACCAACTACAAAGAGACCACTTGAACTAAGTCCGTAAAACCAAGGAGAGCAAAACATTTCAACCGTGTTCTCTCACTAAAATTTAGAGGGTTTCCTATGAAGGCAGGCATATTCCTCTCCAACAGGAGCCTAGAAATTTCCATTTCTCATATAACTCATTCAGTCTTACAAAACACTCTCAGACACCTCCAGAGTAGCACTGTGGTCTATTTTAACACACAGAAAATCAGACTTCACATCAAGAGAGGGTCTGTTTTCCTGAGTTCCTTTATAAAACTGGCCCCTAATGACAGCAGTAATCCAAATAAGCCCAGTGAAGTTTATTTGGAACCATTAAGAATATGGTATGTGATCATGCCTGCAATGTCTGAATCACACATCGAATGACAAAGTGTATCTATAATGTAACATCAACTATGTAGTGCAAAGGCTTTCAAACACAGGGGAAAAAAGTATGTAAAGGGAAATGATGAAAGGATTTAAGTGAGGACTTCCATGTGGAAACTAAATATGTCATTATTTGTGGACTTTCCCCTACCTAGAAGTTTGGCCCAGACAATGGTCCCTGGCCTTTCTCAGTTCTGGTTGCCTATGCTGGTTTGGCTAGGCTAGAGAAAATAATCTAGGATGGAAACAATTTTCTCTAAGAATTAAAAAAATAAAAACTTTGATTAAAAAAAAAAAAAATCACTGATTTGTTTCCCTGGTCTTAGCTTCCAGGGATGCTGCCTAAGGGGCTTCCCAGGTGATTCAGTGGTAAAGAATCTGCCTGCCAGTGCAGGAGATTGGGGTTTGATCCTTAGGTTGGGACTATCCCCTGGAGAAGGAAATGGCAACCCACTCCAGTATTCTTGCCTGGAAAAATCCCATGGACAGAGCAGCCTGGTGGGCCACAGTCCATGAGGTCACAAAGAGTTGGACAGGACTCAGCAAGCACACATGATGTTCCCTAAGCAGGTGGACTAATTATTTCTGAATTTAGCTATACAATGGAAGGATTCTTTTAAAAAATTAGTTTCTCTTCTTATTTCTCTCAAATATAACCACCTTCCCACCAGGATAACATATATTTTAATGGAAAACCTGAAAATTAAGTAATAGCAGAGAGCAATGATCATCTCATTAGCTTTCAGAATGCATTTGAAATGCCAACAAGCCTCTTTCTGCATCTTTTGTAGCCAAAGCAGAGCCAAAAGAACCCCTTTGGCTTCTTCTTCCTGTTCTCCCAACATGTAATACAAAATGTCATCAGGCCACCAGAAAAATCTACTTTACTTCCAGAGTTCAGAAAGTAAATGAAAAAAAAGTACTATGCTCTTATAAATACCTCATGGGGTAAGATGTTATATGGGAGTATAGGAATTATGAATCCAAATCAGATTCTGTAAAAAGGAGGTAAAATAAAAACATACAGGAAGTCACTGACCCACAGTCTTAGAATGCTCTAAAAATGTGGTATCAGTTTTTAAAGCACAGAACTCTAATGCAGGGAATTCTAAAAGCAGCAGATTTAATGAGAAACAGATGATCTGTTAACAGGAGAGTCTATGAAGACTATGTAAGGAACGTATCAATACATATAAGCCTATAGGGCTTATAGATATTTGAGGCATTCTTAATTGGTAATCAATCTACTGGTTTCAGGGAAGCTTACAAAATAAAAATACGAAGCAGGTTTTGAAGCTTCTCAACAATTTTCTCTCAACTTGTACTAGTTTGGAAAAAAAACTGTCTTATCCAAATGAGACTGCAAAATAAAGTAACAGGCTCAAGGGTAATTTCTATCTATTTTTAAACAAGCCTCCTTCAAGATATCAATGTGACAGGCTTATATAGCCAGCTATAATACAATCTTTTTTAAAATGTACAAGTTACCTAATAGATTTACACATGTTCATCAGTAACTTAAATATATAAGTATGGCCACTTTTCCCCAATTTTAAATAAATGGAGATTAAATGCCATATAATAAATGTGTTAGAGCACTTTTCTTGAGAAACTTCTAAAAGGGAAAAAATAAAAGACATAATTATACTCACACCACCAGCAAAACCTCTGGTCACCTGTTTTTGGTTGTGGAATGCCCCCAGCAGCCGAGAGACCTACATTTAATATCAACAAAGAAATGTCATGCACAGAATTAACCACATAGTGTTAAAAGGCAGACGTGGCACCGTCTCTGACAGCTGACAATGCTGCAGCTTCACACAGATATATTCAGGAATTTCCGAGGAATATTTTTCTCATGTATTAGCTCAACATAGCAAGCTCTCTTGGATTTGAAAACCAAAATTTTCAGTTTACCTTTGCTTTGAGAATTTAAGTACTATAATATGTACTTTTAAAGTCGATTTTATCAATATAAGTCGTCAAAAGATGTTGAAAATAGAATGAAACTCTACTTTCTTAAAACTCAAACAATGAATTTTCCTCAGATGATCTGGACAGTTTTATGTCCACATTCTTGACTACTGGATCAATTTGGGGGTCACATATACCCTAGGAAAACTATCACTAATTTTAAGAGCCAGCAGGGTCCTTATGAATCCCAGAGCCCAACTCACTCATTATACAGTGGAAACAGTGGGTCCAAAGAGTAGGGATTTGTCTAAAGCCACAGAGACCACAAAGAGACCAGAATCTGGGTCTCCTAACTCCTATTCCAGGGCTCCTCCAGTTACACACTCTGCCGATTCTTTTCCCATGAATATTAAGAAATTATACTTTGTAATAAAAATCTAACAAAGTTTATTGAATACCATCTTGACATGCATCATACAGAATGAAGATTTTAAATTATCTACTTCTGATAATATAGGTAATTCCATTATTATTATTAATTGCTAGAATGGGGAAAGATACAATAAATAAATAAATAAATGTGATCTACTAACCCCATTTGGAGAAGGAAATGGCAACCCACTCCAGTATTCTTGCCTGGAGAATCCCATGGACAGAGAAGCCTGGCGGGCTATAGTCCATGGTGTTGCAAGAGTCGGACACAACTTAGTGACTAAACCACCACCGACCCCACTACCCAAAGATGTTGCTGTTGGTACATCTTTTTTCCACTTAACACTATGACACACCAGAAATATAAATTCTAAAGGGTTATTTTGAACTTTAATAATTCAGTTCTTGAAAACTGGTACAAAGTCACATTACAACACACAGAATATAATCAAAGAAACTGGCTACATAGACCAAAGGTATTAAAACTAAAATTCATTAAAAGTTTTAAAGGTTAACTTTTTTTCATGCTAGATACTTGAGCAAAGATACATTTGTTATATCCTTAGTCTTCCTTTTTCAGGACAGTTCTTAAAAGTCCTGAACCTTTGGCTGTAATATCAGCATGTAGTAAAGAGACACCAACAGCCAAGGAGCTGAGAACAGGTTGTATCCTCTAACCCAGCAACTAGTTATCTCTCTGGACTGAAAATAAAATAAAAGATAGGGCATGACCCAAAAGAATATGCTATGCCAAAACCACTGGCCAAAAACTCAATCCTAGAGCGTGGTTCATCCACCAGCAAATGAGCTATTGGAAGGAAGGGAGACCACTTTAAGGCCATGTTATAAAATTTGCGTGAGTCCTTCTCCCCACCCTTCAAAAAGAGACAAAAAACATTCACTCAAAACAGGCCCATGTCTTTGTGGCAAAAGACCCAACCAAACTAACTGACTTAAAATATAAATCCACAAGGCAAAGATTTTCATGTTTTGTTCACTGCTTTTCTATCTCCAGTACCTAGAAAGTGCCTGGTTCTGAGCACACATAGTAGGTGCTCAGAATACTTTTGGAAAAACTGAAGCCAGTCTCAAGTATCGCCCTATCTGAGAAGTTCCCACCCACTCCAGCAAACAGCTTCAATACTTGAAATAGTTTTCTCTTAACAACCAGTCTTTTCCATATTTGTCATCTCTCCTTTGTGACCTTAAAGTAAGGCAGTACTGCATCTAAATCACCCAGAACTTAAAGTAAAACAAGATTTTTTAAAGCACAGACTGTCTTCTACTTTATATTGTACTTGTATAATATACATATATAGTTATATGTATTATATACATATACTACATCATTTTATTTTTTATAAAACCTGGGGAGATTATATTAGTAGCCCTTTTCAGGTAAGGAGACCAAGACCAGGCTCAAAGAATATGGACTGAACCTGTGACTTCACCCATAGCACCTCATTTCCTTTTTTACTTTCATCCTCCAACTTAAAAACATATAAATACACTCTTGAAAGTATTACAGGTACTCAATAAAAGCCTGCTGATGGGAAACTGCCTCATTGTAATTATAGTATTTTAGAGCCTGAAAGGTCTTTAGAAACCCTTTAATTTTCTCTAAATAAAGCTTCTTTAGGGGGAAAAAAAAAAAAAAAATATATATATATATATATATATAAAGCTTATACAGATCTTTATCAAATAGAACCTGAAATGGAACTCTTAATAGAGGACTTATTTTGACTGAAACTCACAACCAGCTCAGCATCCTGGGACGTCAACTTCCAAGGCACTGCCTACTCCAGTCCCTAAACGGAGCCTCCAAGGCACCACCTACTCCAGTCCCTAAAGGGAGAAACTGGCCCACAAAGGTCAAATGACTGCCAGAGGTCAAATGACTGCCAGAGGTCACACTGGGAGTCCATGTCAGAGAACCTCATCGTCTGATTCCACAACCCAACACTTTGTGAATACCTACGCATCGTTTTTTTCTTAGAGACTATGCTAAAGGAAAAACAAATTTACTAGCACTTTACTAGCTGTTTTAGTCTCTCATTCTGAACTCTTATGTATCGATCAAAGATAATTAGGTGTTAGGTGTAAGCTCAGTGATTAAAGGATTGACTTCTGTTTAGACAATGACACAGAAGTTGCTTTACCTTCAGGAGTGAATGTGAAATAAGTTACCATTACACACAAGTCCAGGTCTGAAGAGGGTAACAAAGCAGAACCCAGTTACTAAATAAAATGCAGCTACTGATGCCCAACTGTCTGCTTGAAGGCTGTAAGATAAGTATGTTGATAGGTAGGAGAGCTTCAGACTTTTGTGTGGCTTCTGTATGTATTAGGTGCTCTCACATTATTTTATTCAATCCTCAACATCTCTGTGAAGCAAGGATAGATATTTTACAGATGGCTTATTGAGACTCACAAATGTTAAGTAATTTACTCAGGGTCACATGATCAGTCAGTGGCATTACCAAGATTTAAACCTAAGTCTCCTAAATTCTGGTGTAGAGTACTTTTCACTAAATTAAACGTATGCAAACCTCACTTTATACTCAAAGCAAGGGAGAAATACAGTATCAAACTTTCTAGAGAAAAATTAAACTGCTTATGGTAGGTTTTTACGGGGTCATTCTCTAAGAGCAACAGGAGACCTGAGGGCCCATTTTTCCCTCTGCCTATGGAGAAGGCGATGGCACCCCACTCTTGCCTGGAAAATCCCATGGACAGAGGAGCCTTGTAGGCTGTGGTCCATGGGGTCTCAAAGAGTGGGACACGACTGAGCGACTTCACTTTCACTTTTCACTTTCCTGCATTGGAGAAGGAAATGCCAACCCACTCCAGTATTCTTGCCTGGAGAATTCCAGGGACGGCGGAGCCTGGTGGGCTGCCGTCTATGGGGTCGCACAGAGTTGGACACGACTGAAGCGACTTAGCAGCAGCAGCATGATTTGTTGTCTGACCTTGACCACAGAGAGAGCAGGCAAAATGGGACTTGGAACTGGTAATCCTGAGACACCTGAGTTCCTCTTCCAGTTCTGACAGGGGTTTCCTGTGTGACCTTGAGCAATTACGTTTTCAGGCAAAGTTAGTTCCACTGAGGAACCAAGGAACTGCAGACGGTCTGCAACCCTTTCCAGCTCTGGCAGCCATCCCAGCTGTCAAGGTGAGATCACAGGACTCTCACCAACACAAGGTAAAGGAAAGGCGTTGCTGGTCTCCCTCTCCCAGTCTCTGGGTGCTCAGGTTCCAAGGTGCAACGTGTCCCGTGTGCTTTGAAGGGGAAATAGCTACAACAGTAGACTGGGAAGCGCTCCAAGGGAGAAAAAAATCTGGCAGGAAAATGACCCCGGGATTCCCTCACCTGAGAAAACCTCTCAAGCCCAACGCACGTGCCGGTGGCTATGGAGGTTACCCGGCCAGGGCCGGAGTAGAGACCGGGGGAAGGCCCAGGTCGTGCTGAGGCGGACTCTGTGCGCGATCAGCAGGCTGCAGGGCCGCAGCTTCGGAAATAGCCGGGATGGCGGAGCCGGGCCGGCGGCTGCGGTGACCTTCCCGGGCTCCGCGCGAGGCCTGGGCTCCGGCCGGGACAAATGCCGGCGGTGGCAATGGGGTCTCATCGGGAACAGGACCGGCGCTCCCCGCCTTGACCTTGATGCTGTCCCCGCCCCAGGCGCGACCTTCCGGGAGCGGGGCTGCCTACACACCGCCTGCGGGCCACCCAGCCAGGCGCACGGGCGGCCGGGACCGGCTCCCTGACTGTTCCCAGCCAGTCGCGCGCCGCCGCCTTCCCATCGGGGCCCGCGCGCCAGCCCCCGCCCAGCACCCAGCACGCCCGCCAGCCACATGCGGGCCTGCCCGGCGCTCACCTTGGAGATCCACGCGGGCCCTGCCATCGCGTCCACTCCTCTCACCCCGGCGACAGCGGCGGCAGTAGTGCGCAGCCGCCCAGCCAGCGTCTGGAGCCCGCCCCCTTTTGGCCCCGCCCCCTGGAAGCCCGCCCCGCGAGTTCGCGTAGGGGATTTTCCGAGCACTCTCCTGGTCCCGGCCCTGGACCAATTGGCTCCGCTGGCCAATCGCCGGGCTCGTCTCGCAACGGCGGGCAGAGCAGCGACCCGGAAGCTGCTGGCGGGGATCTCTGGTCAGAGTCCTTCCTCTCCCGCTTCATTCATAGATTTCAGTGTTTAGGTGGGCTGTTTGTTCCGCGTCTACTGGATGCCAGTCACTCTTATGGATTTGGAGGATATAGCTTCTCTTACAGAGTTTACAACCTCAGGGAGGGAGATAGATCATTTACTCGTTTCACAAATGTTTTATTATTTTAACAGCTTTATTGAAGTATAACGTATACGTGTAACATATACAATAAAATTTACTCGCTGTAATTTCGCAGTAATTTTCAATAAATGTAAGCACTTGCACAACCATCACCACAGTCCAGTTTTCCAACCTGTGAAAATGCTCCTTGTGCCTATTAGCTGTCCGCCCAGCTCCCATCCCACGTCCCAGCAACTACCGATGATCTACTGTCTTCAAAGCTCTAAACATTTCTGAGTACCGCCTAGTTACCAGGCACTGTTCTCAGTGCTAGTTTTAGAGTCCAGTTGAAAAGACAGACGCCAATCAAGTATGACAGAAATATGTAAATGAAAACTGTGATAAGTATCAGGAAGGGAAGGCGCAAGGAGCAATGAGAAGGTAAAATCAGGGGACCTGATTCAAATCTAAGAAAGAGGGCAGAGGAAATAACGTCATATTCCCCTCCCTCCTCATCTTCTCAGCAACCAGAGTCCTGAAGCTCTGCTGATCACAGGTCCCATAGTTGGGTGTCAGGGTGATTTAGACCAAGTCTCCCCACACCACACCCTGAAAAAGGTTCTTTCCAGAGAAGAGCTACCCATCTACCTAGAAACGTGGTGAATTCGATGCACAAGTGATGCCATTGACTTTGATGAGGTAATAAAGTACTGCTAAGTCTGTGGCTTCATCAGGATACTGGGACCTCATCACTCTCTTCTTGGCCTTTGCTCTCATCAGGCCCTGGCAGTTCCAGCCTAAGGTGTTCTCGGCAGTACCCCTCCACTCCATCCTCACTGCCGTCACTGCCCTCCTTCAGGACTGACCATCTCATGTCCAGACCATGGCAGCAGCCTCCTCCCCCAACAACCTGCCCCTTCCAATCTTTTCTCCACACAGTCCTCTCCTCTCACAGCTCTGACCACAGCCCATGCCGGCCCTAACACCTCTTGGCTCTCCCATTCATCTCTCACCACTGTCTTTTATTCAGCTGTATTTCCTGTCGCTCCTTCCAGCCCCAAAGTCCTGGAGTGCCCGCCAAGTAGGGCTCCTGGCCAGCCCACAAATGCTTCCCATATTTTACCCGCCCTATGCTCATGCCATTCCCTCTACTTGAATGTTCTTTTGTGCCATTTCCACCTGTTGAAATTCCAGCCACTCGTCAAGACTCAGTTCGGATGTTGATTCCTTTGGGAAGCCCCTCAGACTCACGCATGTGTTCCTTCTCCATACCTGGAGCCAGTAGAACTTGGTTCCCACCTCTTCCAGGAGCTTTATCGCTTTCTCCCCTGCTGTGAGAAAGAAGAGCCTCCTCAAGTTCAGAGACAGTCTGTTATGTCTTTGTTTCTGGAATATAGACTGAAACTACTTGCTGTTCATTGATTAAAAAACAAAGTGTGAAATGATTTTCTTCAAGGTCTATTTAATCCTCACAACAGTCCTGTAGGAAAAGTGAAGTATAGCTAGTAAGTGATGATGCTGACATTGTACTAGGATGCTTCCTAATTACCAAGGCAGTTCTCCTCACTGTTACACTTCCCCTGGGAAGGAGGGTCATTCAACTCAACAAATCCTTCCTAAGTGGGGTCCCTCTCAGGTGCACTGTGCAGACAGGGAATGAATCAGCCCCAGCCTTGCCCTTGGAGTCTAGTGAGGGAGAAACACAGAAGAGAGTCAGCCAGGTGCTCTAACAGTTTGGGGAGGGAATGCGGTGCAGGGCGAGAGGGGGTGTTGATGAGGGAAGATTCCACTGCGGGGATGGCATTTGAATCATCCTTGAAGAGATCGAGGGCTTCCCTGGTAGCTCAGATGGGATCTCAAAGAGTCGGACAGGACTGAGCAACTAACACTTTCACTTTCACTTTGAAGAGATCAAAAAGCTCAGCAGCCTGAGATGGGGCCCTGAGGAAAGACCAGGGCCAGCCAAGACTTTGAGGCAGAAAAGTGACAAATCCTTGGAAGCTCGAGCTCTGGGGATTGCCAAGACCTCAGAGGTTTCCTAGTCTAACTCCCATATCAAGGTGCTTCCTGACTCTGGAGCAGCTGGAAGGACAGCAGGGAGAGAGAAAGCTACCTCCCCCGCAGCCAGGACCTGTTCCCTGAGCCCAGAACTGCCAGCCACTATCCTTCATACATGTTCCAGAGTTCCTCCAACATGCAGGTCACTCTCCTCTGGAAAAGCCCCCTTGTCCTGTCTCTTGTCCTCTGCAGTGTCCAGAGATCCCATCGGCAAGCTGTGTTTGGACCAGACAGTGGGAAAACTGCCCCTCAGGAGAAGGATCTGTGAAGTGAAAGTGAAAGTGAAGTCGCTCAGTCGTGTCCGACTCTTTGCAACCCCATGGACTGTTGCCCACCAGGCTCCTCTGTCTGTGGGATTTTCCAGGCAAGAGTACTGGAGTGGGTGCCATTTCCTTCTTCAGGAGGATCTGGAAGGTGCGCCCTTATTTGTGACGACAACAGTACCCGATCCAGGTGTGCTTC
Source organism: Oryx dammah (assembly GCF_014754425.2). Classification (NCBI taxonomy): domain Eukaryota; kingdom Metazoa; phylum Chordata; class Mammalia; order Artiodactyla; family Bovidae; genus Oryx; species Oryx dammah. The sequence continues at coordinate 38,620,261 of NW_024070200.1, forward strand.
ACTCTAAGTAAAATTTTTGTAGCCAAGATGGCAATTTTTAAATTAGTAAAACTGGAATATAATTATTCACATACCAAAAGCTTTTCAAAAAATTTTTACCAAAGGGACACAAATCTATTTTAACAGAATATCGCTGGTTTATTTTCCTATTAGGGCTTCAGTAAATAAATGGGAAAAGGTTCTGAATAACCAGTTCACAGTCAAAGAAATGCGAACAGTTTATTTTTAAAATATTTATTTATTTAATATATTTATCTTTGACTGCATCAGGTCTTAGCTTCGGCACACGGGATCTTCGTTGTGGTGCTCAGGCTTCTCTCTAGTTGTGGTGAGGGCTTCAGAGCACACCGGCTCAGTAGTTGCAGCGCAGGAGTTCTCTCGTTGTGGGGCACGGGTTTTCTAGTTGAGGTTCATGGGTTGAGTAACTGTGGCAGGGCCTTAGCTCCCCCCTTGCATGTGGAATCTTAGTTCCCCACTGAGCAATTGAACCTGAATCTCCTGCACTGGAGGGTGGATTCTTAACCACTGGACACCACGGAAATCTCACAAATAAACTTAAAAATTTTTTTCTTTTCTTTTTTTTAATTTATTTTTTTATTGAAGGATAATTGCTTTACAGGGTTTTGTTGTTTTCTGTCAAACCTCAACATGAATCAGCCATGGGCATACATATATCCCTTCCCTTTTGAACCTCCCTCCCATCTCCCACCCCATCTCATCTCTCTAGATTGATACAGAGCTCCTGTTTGAGTTTCCTGAGCCATACAGCAAATTCCCATTGGCTATCTATTTTACATATGGTAATGTAAGTTTTCATGCTACTCTTTCCATACATCTTACCCTCTCTTTCCCTCTCCCCATGTCCTTAAGTGTATTCTCTATGTCTGTTTCTCCACTGCTGCCCTGAAACTAAATTCTTCAGTACCATTTTTCTAGATTTCGTATATTTGCTTTAGAATATGATATTTATCTTTCTCTTTCTGACTCACTTCACTCTGTATAATAGGTTATAGGTTCATCCACTTCATCAGAACTGACTCAAATGTGTTCCTTTTTATGGCTGAGTAATATTCCATTGTGTATCTTTATTCATTCATCTGTCTATGGACATCTAGGTTGCTTCCATGTTCTAGCTGTTGTAAATAGGGCTTCAGTGAACAATAGGATACATGTGTCTTTTTCAATTTTTGTTTCCTCAGGGTGTATGCATAAGAGTGGGTTTGCTGGGTCATATGGTGGTTTTATTCTTAGTTTTTTAAGGAATTTCCATACCATCTTCCATAATGGCCATATCAATTTACATTCTCACCAACAGTGCAAGAATGTTCTCTTTTCTCCACACCCTTTCCAGCATTTATTATTTGTAGACTTTTTGATGAGGGCCATTCTGACCGATGTGAGGTGATATCTCATTGTAGTTTTGATTTGCATTTCTCTAATAATGAGCGATGTTGAGCATCTTTTCATGTGTTTGTTAGCCATCTGTATGTCTTCTTTGGAGAAATGTCTGTTTAAGTCTTTCCCCCACTTTTTGATTGGGTTGTTTGTTTCTCTGGCATTGAGTTGTATGTGCTGCTTGTATATTTTAGAAATTAATCCTTTGTCAGTTGTCTCCTTTGCTATTATTTTCTCCCATTCTGAGGGTTGTCTTTTCATGTTGCTTATAATTTCCTTTGCTGTGCAAAAGCTTTTACGTTTAATCAGGCCCCACTTGTTTCCTTTTGTTTTTATTTCCATTACTCTAGGAGGTGGATCATAGAGGATCTTGCTTTGATTTATGTCATCGAGTGTTCTGCCTATGTTTTCCTCTAAGAGTTTTATAGTTTCTGGTCTTACATTTAGGTCTTTAACCCATTTTGAGTTTATCTTTGTGTATGGTTTAGGAAGTGTTCTAATTTGATTCTGTTACATGTAGCTGTCCAGTTTTCCCAGCACCATTTATTGAAGAGACTGACTTTGCCCCATTGTATATTCTTGCCTTCTTTGTCAAAAATAAGGTACCCATAGGTGCATAGGTTTATTTCTGGGCTTTCTATCTTGTTCCATTGAGCTATATTTCTGTTTTTGTGCCAGTACCATACTGTCTTGATGACTATAGCTTTGTAATATAATCTGAAGTCAGGAAGGTTAATTCCTCTGGCTCCATTCTTCTTCTCAAGACTGCCTTGGCTATTCAAGGTCTTTTGTGTTTCCATATGTATTGGGAAATTTTTTGTTCTAGTTCTGTGAAAAAATGCCATTGGTAATTTGATAAAGGTCACATTGAATCTGTAGATTGCATTTGGTAATATAATCATTTTCACAATATTGATTCTTCCTACCCAGGAACATGGAATATCTCTCCATCTGTTTATGTCATCTTTGATTTCTTTCATTAATGTCTTATAATTTTCTGTATACCATTCTTTTGTCTCCTTAGGTAAGTTTATTCCTAGATATTTAACTCTTTTTGTTGCAGTGGTGAATGAGATTGATTCCTTAGTTTCTCTTTCTGATTTTTCTTTGTTAGTATACAGAAATGAAAGTGATTTCTATGTATTGATTTTGTATCCTGCAACTTCACTAAATTCTAAATTCACTGTTTAGCTCTAGTAATTTTCTGATACTATCTTTAGGGTTTTCTATGTACGGTATCATGTCATCTGCAAATGGTGAGAGCTTTACTCTTTTCTGATCTGGATTCCTTTTATTTCTTTTTCTTCTCTGATTGCTGTAGCTAGGACTTCCAGAACTATGTTGAATAACAGTGGCAAAAACGGACACTTGTCTTCTTCCTGATCTTAGGGGGAATGCTTTCAATTTTTCACGATTGAGAATAATGTTTGCTGTAGGCTTATCATATATGGCCTTTACTATGCTGAGGTAGATTCCTTCTATGCCCATTTTTTTGAGGAGTTTATGGTTTTTCCTGTGGTCATGTATGGATGTGAGAGTTGGACTGTGAAGAAGGCTGAGCGCCGAAGAATTGATGCTTTTGAACTGTGGTCTTGGAGAAGACTCTTGAGAGTCCCTTGGACTGCAAGGAGATCCAACCAATCCATTCTGAAGGAGATCAACCCTGGGATTTCTTTGGAAGGAATGATGCTAAAGCTGAAACTCCAGTACTTTGGCCACCTCATGCGAAGAGTTGACTCATTGGAAAACACTTTGATGCTGGGAGAGATTGGGGACAGGAGGAGAAGGGGACGACAGAGGATGAAATGGCTGGATCGCATCACCGACTCAATGGACGTGAGTCTGAGTGAACTCTGGGAGCTGGTGATGGACAGGGAGGCCTGGCGTGCTGCGATTCATGGGGTCGCAAAGAGTCAGACACAACTGAGTGACTAAACTGAACTGAACTGAATCATAAATGGGGGCTGAATTTTGTCAAAGGCTTTTTCTGCATCTATTGAGATGATCATATGGTTTTTATCTTTCAATTTGTTAATATATTGGCAATTATATATGACAATGTGACAATTAAATCACATTGATTGATTTGCATATATTCAAGAATCCTTGTATTCCTAGAATAAACCCAACTTGATCATGGTGTATGAGCTTTTTGATGTGTTGCTGAATTCTGTTTGCTAAAATTTTGTTGAGGATTTTTGTGCCTATGTACATCAGTGATATGGCCTGTAGTTTTCTTGTGTTGTCTTTGGAGAATTCCATGGACTGTATAGTCCATGGGGTTGCAAAGAGTCGGACACGACTGAGTGACTTTCACTTTCACTTTTGTCTGGTTTTGGTATTAGGGTGATGGTGGCCTCATAGAATGAGTTTGGAAGCGTTCCTTCCTCAGCAATTTTTTGAAAGGGTTTTAGAAGGATAGGCATTAGCTCTTCTCTAAATGTTTGATAGAATTCTCCTGTGAAGGCATCTGGTCCTGGGCTTTTGTTTTTTGGGAGATTTTTGATCACAGCTTCAATTTCAGTGCTTGTAATTGGGTTGTTCATTTATTTCTGCATTGTCTGCTGTAACCTCTCCTTTTTAATCTCTACTTTTGCTGATCTGATTCTTCTCTCTTTTTTTCTTGAGTCTGGCTAAAGGCTTGTCAATTTTGTTTATCTTCTCAAAGAACCAGCTTTTAGTTTTATTAATCTTTACTATTGTTTCTTTCATTTCTTTTTCATTCATTTCTGCTCAGATCATTATGATTTCTTTTCTTCTACTAATTTTTTGGGGGGAGGGGTTGTTGTTCTTCTTTTTTCCAGTTGTTTTAGGTGTAAAGTGAGGTTGTCTATTTGATGTTTTTCTTGTTTCTTGAGGTAGGATTGTATTACTATAAACTTCCCTCTTAGAATGTTTTAGCTGCATCCCATAGGTTTTCAGTTGTCGTGTTTTCATTGTCACTTGTTTCTAGAAATTTTTTGATTTCCCTTTTGATTTCTTCAGTAACTTGTTGGTTATTTAGAAATGTTGTTAATTTCCATGTGTTTGTGTTTCTTACAGTTTTTTTCTTGCAATTAATACCTAGTCTCCTAGCATTGTGGTCAGAGAAGACGCTTAATATGATTTCAGTTTTCTTAAATTTACTGAGGTTTGATTTGTGACCCAAGATGTGGTCTATCCTGGAGAATGTTCCATGTGCACTTGAGAAGAAGGTGTATTCTTCTGAATTTGGATGGATTGTCCTGAAGATATCAATGAGATCCATCTCATCTAATGTATCATTTAAGACTTGTATTTCCTTATTAATTTTCTGTTTTGATGATCTGTCCATTGGTGTGAGTGGGGTGTTAAAGTCTCCTACTATTACTGTCAATTTCTCCTTTTATGTCTGTTAGTGTTTGTCTTATGTATTGAGGTGCTCCTATATTTAGGTGCATAGATACTTACAATTGTTATGTCTTCCTCTTGGATTGATCCCTTGATCATTATGTAGTGTCCTTCCGTATCTCTTGTAATCTTCTTTATTTTAGGGTCTATTTTCTCTGATATGAGGATTGCTACTCCTACTTTCTTTTGCTTCCCATTTGCATGGAATATATTTTTCCATCCTCTCACTTTCAGTCTATATGTGTCTTTCGGTCTGAAGTGCGTTTCTTGTAGACAGCATATATACGGGTCTTGTTTTTGTATCCATTCAGCCAGTTTGTGTCTTTTAGTTGGAGCACTTAATCCATTTACATTTAAAGTTCAGTTCAGTTCAGTTGCTCAGTCGTGTCCAACTCTTTGCGACCCCATAAACTGCAGCACGCCAGGCTTCCCTGTCCATCACTAACACCCAGAGTCCACCCAAACCCATGTCCATTGTGTCAGTGATGCCATCCAACCATCTCATCCTCTGTCATCCCCTTCTCCTCCTGCCCTCAATCTTTCCCAGCATCAAGGTCTTTTCAAATGAGTGTGCTCTCCACATCAGGTGGCCAAAGTATTGGAGTTTCAGCTTCAACATCAGTCCCTCCAATGAACACCCAGGACTGATCTCCTTCAGAATGGACTGGTTGGATCTCCTTGCAGTCCAAGGGACTCTCAAGAGTCTTCTCCAACACCACACCTCAAAAGCATCAATTTTTCGGCACTCAGCCTTCTTTATAGTCCAACTCTCACATCCATACATGACTACTGGAAAAACCATAGCCTTGACTAGACAGACCTTTGTTGGCAAAGTAATGTCTCTGCTTTTTAATATGCTGTCTAGGTTGGTCATAACTTTCCATCCAAGGAGCAAGCATCTTTTAATTTCATGGCTGCAATCACCATTCGCAGTGATTACATTTAAAGTAATTATTGATATATATGTTCCTATTGCCATTTTCTTAATTGTTTGGGTTGATTTTGTAGATCTTTTTTTTTTCTCTTGTGTTTCTTGACTACAAAAGTCTCTTTAACATTTGTTGTAAAGATGGTTTTGTGGTACTGAATTCTCTTAACTTTTGCTTGTCTGAAAAGCTTTTTATTTCTCCATCAGTTTTGAATGAGGTCCTTGTCAGGTACTGTAATCTTGGTTGTAGATTTTTCCCTTTCAATACTTTAAATATATCCTGCCATTCCCTTCTGGCCTGCAGAGTTTCTGCTGAAAGATCAGCTATTAAGCGAATGGTGTTTCCCTTGTATGTTACTTGTTGCTTCTCTCCTGCTGCTTTTTTTAAAAATTTATTTATTTTAATTGGAGGTTAATTACTTTACAATATTGTGGTGGTTTTTTCCATACTTTAACATGAATCAGCCATGGGTGTACATGTGTTCCCCGTCCCCTTTTAATATTTTCTTTGTGTTAATCTTTGTTAGTTTGATTGGTATGTGTCTTGATGTGTTTCTCCTTGGGTTTATCCTGTATGGGACTCTTTGTGCCTCTTGGACTTGATTGACCATTTCCTTTTTCACGTCAGGGAAATTTTCAACTACAATCTCTTCAAAAATTTTCTCATACCCTTTCTTTTTCTCTTCTTCTTCTGGGACCCCTGTAATTTGAATGTTGGTGCATTTGATATTGTCTGAGAGGTCTCTGAGACTATCCTCAGTTCCTTTCAATCTTTTTACTTTATTCTCCTCTTCAGAAGTTATTTCCACCATTTAATCTTCCAGCTCACTGATTTGTTCTTCTGCTTCAGATATTCTGCTATTGATTGCTTCTAGAGTAGTCTTAATTTCAGTAGTTGTATTGTTTGTCTCTGTATGTTTATTCTTTAATTCTTCTAGGTCTTTGTTAATTGATCCTTGAATTTTCTCCATTTTGTTTTCAAGGTTTTTGATCATCTTTACTGTCATTATTCTGATTCTTTTTCAGGTAGTTTGGCTATTTCCTCTTCATTTATTTGGACTTCTGTGTTTCTAGTTTGTTCCTTCATTTGTGTAGTATTTCTCTGCCTTTTCATTATTTTTTTTTAACTTATTGTGTCTGAGATCTCCTTTTCCCAGGCTTCAAGGTTGAATTCTTTCTTCCTTTTGGTTTCTGCCCTCCTAAGATTGGTCCAATTGTTTGTGTAAGCTTCATATAAGGTGAGATTTGTGCTGAGTTTTTGTTTGTTTGTTTGCTTTTCTTGTAATGGGAAAGGCTGAGTGAGGTGGTAATCCTGTCTGCTGATGATTGGGTTTGTATTTTTGTTTTGTTTGTTGTTTACATGAGGGGTCCTGCACAGGGTGCTACTGGTGGTTGAGTGATGCCAGGTCTTGTATTCAAGTGTTTTCCTTTGTGTGAGTTCTCACTATTTGATACTCCCTGGGGTTCGTTCTTTGGTAGTCTAGGGTCTTGGAGTCAGTGCTCCCACTCCAAAGGCTCAGGGCTTAATCTCTCTCCAAAGACCAGCCTAGGTCGACTCTACCAAGAGGAATTTCACCCCAAATGAAAGGGCCTTTACTTGAGTTCCAAAAGCCAGTGCACAAGAAGACAACAGAGATCTCTGACTCAGCAGAAACTTGATATTGCCTGCCACGTGGACAGGCCTCCTTGGATTGCCACAGATTACTAGAGGGTCTGTCCTTGGCAGTGGTCAGCAGAACTCTAAAATTTTTAATTTAAAATTTTTATTTGTTTATTTTCGGCTGTGTTGGGTCTTCATTTCTGCGTGCAGGCTTTCCCTAGTTGCTGTGACTGAGGGTTTCTCATTGCAGTGGCTTCTCTTGTTGCAGAGCACCGGCTCTAGTTGTGCTCTGTAGTTGTGGTTCATGGGCTTAGTTGCTCTCAGGCACGTGGAATCTTCCCTGATCAAGGATCGAACTCCAGGTTTGACCCACATTGGCAGGAGGATTCTTAACCCCGGACCACCAGGAAAGTCCCATAAATAAACTTTTTAAAAGTCCAACCTAACCATAATCAAGTACATGCAAAAATTTTTTTTAAATTTGAAGCTTTTACTCCTTTTATTAGAAAGTGTAAGTAAAATGCTAATATCCTTTACTATCTAATTTATGGTGAAACTGTCACACTCATAAGTTTTGGCTGGCCTTATTAACTGCCACAATCTTTGTAAAAACAGTTTAGCAATGTGTCTTTAAGAGCTATTAAGTGTTCTTACTCTTTCACCTAGTAAATCTATTCCTGAGACTTAATCCCTTGAGAAATCTAAGAAAAATCCACAAAGACAAAGCACAGAGATATTCATTATAGGATTATCTATCATTTTAAAAGTAAAACTGAAACAGTCTAGAGAATTACAAGGAAATGATTATGTAATTTAGGGTAAATGAATTGAATGGAACAGCACACAGCCCTCAAAAGTGGTCATTATGAGGACTCTTTAGTATCTCAGTGTTTATGGTTAAGCGTTCAGGAAAAAATTATCAAATTTATAATGTTTGCTCTGCTCTGTATAATGTCTTTTTATGAGGGAGCAAAGACTAACAGGGAAACTACTTCCTCCCACAGTCTTCCCTCTCTTAATAAAATCCAGAAGCAGTCTCCCAGTTGCTCAGACCACAAGACTTGACGGGGAGCTCTATTTTCAAGATAGATCCAGAATCAGACACTTTTTCCCACCTCCACTGCTCCCACCCTAAGAAAGCGACGTCACTCAGTCATGTCCGACTCTTTGCAACCCCATGGACTATAGCCCACCAGGCTCCTCCATCCATGGAATTTTCTAGGCAAGCGTACTGGAGTGGGTTGCCATTTCCTTCTCCAGGGAATCTTCCCAACCTAGAGATCGAACCCAGGTCTCCCGTGTTGTGGGCAGACGCTTTACTGTCTGAGCCACCAGGGAATCCCTGGTCCATATCAAAGTCACCTCTTGCCCAAGTGAATACAGTAGCCTCCAAACTGGTCTCCTTGCTTCCACAATTGTCTTCTTACAGTCCATCTCCTGCCTTATGGATTCTTTTAAAACATAAGACAAATACATCCTCCACTGCTCAAAAAAAGGCCAGTGACATTAAGTGGTATAAGGCCCTACACAATCTAGTCTTACTGCAGATGCCAAAAACTTGGCCTCTTTGCACCAATGCTGAATGGAATCTTGTATATAAGAGTTTGGAGTGAAGTAGAAGAGAATAGCTTTCTTGCTTTGCCAGGCAAAAGCAGACACAGCAGGCTCCTGCCCTTGAAAATTGTGTGTCCCAAACCAGAAGGATTCGGTGAGGAGTTTTATAGCAGTGATTCAAGGGTGATTTGCTGATAAGATTAGGGAGTGTGCATGGATTGCACTTCTTTAATCTGGTCTCAAGTAATTGATGTTTTTAGACTGGCTCTGCAGCATGTGGGAACTTCCTTCCTCAACCAGGGATCAAACTTGAGCCCTCCTGCAGTGGAAGCATGGGATCTTAAGCACTGGACCACCAGAGAAGTCCCTCAGGTAATCTCTTGATGAGCTTCTCTGGTTAACTTAATTTGGCCTCAGGTGGTCTTCTGGGGTGTGAAGAATGCTGACATCTTCCATTTCTTGCATTTTTAGTTCTATGTTGTTGTTCAGTTGCTAAATTGTGTCTGACTCTTTGCAATCCCGTGGACTGCAACATGCCAGGCTTCCCGGTCCTTCACTATCTCTCGGAGTTTGCTCAAACTCATGTCCATTGAGTCAATGGTGCCATCCAACCATTTCATCCTCTGTCACTCCTTCTTCTCCTGCCCTCAGTCTTTCCCAGCATCAGGGTCTTTTCCAATGAGTCATCTCTTCCCATCAGGTGGCCAAAGTACTGGAGCTTTAGCTTCAGCATCAGTCCTTGCAATGAATATTCAGGGTTGATTTCCTTTAGGAAGAACTGGTTTGATCTCCTTGCTGCCCAAGCGACTCTCAAGAGTATTCTTCAGCACCACAGTTTTGAAAGCATCATTTCTTTAGCCCTCAGCCTTCCTTATGGTCCAGCTATCACATCCGTATATGACTACTGGAAAAACCATAGCTTTGACTATATAGACCTTTGTCGGCAAAGTAACATGTCTGCTTTTTAATACTGTGTCTAGGCTTGTCATAGCTTTTCTTCCGAGCAGCAAGCATCTTTTAATTCCATGGCTGCAGTCACCATCTGCAATGATTTTGGAGCCCAAAAAAATAAAATCTGCTACTGTTTCTATTTTTTTTCCCATCTATTTTCCATGAAGTGATAGGACCAGATGCCATGATCTTAGTTTTTTGAATGTTGAGTTTTAAGCCAGCTTTTTCACTCTTCTATTTAAGCATCATCAAGACGCTCTTTAGTTCCTCTTCACTTTCTGCCATTAGGGTGGTAACATCTGCATATCTGAGGTTGTTGCTATTTCTCCCGGCAATCTGGATTCCAATTTGAGCTTCATTCAGCCCAGCATTTTGCATGATGTACGCTGCATAGAAGTTAAATAAGCAGGGTGACAATATACAGCCTTGCCGTACTCCTTTCCCAATTTTGAAGCAGTCCATTGTTCCATGTCCAGTTCTGTTGCTTCTTGACCTGGATACAGTTTTCTCAGGAGGCAGGTAAGGTGGTCTGGTATTCCCATCTCTTTAAGAATTTTCCACAAAGAGCTTAAAGATATTGTTATGTGTATCACTTGAAGATTCTGTTAGGTCCATACCATTTCTGTCCTTTATTGTGCCCATTTTTGCATGAAATCATCCCTTGGTATCTCTAATTTTCTTGACGAGATCTCTAGTCTTTCCCATTCTATTGTTTTCCTCTATTTCTTTGCGTTGTTCACTTAGGAAGGCTTTCTTATCTCTTCTTGTTATTCTTTGGAACTCTGCATTCAGATGGGTATATTTTTCCTTTTCTCCCTTGCCTTTCACTTCTTTTCTCAGTAAGGCCTCCTCAGACAAACATTTTGCCTTGTTGTGTTTCTTTTTCTTGCGGATGGTTTTGGTCACTGCCTCCTGTACAATGTTACAAACCTCTGTCCATAGTTCTTCAGGCACTCTATCAGGTCTAATCCCTTGAATGTATTTCTCACTTCCACTGTATAATTGTAAGAGATTTGATTTAGGTCATACCTGAATGGCCTAGTGGTTTTCCCTACTTTCTTCAATTTAACTCTGAATTTTGCAATAAGGAGCTAATGATCTGAGCCACAGTCAGTTCCCAGTCTTGTTTTTGCTGACTACATAGAGCTTCTCCATCTTTGGCTGCAAAGAATATAACCAATCTGATTTTGGTATTGACCATCTGGTGATGTCCATGTGTAGAGTCATCTCTTATGTTGTTGGAAGAGGGTCTTTGCTATGGCCAATGCATTCTCTTTGCAAAACTCTGTTAGCCTTTGCCCTGCTTCATTTTGTACTCCAAGGCCAAACTTGCCTGTTACTCCAGGTGTCTCTTGACTTCCTACTTTTGCATTCCAGTCCCTTGTGATGAAAAAGACATCTTTTTTTGGTGTTCATTCTAGAAGGTCTTGTAGGTCTTTATAGAATTTTTCAACCTCATCTTCTTTGGCCTCAGTGGTTGGGGCATAGACTTGGATTACTGTGATGTTGAATGGTTTGCCTTGGAAAGGGACAGAGATCATTCTGTTGTGTTTGAGGTTGCACCCACATACTGCATTTTGGACTATCTTGTTGACTATGAGGGCTGCTCCATTTCTTGTAAGGAATTCTTGCCCACAGTAATAGATATAATGGTCATATAAATTAAATCCACCCATTCCTGTCCATTTTAGTTCACTGATTCCTAAAATGTTGATATTCACTCTTGCCATTTCCTGTTTAAGTGAAAAAAGCTGGCTTAAAACTCAACATTCAAAAAACTAAGATTATGGCATCTAGTCCCATCACTTGATGGCAAATAAATGGGGAAAAAATGGAAATAGTGACAGACTTTATTTTCTTGGGCTTCAAAATCACTGCAGATGGTGACTGCAACCATGGAATTAAAAGATGCTTGCTCCTTGGGGGAAAAAAAAGCTATGACAAACCTAGACAGCATATTAAAAAGCAGAGACATCACTGTGCTGACAAAGCTATGATTTTTCCAGTAATCATGTACAGATGTGAGAGTAGGACCATAAAGAAGGCTGTGCACTGAAGAATTGATGCTGTTGAACTGTGGTGTTGGAGAAGACTCTTGAGAGTCCCTTGGGCAGCAAGGAGATCAAACTAGTTAATCCTAAAGAAAATCAACCCTGAATATTCATTGCAAGGACTGATGCTGAAGCTGAAGCTCCAATACTTTGGCCACCTGATGGGAAGAGCTGACTCATTAGAAAAGATAGTGATAGTGGGGAAGATCGAGGACAGGAGAAGAGTATGGCAGAGGATGAAATGGTTGGATGGCATCATTGACTCAATGGACATGAGTTTGAGCAAACTCTGGGAGATAGTGAACGACCAGGAACCCTGGCATGTTGCAGTCCATGGGGTTGCAAAGAGTTGGACATGACTTAGCAACTGAATAACAACAACACCAAATCATTTGAGGCAGTACCAGTACCCTGCCCCAATCTGCACCATTGTTTCTAGGTTGCTCCTCCCTTGTCTCTGTATCCCCTTCCTTCTCTGACTAGTAACTGTTCGAACCTGCCCCTTGGAACTCAGGGAAGGTCATGGAGGCTACAGGCCAGTCCCCACACACAAGGTACAGAAGACACAGAAAGGCTTCTGTGCCCAGGAGCCCCACAGAGTCCTGCTGGGTTTCACTACCCGATCCCTTTTCTCATCTCCCACCACTGTCCCTGTCATCACTCTCTTCTAGAGACACCTTCCTCCTTGCTGTTTTTGATCAGACCACACTTCCTCCCACCTTAGGGCCTTTGCACTTGCTGTTCCCAGTGCCTGGAATGCTCTTCCACATGACTTGCTCCCTCAGTTACGCCTCATCCCCCTACCATTCCAGTCCCTAGCAGCTTTATGTCTCTATGTCTTCACCTGCACTGTGCATTTCATATAAATAGAATCATTCAGTTTGTGTGCTTTTTGTGATTGGCTTCTTTCACTTAGAAATTGAGTATAATGTGTTTAAGATTTATCCATGTCTATTGGAAATACCTCAGTCTTTTCCCTCCTGTGCCTCTCCTAACCCTTACACTACTGCCATACCCACAACACTTCTAACACTTCTAGTCACAAAGTGTAGGGGGAGGTTTCCCCACCAAGCACTTCTCTGAGACCCCAGCGGGGTGTTCTGCAATCTAACTCAGTTCTAATGCCACCTACCTGGAGGCGGCATCGGTCCCACAGGACTGCTCCCAGCTCACTTCAGATGACGGTCGCCAGCCCAGGTTTCACCTGTGCTTCCAACCAATGGGCTTTAAATCTGAAGTTCCCAAGATCTCCTCCTCCGTTTCAGTTAATCTGCTGGTGTGGCTTCACAGAACTCCAGGAAACACTTACTACCAGTTTATTAAATTAACCACTTTAGTAACCAGTTTATTAAAGGATCTGATAAAGGATACAGTTGAACAGCCAGATGAAGAGGCATTTAGGGTGAGGTCTGGGGGGGTCCCAAGCACAGGAGATTTGGGGCGTATCGCCCTCCTGGTACATGGATGTGTTCACCAACCTGGAAACTCTGCAATCCCCACACCTCCGGGCTTTGTTTGGAGGTGTCATCATGTAGGCATGATGAATCATTTACTCCATTTCCAGCCTTTCTCCCTTCCCAAGAGAATGGGGAGCAGGGCTGAAAATTCCAAGCACTAACCATAGTGCCCAAATATAAAATTCACCAGAGAAAATTTGAAGATGTAATTGACTCTAACGGAGAAGGCGATGGCACTCCCCTCCAGTATTCTTGCCTGGAAAATCCCATGGACAGAGGAGCCTGGTAGGCTGCAGTCCATGGGGTCACACAGAGTTGGACACGACTGAGCGACTTCACTTTCACTTTTCACTTTCATGCATTGGAGAAGGAAATGGCAACCCACTCCAGTGTTCTTGCCTGAAGAATCCCAGGGATGGGGGAGCCTGGTGGGCTGCCGTCTATGGGATCGAACAGAGTCTGACACGACTGAAGCAACTTAGCAGCAGCAGTGATGAATGAATTGAGCAGCAGCCCATCTAGGAAATAGAAAGGAGCACCGTTGCTGATTGCTCTAACTGATGGAGACTAGAGATGGAGTCCCATCCCCTATCTCGAGGGAGCCCCCACCCTCTGAGGGTCTGAGCAGGTACACAGATCACCACAGAGGGGCACACACCTGCACTGTGAGCCTCTCAGTGCCTGCAGATCTATCCATCCCCCACGGAGCCACTTGCAATGTTTACTCAACAAATGGATGAACTCACACTCTGACTATACTTCCTGCTCTTCAGTGGCAGCAGTCTAGGCCTGAAGAGCCACTGCCCCTCAAATTCCAGGGCTCTCCAAACTTCTACATTGAAAACTGAACTCATCACTCACTCCCCTAAACTGCCCTCCTCTCTGTGTGTCCCATCTCAGCCAAGGTGTTACCCTCAACCCCTTCATCATTCAGAAGAGATTCTCTATGCAGTTACTATATGCCAGGTCCCTGCCAGGCACAGGGGAGGAAGCAGTGACCCAGGGGAGGCGAAGTCCCTGCCCTCTAGGGCTTTAGTGTGGTTCTCAACACTGTCAGATAGGACCACCCCTTTTAATTAATATTTTTAACATTCTCCTCTTTAAATTCACAGATAATATAACCCACTTATACATATATTGAAAAAGCAATATAAGATAATGAATATAAAAGGGGAATAAAAGGGACAAGAGAATAAAATGGGCCTCAATCTGTAAATGCCCAGGAAGTGCCACAATGGTAAAGAAGGAAGAGATGCAAGAGACGCGAGCTTGATCTTTGGACTGGGAAGATCCCCTGGAGTAAACTGCAACTCACTCCAGTACTCTTGCCTGGGAAATTCCACGGACAGAGGAGCTTGGTGGGCTACAGTCTACGGGGTCACAAAAGAGTTGGACATGACTTAGCGACTAAACAATGACAACAATAAATATACCAGAAAACATAAGGAAACAGTCACATGCTTACACCTACAGAGAACAAAGAAGTCTGGACTTAAGAGAGGGAAGACAGGGACCTCCCTGATGATCCAGTGATTAAGAACCCACCTGGTCATGGAGGGGACATGGTTCCATCCCTGGTTGGGAAACTAAGATTCCACGTGCTGTGGGGCAACTAGGCCCCGCGCCACAACTAGAGAGTCCCACAACAAACACAGACAGATCCAGACATCCCATGGTCAAGCAAAATCCTCAAGCAATTAGATTTGTCAGCAGGCATCTGGGTGAGTTTCTTCTTTCTCAATCGTAAGTAATGTTGCCATCATGGATGTGATTTTCCAAAGTGGTGATAAGTCCTTACTATCATAAGAGCAAAACAAAGTCTGAAAGAGCAAAGATAAGTCTGAACAAAGCAAATCTTGGTCTCCCCTTGATTTATACAGTGGTTGCATTCCTGGAAAAGTCAGCATATGTTAAAGCCAAGCCAAAGAAAATACTGAGTTTATTTGTGAAAGAGTTCATTTCCAAGCTCAGTTAACTACAATAGACGTGTTACCCACAGGAACATCTGGTCGGACTTCTCAAAGTCCTGTGGGAACATTCTCTGCTGGGCAGGAATGTCCCAGTATTGCTGGACAGCCAGCATCCCCAGCCAGTGACCCCTGTCACTGCATCCACTGAAATACCCCATGCAGTTTAAAGCATTCCTTAGGGAACAGTATCCCTTTCATGAGGAACACTGGTCTAGAGGGTCAACATGCAAACAGTTGATCCCAACCCAGTATAACACATGCTCTGATACAGATTGTAGGGTCTATAGGAGTGCCAAACCTGGGGTATCTCAGCAACTGTGGGTTTAAAGCAGACAGATTGCTATAAGCAGATAAGACTTAAGGGAGGCCAATTTTGCAGGCAGAAAGACGGGAAGGAAAAGGGGGGCCAGGCAGAAGGCCTTTAGATGAATGACAATCTATGAGGTGTGTGGGAAATACAAGGATTAGAGCCCAAAGGGTCAGGTGGTGAGAGGCTGGAGGAAGAGGCAGGGTCTAGACCCTCCCACACCTATCTCAGAAAGCAGTTTGGACTCTGTTCTGGGGAGGATAAGGGGAATCATCTCATGTATGATGTGTTTTACTCATAAGTGTATTACTTTTTAATGAACTCTGATCAAAAGAGTTGTCCCCTTGAGGCCCATTTTGGGGATAGTATCTTACTTCTCCAGAAGTAAGGCCTGGAAATGCAGGTGCTGATCGAACCAAACTGACCTGACCTATTCCTATTTGCTTACTCTGGGGCCTGGCTTTGCTCCATCTGCCATCTATAGGTTAAGTTCTGAGAAGTTATTTAAACAGTGATAAAGCTTCCCTGGAACCAGATCATGACTCCCAGCACAGCCCTCCCCCTAGGAAACCCAGCCAGTGGGCTGCGAGGTTAATGGCATAGGCTCCAGAAAGCCTGTTCCCACAGTCCCCATGGGGGACAGAAGAGCTCACGACCACTTGTAAGGGACAGTGCCCCCTCTCAGTGAAGGTGTCAGGGCAATAAAGGCAAGATCCCCAGGCAAACCTGGTCCCCAGTCTCACCACACAAAGGGTTCTGAAGATTCTGTGATTAATGTGGCACCCTATAACATCTTTTAATATGCTTGAACAAGCAGAAGCTAGTATATTGGCAAAACACCTGTTGAATTCCCCCATCCAGCTGGATTAATCAGAAAAATGCAGGGAAGTGAACTAAATCAGTCTTCCTACACAGACTTCCAAACAGTCTTCCAAACACAGAAATGAATATTGGATCATTCGGGGCTGCACCATCAGCTGGGTATCTCCACAGAGAATTCTGGGAGACAGTTCGTGTCAGGGTAATGGGGTTTGAGAAGGATTGGGGTTCCCACACAGATTCCTTTATTTTTTTTTTGTATAAACCATCATCCTAGGGCCTCTTTACAACTCGCTGGGGCTTTCCAAGAGGTCTTCCTGAACCATCTTTCTATGTGATTACACCTTCCTCGCAGTAAAACAGTGAAAGCAACCTGACTTCAAGCAGTGTGGGACCTAAGGCACTTGGACATCATTTTACCCCACAGACACCCCCACCTCCCTCTCTGATACTGAAAGTTTGGGAGGGACCATAAAGATTATTTCACAAGTGAAGAAGTTGATGCTCAGAGAAGGACAGTTGCTTGCCCAAGGTCACAGTGAATAAGTAGGAATTGGAAACCCAAGCCTAGGCTTATCACGTACACACAAGTGTGTTAGTCACTCAGTTGTGTTCGATTCTTTGTGACCCCATGGACTGTAGCCTGCCAGGCTCCTCTGTCCATGGAATTCTCCAGGCAAGAATGCTGGAGTGGGTAGCTATTTCCTTCTTCAGGGTATTTTCCTGACTGAGGGATCAAACCCACCTCTCCTGCATTGCAGGCAAATTCTTTACCGTTTGAGTCAACCATTTGCATGCAAAACCACGCATAAATATATCTGTGAAAGTCCTCCTTGTCCCCAGGGCAGTGACTAATTGAACTGTCACTAAGAGGGAGTTGTTCACACAGTGAAGAAATGAATGTTCTAGATTCACATTCAGTGCTGAAACCACTGGCCATGTATGGCTATACTTGAAATGTAGCAAGTTCAAACTGAGACCGGTGTTAAGTGTGAAATGCACACCGGATTCCAAAGGCTTAGTCAAATGAAAATGTAAAATATTGCCTTAGGAATTTTTTATATTATTACTAAAATTACAGTGTTTTAGATATATCTGGTTAAATGAAACTATTATTGAAATTCACTTCACCTGTTTCTTTCTTATTTTTTCACTTTTTAAAATGTAGCTAATAACTATGAAGAACAGTATGGAGATTCCTCAAAAATTGGAAATAGAACTGCCATACAACCCAGCATTCCCACTGCTGGGCATACACACCGAGGAAACCAGAATTGAAAGAGACATGTGTACTCCAATGTTCATTGCAGCACTGTTTACAACAGCCAGGACAGCAACCTAGATGTCCATCAGCAGACGAATGGATAAGAAAGCTGTGGTACATATACACAATGGAGTATTACTCAGCCATTAAAAAGAATACATTTGAATCAGTTCTATTGAGGTGGATGAAACCGGAGCCTATTATACAGAGTGAAGTAAGCCAAAAAGAAAAACACTAATACAGTATACTAATGCATATATATGGAATTTAGAAAGATGGTAACAATAACCCTGTATGCAAGACAGCAAAAGAGACACAGATGTATAGAACAGTCTTTTGGACTCTGTGGGAGAGGGCGAGGGTGAGATGATTTGGGAGAATGGCATTGAACCATGTATAATATCATATGTGAAACGAATTGCCAGTCCAGGTTCAATGCAGGATACAGGATGCTTGGAGCTGGTGCACTGGGATGACCCAGAGGGATGGGATGGGGAGGGAGGTGGGAGGGGGGTTCAGGATGGGGAACACGTGTATACCCGTGGTGGATTCATGTCAATGTATGGCAAAACCACTACAATATTGTAAAGTAATTAGCCTCCAATTAAATAAATTTATATTAAAAAAAGAAAAATAAATAAATAAAATGTGGCTAATAGAAAGTTTAACATTACATACGTAGCTTGCACTCTGTATCCATTGCATAGAGCTTCTACAGGCATTGAGGATATACCAGAGCACAAAACAGACAAAAGTCATGCCCGCCTGGAGTTTACCCCTGGGGAGGAGAGAGACAACAGATAAGCAAGTGAAATAAGTGCTCTGGAAAAATAAAGCAAGGAAGCAGGTTAGAGGAGGAAGGAGAGGTTGACATTTAAAATAGGTTTATCAGGACTTCCCTTGTGGTCCAGTGGTTAAGAATCTGCCTGCTAATGCAGGAGACATGGGTTCAATTCCTGCTCTGTGAAGATTCCACCTGCCATGGGGCTCCTAAGCCCATAGGCCACAACTGCTGAGCCCATGTGCCGCAACTGCTGAAGTCTGTGGGCCCGAGAGTGTGTGCTCCACAAACAAGAAAAGCCGCTGCAGTTGGAAGCCCATGTATCACAGCTAGAGAGCAGCCCCACTCACCACAACTAAGGAAAAGCCCACACATAGCAACCAAGGACCCGTGCAGTCAAAAATTTAAAAATAACAAAAATGATAATAATATTAAAAAATAGAATGATCAAGAATGGCTTTATTTATATTAGCCTTCAAGAAAATGGAAGGAGAGACAACTTCATCCCCCTCTAGGAGGGTTGTAATCACAAAGACAGGTAATAACAAGTGTTGGAGAAGATGTGGGAAATTGGAACCCTGATAACACTGCTTCTAGGAATGTAAAATGGGGCAGCCACTTTGGAAAACAGTCCAGCACTTTCTTAAAAAGTTAAACAGAGTTACCATATGACCCGGCAATTCCCTCTTGGGTATTTACCCAAGAGAAATGGAAACATGTCCATCAAAAACTTGTACATGAATGTTCATAGCAACATTATTCCTATTAGCTAAGAAGTGAAACACCCAAATGTCCTTTAATTGATGTGGTATGTCCATTCAAGAGAATATCATTCCACCCTAACAAAAGAACGCAGTTCCAAAACATGAATCTTGAAAACATTATACTCAGTGAAAGAAGTCAGTCACAAAAGAGCATATAGTATCTGATTCCATTTAACCATTCCATCTAATTGCATGAAATGTTCAGGATAAGTAAATTCATTGAGACAGAAAATAGATAGGTGGGGAGGGTTGAGGAAACCAGGGAGAAATGAAGAGTGACTGCTAATGGGTCTGAGGTTTCTTCTTGGGGTGATGAAAAATGTTCTAACTGACCATTGTGAGGGTCGCACAGTTCTGTAAATATACTAAAGCCCACTGAACTGTATACTTTAAATGGGTGAATTGCATGGTATATTAATTATAGTAATAAAACTGTTATGAAAAAAGAAAGACTTCACTGAGAAGCGATATTTGAGCAGACATTTGAGTGAGCTAAGGGGCTGGGGGTGTGTGGCGCCTTCCAGGCAGAGAAAACAGAAAGTATAAAGGCCCTGAGGAAAGAGCAGGCTTAGCTTTTAAGGGACAGGCTAGAGCAGGATGAGGGGGACAGCAGGAGTTGAGTCAGAGGGATGGGGCAGCAGGTCATGTAGGGTGCTCCAGGCCATGAGAAGGACTTTGGTTCCTCTGCTGCTGCTGCTGCTAAGTCGCTTCACTCGTGGTTGACTCTGTGCAACCCCATAGACGGCAGCCCACCAGGCTCCACCATCCCTAGGATTCTCCAGGCAAGAACACCGGAATGGGTGCCATTGGCTTCTCTACTGAATGAGATAAGTCACTCGAGGCTTTAGAGCAGCAAAGGGCCAAGACGTGATGACCAGTCTGGCTGCTGTGTTGAGAGTAGCCTTCAGGGGTCATGTACAGAAGCCATGAGAAAGTTGTTATATTGTCTGAACATTCCAGTTGAACTAACATGATATATATCTGTTATAGGTTTGAACCGCTAGAATAGGGAGTGTGTGCATACACGGTCACTCAGATGTGTTTGATTCTTGGCTACCCCATGGACTGTAGGCCACCAGGCTCCTCTGTCCATGGGATTTCCCAGACAAGAATACTGGAGTGGGTTGCCATTTCCTTCTCCGGGGGATCTTCCCCACACAAGGATCAAACCTGAATCTCCTGAATTGACAAGTGGATTCATTACCACTGAGCCACCAGGGAAGCCCCCTGACTAGATGATTCTAAGTTTTGCATAGGAATGCAAAGGAGCTATTGTGGGGACTTCCTCGGCAGGTGGATTCTTTACCACTGAGCCACCTGGGAAAAGCCCACTGTAACCTGGGGGGCGGGGGTAAAATTCAGCCCACCACCTATTTTTGGCCAGCCTGTGAACTAAGAATTACTTTTATATTTTTCTAAATGGTTGACAAAAATCAAAAGAATAATACTTCATGAGACACGAAAATCATATGAAATTTCAAACCTCAGTGTCCATAAGTAAAGTGTTACTAGAATACTTCCAGGCCCATTTATGTGTATCGCTGCTTTCACAGCAGAGGTGAGTAGACGGAACAGGGACAAGAGACTGTGTAGCCTGCAAAGCCTAAAACACTTCCCATCTGGTCCTTAACAGAAAAAAATTGCTGAACCATACAACAATTCCCAAACATTTTGGTCTCAGGGCTATTTTTCATCTTAAAAATTGAGGATCCCAGATTTTGTTCATAGAGGTTATCAAGATTTACCATTTAGAAATTAAAAGTGAAGCAAATGGCATTTCTTCATTCTTTTTAAGCACAGGGAACTCTGCTCAGTGTTGTGTGGAAGCCTGGATGGGAGGGGAGTTTGGGGGAGAATGGATACACGTATTTGTATACTACTGAGTCCCCTTTTCTGTCCATCTGAAACTGTCACAACATTGTTGATTGGCCATACTCCAATATAAAATAAAAAATTTTTCAAAATGTGCATGTGATTTCCTACAAGTATTTTTAAATATGTAGTAAGTAATTAAAAAAATAATTAACCCACTGCAACACTGAACCTGGTTTTGATGAACTGGCTTACTCATGTCATGATGTAACGAAGTGCTACAGAGTTGGCTGTAGACAGGCTGGCTTCTAGACATAATAGGCTGTGCTAATGCACCAAGTGTGGGGTGTGAGGAGAAGAGAGGAATCGAAGATGCCTCCAAGGATTTTAAAGGTTCTTAAAGGGATCAGTGGGGCAGCCTGTGGGAGAAACAGGTTGGTTGGTGAGACTGACCCCTCTCCCTCAACAATAAGACAGTCACCATCAGGTTGGGGGTCTCATTCTAAGCCATACAGGAACATCCAGAGTAGCTTCTGGGCAAGGGTCTAGAACAGGTCCAAAGAGGTGATTCAGGAAGGGAGAAAGTGGGTTCACTCAGCTTGCTCTGTATGAAAGGGCTTAGGCAGGAATTCCCTGGAGGTCCAGTGGTTAGGACTTCAAGCTTCCACCACAGGGGGCCCAGGTTCAATCCCTGGTTGGGAAAATAAGATCCCGCATGCTGTGCAGTCAGCCCCCTGCCCCCTACCCCCCAAAAAGAAAGGGCTTGGTCACTCAATCCTCCAGGAGGAAACTCTATTCCAAGTCAGGTACATTTGGGTAGCTATTTGATTCAATGTGTAAACAGGTCCAGAAAATGTATTCTTTTAAAGAAAGTTGATTCAGTATTTACTAGGACCTTGTCCTAGAGCCTGGGGATAGAACAAAAAAAAAAAGAAAAGAATAATGTGGTGCCAGTCCTCCTGAATCTTAGTATTTGAGAGGACACGTCACTTTTTCTGAGATTATTTTTTTCATCTGTGAAATGGGATAATGAACCAAACTCTACAGACTTGTGAAGTGTTCATGGAATAATCCTATTCAGTAAACATAATGGATCCAACACAATCCTGGGCACAGAGTAAGTAATCAATGCTTCTTCTCCCTCTCCTCACTCTTCTCTCAAGCACACATCCCTCTTTCAAAAAAGATGGCCCCAAGCTATGTATGCGTTCATCCACCAAATATTCATGAAGAATCTACTATATGTAAAATGAGGGAGATACAGGAAAGTTACAAGACACACTGTTCACTGCTAGAATATGTGAAGTGAAGTCGCTCAGTCATGTCCAACTCTTTGCGACCCCATAGACTGTAGCCTACCGGGCTCCTCTGTCCATGGGATTTTCCAGGCAAGGCATCTGTGTGCGTATGAGATGAGATCGACCAAGTAACAGCTGATGGAATAGAAACAGCAGCTATGTCAGGGGAGAGGCCAAAGTAAGTGCTCTCTAAACAAAGATAAGATTCCAGGAGGAATGAGGTTTAAATTATCCCTAAGATAGAAAGGACTCAGATGAGCCAAGATAGTTAGAGGTTACTAGTAGGTGGCCTGAAGCTGATAAAAATTTTAGAGGTAGGTTAACAAAAGATTTCAGAGAAGGCAATGGCACCCCACTCCAGTACTCTTGCCTGGAAAATCCCATGGACTGAGGAGTCTGGTGGGCTGCAGTCCATGGGGTCACACAGAGTTGGACACGACTGAGCGACTTCACTTTCACTTTTCACTTTCATGCATTGGAGAAGGAAATGGCAACCCACTCCGGTGCTCTTGCCTGGAGAATCCCAGGGACGGGGGAACCTGGTGGGCTGCCGTCTATGGGGTTGCACAGAGTCTGACACGACTGAAGCAACTTAGCAGCAGCAGCAGCAGCAGCAGCAAAAGATTTCAGTATAGAAGAGAGTGACTCACTGGGCTCATGGGAAGATTTACTGTAGGAGATACTCTTGCCCCGGCCCTGGGCCCAGAGCACCTCATCTCTGCCATAAAGATACACTTGGATTCTAAGTCCTATTAATAGATTAACAACCTGCAGATCAAGGACATTTCAGCACAAAGAATAGGTAGTCATTGAGGAAGGACCTTGGAAATGTTAGGTAGGTAGAATAGGGAAACGGAGTCCAAAATGGCGGTGGCTAAAAAACAAGGAAGGTCAAAGGAAGGTCCGAGGACCAGAGTGAAGACTTCAGGTAGAACAAACAGCACTCCTGGCTAAGCCCAATTTGCATAGGGCAGACCCAGGTGGAAGAAAACATAAAAGGAGAAGCCAAAGCCCTCTCTCTCTCTCTTCCTCTCCCACGTGCATGCACTCTCTCTTTCTCTCCCCCTCTCTCTCTTCCTCTCTCCCCCTCTCCCACACGCTCCTCCACTCTCTTCCCTTCAAATCTTTGGGTTGGCATGCCCTCACACTTTGAGAATGGATTCTCCTGCTATCTTCTAAATAAAATAGAGCTGTAACACTGATTTGCCTAAGAGCTGTAACACGGTTTGTCCAAGACCTGAGAGCTGTGACGCGCCGAGGGCTCTAATGTCCGTTGCTCCAAATCTTTGTTGTAATGAGACAAAGAACCAGGGAACATACACTCGTGTGACAGAAAGAAGAAAAGAAATCCATGTTTTCTTATGTTTACTCAGACCTTTAACTCCTGCCTAGTTATTCCTTGGGCATTTTGTAGCATTCATCCCCCCTGTTTTCCTTCCAAATTCTACAAAGTGCCAAGAACCCCTAAACTACTCCTTGTTGCTACCTTCTGATGTTACGTCATTTACAAAGACTGCAATTGCCCAGGACTTGGCCACCTTTAAACTTCAGTAAGCACATGTTCCCCTGCCCCTAGACAGTGTGATCAAGACAGCCAGGACCCAGATTTAAATCCACCCATCACCAGCTGCATGACCTTGGGCAAGTCATCTTTTCTGAGATTATTTCTTCTTCTGTGAAATGGGATAATAACACCAAACTCTGTAGACTTAAGAGGTGTTCATGGAATAATCCTATTCAGTAAAGTATCCAACACAATCCTAGATGCAGAGTAGGTAATCAGTTTTTCTCCCTCCCTCCACCCTCCTCTCAAACAGAGTTTTTTTCAGGGACCACACCCAACAGCTGGAAGCAGCAGAAGCACCATCTGGAATCAGAGAAAGAGGTGAGAGTCCTGCTTTGCCCCTTCCCAGCTGAGCCTCACTGAGCCTTGGGTTTCCTATCTGTAACTAGGGAATTATATGCCATGCCCCTCCCCCCAGCATTGCTGTAATAGTTCAAAAGAGATGGCCTCTTTTAGGGCGATGGCAATAGTGATCACAAAGGATTTAATGAAGTATTCCCCTCAGGTTGCTTGCCTCTATTTATCACCTGTGAGAGGAGGGACTCCCAGAACTGAAAACACAGTCCTCTTTGTAGAAGGTCTGGCTTTACTGCCAGCAATACTTGGCATGCAAATGAGTATCTTGTTCTTAACTGTAAAAGAATGTATCAGAGCAGGATGTGAGCACACAGAATTCTGGCCTCTTGGTGGGCAAGGGGGAATCTAAGATGCTTGTTAATAGTGATTGTGTGGTTCAGAAAAGGTTTCTGTTTCCTCAATGCTAATGTGGGAGAAAGAGGAATTACAGATGAAAAGAATCTTATAAAGGCCTGTCTCTGCTCTAAAGTTCCACATTCCCTGAACCTCTGGTCATAGATATGGCCTTCTTTCCCACAGCTGTCCATTATAAATGTCCAATATAAATGAAGGATGGTGAGGCAGTCTCTGAAGGCTGATCAGCCATCCCCTGGGCTTCCGAATTGTTTCCTGCCCATCTGATAGCAATTGATTATGCCTCTGATGACTCTTCCCCTATCAACAGGGAGGCTTGTCTGTTTAGCTGATGGCTGCTACTTTCACCAGAGGGTGGCAAAATCGTGTCAGAAAACTCCAACCAGGAACCTCAGATACAAACGGACAATGTAGAAATACCAGGGGTCGTCTGCCAAACTTAGATCCTTGCTCCTATTGGAACCCGGACCTTCAGCCTTAGCGACTCAAAGCCAGGGCCAGGAGCATCAGTATCACCTGGGGCCTGGTTGCCCGCCCACCCTCTTCACCCCCGGAGAACTAAATCAAGAGCCTCCCAAGGGGTTCTGAGGCACTGCTCTCGGTGGTTAAAGAACCAAACCACCCATTTTAAAGCATGAAGTCCCGGCCTTCTCATCGAAGTCCAGGTGTGGGCTGAGCCAGTGCTGGAGTCCAGCTCAGGTTCTGCTACCTCCCAGCCGTGGAACCCTGGGCAAGTTACTGAACGATTCTCAGCCTGTTTCCTCACCTGTAAAATGGAGACAATACCTACAGAACCAGCTGTCCTGGGATTAGAAATAACCAGTGTGTGAGCTGGACTCATAAAAGGTAACTAGTCAGCGGTGGCTCCATTTGCTGCAGTGGATGGCATTTCTTTAAAAGCCCCAGGAGACGCCCTGGCCTTTGTCACAATAAGCCTCTGCACACAGGCTTTTAACCCCCCTCAAGTCCCACGTTTGGATCCAAAGGCTCAAAGAAAGACAAGCAAATCCCGTCCTCCTCCCTAAGGGACCCAGAAGGCCTGAGATACGCTGTCCAGGCCGTGGTCAAAGGCCAGATCAGGCCAGGAGAGACCTTAAAGGTCATCTCGAGAGACTCCCTCCTTTTCCGCGGAGGGGCTGGGCCCAAGGTCAGGCTGTGAGATGCTGGCAGAACTGGGCCCTGGCTGCATCCACGCACTCACAGTCCAGGGCTCTCCCCCTGCTCCGCGCTGACGCCCTGCGCCCCAGCTGCAGGGGCGCCAAGATCACCCACTTGCCCCCACTGCACCCCTCAGATGGATCGGTCCGGGCCCGGCACCCTCAGCCCCGCGTCCCCTGGACTCCCGGCGGCCGGAAGTTCCCGGGTCCGCCCAGCCGACTCGGGCGCGGGCGCCAGACGGGCCAGGCAGCACCTCCCGAGACCAGGCCGCCCCCTGGCGGGCCCGGGGGGCGCGGCAGCCGGGAGCCGGGCGCCCGCCCTCTCCCGGCCGCGGGGCGGAGTCGCCGCGCTCCGGGTCCGCTTCCCCGCCTCCCAGGCCCCCGCCCCGCCCCCTTCGGTGGGCTGCGGGGCGCGGCGCGGCGCGGCCGGGCGGG
>NW_024070200.1:38646847-38709369 GCF_014754425.2 Oryx dammah
GCCCGCCGCGGGGCTGGCGAGGGCCGCTGGCGCGGGGCTCCGGCGGCCGCGGATGGGAGGCGGAGCCCGGGCGGGCGAGCGACGGCGCCGCGGCCACCATGGGGAACAAGCAGACCATCTTCACGGAAGAGCAGCTGGACAACTACCAGGTGAGTCCGGCCGCTCCCGGATCCCGAAGCGGCGCCCTTCGTCTCCCTCCCTTCTTTTCCCCGTCGCTTTCCGAGGCCTCCCGAAAGCCGGTTCACCAGGTTCAAACCTTGCTTCTGCCTTCAGCTCGACGCGTGACCTTGGGCCGGTGACTTCTCCAAGCCTCAGTTTCCCCACCCGAGGAATGAGAGCTTTCCAGTTAGAAGATTCCCGCAGGCGTGTCTCTTTCTGCTCCCCTTTCCTCCCTCTCATTCAGACTTCTTGCTTTTGGCCCCAGTCTGGACCCAAACCCTTTCCCGACCACTCATCCTAGAGCCCACATTGGCGCTGAGATGGAATCCTTAAACGTGGGCTGGAGGGAGGACTCTCTCAGCCCTCAAAACCAGGGAAGCCGCCGAGGAGAGTGAGTCTGTACAGCAGAAATGAGCTGGGTTGGAAGTGAAGCGCGTCAGTCCCCGAATACGATTCTGGGTTGGGGATGTCTTGTTACCCATTGGGATCTTACCCTCTGCCCCCCGCATGAAAGTAATTGGCACAAGAAGTCAAGCCAGGTGCCAGCCTTATATGGTCACCTCTCTGAGCTCCCTTAGGCCCCAGCAACCACCCCTTTAGACCCCTCCTAGGTCCCTCTGCTTCCAGAGTTAGGGAGCTGTCCAGATCATATCCCAGTGCCCTCCCACCCATGTGCAAACTTTTCTGTGGTTGCAGGATGGAGCCCAAACTCCTGACTTGCCCAGAGCCCTGGCCAGCCTGCTGAGGCTCTTTTCCTGCCCTGCGCACTGCAGCCACCACAGAGCTATCCTCCTTCCCTTGACACACTGGGCTCTTTCCTGCTTCCTTTTGCACATTCTCTGGGATGCTGCTCCTCAGGCTTCAGATGATCTCGCTTATCCTCCCAGGCCCAACTCTGATGCTTCTTTCCAGGCTCTGCCAGGCAGAGGGGCCTAGACAGTATTGTGGCCTATGTGAAGCATGACTGGGGGAGATGAACACCCGCAGGGTCTCCATGGCTGCCCCTTGCCTTTGTGAACATTTAATCAAGCTTGAAGTATGGGTCCTCTGATGTGGGCACCCCTTTTGCTCCTGGAAGCGCTGGTTGTCAGTACTTTCTCAGCTCCAGGTGAGGCCCTGAGAAGGAGTGGGGGGCGCCACATCGGTGGAGTGCCTTCGGTGTGCCCAGCGCTGTAATGAATGCTGTCTACGCATCAAGTCATTTGATCATCACCGAGAGCAGGATTATTAGCCCTGTTTTACAGGAGAGTAAACAAAGGCTGAGGAGCCATTCAGTACCCTGTGCAGTGAAAGTTCACACAAGAATTTGACTTGTGAATTCAAGGCTCAGTCCTTTTGTTGAGGCTGGGGACTGTGTGTACTCTTTGTCCTTAAGGCCCTCGCTGTCTGCAGAAACAGACTGTTACCTCTAGAGAGGCAGGCGGTGAGTGTGCTCTAGAGGAGGGCTTTAGGGGTCAGTGGGAGACCTGGAGGGAAGGGGAGCTTTGCTTTGAATGGTAGGTCTGGAAATAAGACAGCACTTGCACAGACCCTTGAAAGATCAGTAGGATTTTGGTCATCAGGGTCCCGGAAGAGGCCTTCCAGACCGAGAGGAACACTTGGGTAAAGACCTGCAGGTGGGGCCAAGCAAGAAGGTAGGCCACGCTCAAGAGAGTCCCCTCATGGGGGTGGGGAACCTGGATTCCCACTCAGTCCAGCCTGGCGTTGAGTTTCCCTTCGGAGTCAGGCCCAGTGCTGGGTTCTGATCCTTTGCCAGAGGCTGAGCTCGGTGGGAAAAGTGAGAGCTGTGAAACCGGAGAGCCCCACGTCTCCCTCTCTGAGACTCTCCAGCCAGCTAGGGCCACTGGGGGTGACCCTGAGTAACAGCCACCCCTCCCCCAACTGATCCCGAGCGTTTCCTGGCCTCTTCCCCAGTCCTCATCCCCAAAGTTCAGGTGTCTCCCTAGACCACCTCTCTGCCTTCCAGATCCAACCCCCTCCCACCAACCCCTCAAACTGCCAAGGGCCCACTGCCTTCCCCAGGACCCTCCACTGCTCCTCCAGGTAGTCTGACACTCTGCTCTGCTGTGGCCCATGTTTTCAGTCAAGAACAAGTCCTGTGACTCAGCCTCTTGGGGGGCTCACCTGGGGACCCCCTCCTCCATCTCCACAGCTGGAGAGGGGCCAGGCCTCTCAGTTTCAGGATGTAATTTCTATCCACACACTGTTACCACAATCCCTCAGTTTCTCATTCCATTCCCTTCTCTCCTCCTCATCTTCCTTCAGCAGACACAGCATGCATCCCCATTGTAAAGCAAGTTCTTCTTTAAAAAAGAATTCCTGGGCCTAGAGTTGCGGTATTCACATATTATCCAACTCTCTACTGCTGTGGGAGGCCTTAGGGAACTGTCCATCTCTCGGTTGTGCATGCCTGGAGCAGAAGTGCAGGGTCAAGGATGTGCTGGATCTTTCTAAAACATGGGCGTGACCCTCTCCTCCCCCTGGAATTCCGCAGTGTCTTGGGATAATAGCCTAAGCAGAGTGCAGAGCAGAGCTCACCCCGGCCTAGTCTGGGGTCAGCCAGCCTCCAGAGTCATTCTTCACCCTCCCCTAGCACCCCAAGTTCCAGGCACACCGAAGGGCTTCTAGCCAAGCATGGCTTCACCTCTGGCCTTGTTCTGGTGCCCTCCCCTCATTTCTTCAGCATCCCAGTCTGACCCATCTTTCTGTCCATGCCAGGCCTCACTGTTCTGAGACAGTCTCCCTGATGCCTTCACCCCAATCCTTCTTGTGGCCACAGAATGGTTTATACCCAGTCATCAGTGTTTCCTCTCCATCCCATTTCCTGTGTGTCCCCCGCTCAGGTACAGAAAAGGCAGTGGAGAACTTTGAATGAGGATATTTGGATGAATACTTGTTAAAGCATAGCTCTAAGGAAGGGAAGGAACTCCAGCAATTCTGAAGTCCTGGCTTGAAGTCATGGAAGGGCTATAGTTCTGTACACTTTAGTAAGCCACTGTCCTCTTCTGGGTCTCGGTGTCTGCAGCTCTCAAATGGGAATGATACTAGCTCTGCTGTGCTCTTGTCAAGGGTTCTTGTGGGGATCAGCTGAGCTGTGTGGTGGTCGGCTGGGAGGTGCCCAGGCTTGCATTGGCAGAGCCCTATGGAGAGCCCACTCCAGCTGGGACTGGCTGTGGCTTGGCTTGGGACCACTGGCACAGGTAGACCAGCAGGGAGGCTACCTGGGCAAAGTTCTCCTGAGTTGAGCTTTGGAACATGGAAAGGATTTGGGTAAGCTGGACAAGGTGGAGAAGGCAGTCCAGATTGGGAGAGCAGCACGAATAGAGGCTTGGAGGAGGAACTCCAGCCTTAACTGCTGGAACATTTGCACCTCTACTATGAAAGCCCGGCCTGCCCTGTCCTCTGCTGTGAGTCCTGAGGGCCCACCTCGCCTGAATTAGGCCCCTCCATCCCTCACTCCTACCCTTTGTGACCCTAGCCTGAGCTGGAACTCTTCCCTGAAGACCTATCCCTGTGAAAGGGCAGGGGCCAAGCAATGACATTTGTTCTCAATGGAGTATAAGGAAGAGTTCCTGTAGACCTGTGGGGCTGACTCCCTGCGTAGCTGAGCAGATGGAGGTGGGCAGGGTTTTTGTTTTGTCTTCAGGATGAGAGCAGACACACAGCTGCGGGCTCGGAAGGGATGCCTTTGGGACATGGGTCACTGGATGGAGTGTCCAAAATGGGGAGGGAAGCCCCATAAACTGTGGCCTGTATCCTGCAATTTAGCCTATTTGCTTCTCTCACTGCCCCTTTCAGAGAGGCAGTATCCCATTTTACAGATGCAGACACTGAGGTTCCAAAAGGAGACTGATTTGCCTAAGGATCCAAAGCAAGATGAGAAGTTGAGTCTGACTATTAACCCTTTTCCACTGCCAGACTGCTCAGAGCCCTGAGAAGCTTTTAAGGCACCTGCTATGTTCCTCCTCTGTGAACTGCCTCCCTGGGATGTGTTCCAGGGAAGTAAGGCAACAGACGAAAGAGCAAAACATCACTCAGTGAGCAGGTTCAGGGCAGCTTTATTGGTAATGTTAAAAACCTAGAAATGGCTGTGTCTAAATGTTCAGAAAGAGGAGAAAGGTTAGATGAGGCAGGGCCGATGCCTTCAGTGAGATATTCCCCAGCCAGTGAATTGCTAATGTAACTGCTGTGGAAGGAAGGTTTATGTGGAAAAGTCTGGTCATTCATCCCCCCCAGTCTGTACTGCGCACGCACCGTGTATCATATGGGAATACACAGCGGAAGCAGGAGATGGAGTGGTGGGTGTGGGACTGGCCTGGGGGGCCTGCGGCTCTGTTTCCTGTCAGCGGTCAGTGGTCAAGAAGCACATATGCCTGAGTTCCAGCCCAGCCCTTGGTCTGTGTGTGTGGCTTAGGGCAAGCTCTTCAACTTTGCTGAACCTCAGTTTTCCCATCTACAAAATGGGAAGGTAATGCCTCGCTCCCCGCTCCAT
Organism: Oryx dammah; assembly: GCF_014754425.2. Lineage (NCBI taxonomy): Eukaryota > Metazoa > Chordata > Mammalia > Artiodactyla > Bovidae > Oryx > Oryx dammah. Next base: position 38,651,499 of record NW_024070200.1, read on the forward strand.
GTATGCTAGTGATGAGAACTAAACAAAACTGGATATTCAGAGTGCCTACTGACCAGCCTGTGATAATCACGGACTGGTTGTGGTATGGTTCTCAGCTGCACGTTGCAGTCACCTGATGACTTTGTAAACTGCTGGTGCCTGGATCCACCCTCAGGGATTCTGTCATAATTGATCTGGGGTCTGTTGGTGGTGATGGGAGAAGACGCAGGGAGTTGAGTAGTCCCCAAGTGATTCTGCTCTAGAGCAGAGGCCCTCACACTTTAGCAAGCATCAGCATCATGAGAAGAAACTTTTCTAAATGCAGATTTCTGGGCCCCACCCTCCCAAAGTTGCTGATTATAGGTCTGGAGAGAAGCCCAAGAATCTAAATTTCCACTAAGTCCCCAGGTGATGGTGATGTTGCTGGTCCAGGAACCACATCGTCTTGAGGACCATTGATGTGGACAGAGAGAAGTAGTTGCAATAAGGGACGAGGGTCATGTGAGAAGCTTTCTCATCTGTTGCCAGTAAAACTCACACATCAAGACCCAGATACTTCCTTTCCAACCCAGGGGATTGGAGAGAGGAGAAAAGAGAGGGGAGGGGAGGGGAAGAGGATAGGCAGGGGAAGAGAGAGCAGAACCCAGCCTCTTCTCCATTCATCCCTGACATCCCCACCGTGCTGATTGGAAGCACCCTGACCCTTCTCGCTGGGCAGCTTCAGGCCGAAGAAGCAGCTGTGGGGCTGAGAGAAGTCTACTTGGAAGACCCAGCTGGGTGGCCTTTGGTGCCTGCTTCAGGTTTCTGGGATCTCCTGAAATGTCAGCCCATGTGGTTTCCATCCTGTCTGAGTCTTAGGCCTGTAGGGCAGGGAATTCTCTACCCACATGGGGTGTGGAGGGGACACTGCTTCCCCAGCCTGGGCCTCTTCTAGACGCTACAGAGGAGCCATCGCTGAAAGCAAAGCCTTACCTCCCCAGCAGAAGCTCCTGTGTTTCTCAGAAGGGCCAGGCAGCATGAGGGTCCTTAGTGTAACACCTGCAGAACAGCAAGTAGCTCAGGACAGACTAGTGGGGCCTGGAAATTACCACCAAGCCTCCCTTTTTGGCTCTCCTTCAGGCGCCCCCTGGAAACCCTTGATGTGCCTCCTGTAGGCCTGCTTCCTTGGGTCCTTCTCAACGTGCCATATAGTTGCCCCAGGGCCCCAGGGCTCCAGGTCTCACCCAGTGCAAGCCATGCTGTCTGCATGCCTGGGCTGTGGCCGTTAGCCCCTTGTCAGAGCCAGCTGTAGTCAGCTTACCCAGGAGGCCCTGCCTGCTCTGGGCTCCCTTATGTTCCAACAACAGGCCAAGGCAGAGGAGCCAGACGGCAGGGGATAAGCACAAAAGCCCTTCATGGTTGGGTATTTTACGAAGTGCTGGGTCCTTTTCCTCTCCATACTTCCCACCAGGCCTGGCATAGTAGCTGTCATCACCAGGCAGGCTGAGCTGTGGACGGAGGCGTGACTGTGAGGGTCAGGTTATCCAAACAAAGGCAGGACCCTCAAGAAGAGTTTAAAATCTGGGTGACCTCTGGACCGAGTCCTGCCCCAACCCTGAGTCATGCCTACGTGGGGGGCCCCATGCCTACTTGGGGAAGCCTCCACCCCAGCCTCCATCCAGATGCTGCCAGCTCCTCCCTGCCCACCATGCTCCTCCCCCACGTGCCAGCCTCTCCCCTGCCTTCTCTAGCCTCATCTGTTCCCGTGGCTGCAGACGCAGTTCGATGCTGGGCCTTCCCCAGTCTGTGTGCCTGGAACTCTCAGCCTCTGAGCAGGGGGCTGCTGCCTGCAGCCACTTGGGACACACACCACCCGCTGCTCCTCGAGGTGCCGTCCTCAGGGGCTGCCGCGGGGATGTTTTCCCTGCAGCTGGGCAGTGCGACGCCGTCAGCCCTCACTCCTGTTGTGTCTCCTGAGCATCTCCCAGCCACCCCTCTCTCCCAGGGGGTATCCCCCGGCCCCTCAAATCAATGGCATCCACCTTGGAACTCTCCATCGGCCTCCCAAAATGCACTCCCCCGATGTGTGCCTCCCAGCCCCGCATCGCTGGACACTCAGCTCCCTGGCTCAGGCCAGAAGCTTCAGGAGGCAGTTTGTGGCCCCACTAGACTGCTCCCCTCAATGGGCCGGGGCAGCAGGGCTGGTGGCTGTGCCTGTGCGGCTCTGAGCGAGGAAGGAAGGAGCCCGGGGCCCATACAGCCGACTGTATGTGTGTTTTCCTTCCACAGGACTGCACCTTCTTCAATAAGAAGGACATCCTCAAGTAAGTGTGGCTCTTGTTCACCCCTCTGGGGGCAGGGGTGGGGCCGGCCACCCTGGGGGTAGAGGGGTGCGGCGGGATGGGGTGTGCAGGGTCCACCCAAGCTGGGGATAAGCTTTTCCACCTCCATCAGCAGCCTAATGTGGGCTGCTGTATGAACTCAGGAACTGGCCCACATCCTTCTGCCAGGAATGGAACGTCTACCGAGTGCGTGCCAGGCTCCATGGTGGGCAGTTTCAGAAACATTTTCATTTAATCCTCACTGTGCCCTTGTAACAGGAGAATCCTTTTATCCTCACTTTACAGATGGGGCTGAGCAGCTTGGCTAAAGTCGCCCAGCCAGGGACTGAAGACCTGGCCTCTGACTCTAGGCTGCTCGCTATTTCACTGCCTCACTGAAACCTATCCGACTAGGAGGTCCCTGTCATTAGACAGGGATCCCTAAGAGCCCCCATGCTCAGGCTCTGATGTCCTGCCATTCCTGGGAGGTCCAGAAGTCAGGGGCATGGCAGGATACCCTCACTGCCCTTGAGCTGTCCACTGAGAATCTCTTTCCAGGACAGTCCCTTTCTTTGGGGGTAGGGTGGGCCTAGACAGGAGAGATGAAGGTTGTTGGCAGCCTCAGAGCTCCAGGACCAGATGGAGGGCAGGACTCATAGAATGCCAGGAAACCTGGTCCCACAGGCCGTACCAGGCCCCCCTGCCTGGACTGTTAGCTGGCACTAAAAGCCAGCATGGTCCCAGGACCGCTTTCCCTGGAGGTCGATGGGCAGGCTGGGGCTCGATCCTGTTACACCGCCCGGGGGGATGTGGTCTGTCATCGCCATGACCATTCTGCCCAGACAGTGTCCCTTGTTCCTTCCTTTGTCCAGGCTGCTTTTCCAGCTTGTCCCCTGAGCAGGTGGGGACACCCACTCCTACCACCTCGGAGAGACAGGGTCGGGGCAAAGCCCGCAGCCCTTGGCATCAGCAGAAACCTGGGCTCCACTTCCCAGCTCTGGCCTCAGGCCAGCATGCAGCCTTGCTGAGCCTCTGATTCTTTTATAAAATGGGGGTAATGATACCTCTCCTCATAGCATGGCTGAGAGGAGGAATGCCAGGATATGTTTTTTGATAACGGAATTTTGTCTGTAGCTTGAATGATGTGTGGGTTGGGGTTCCCATCTGGACAGATGGTCCTCAGAACGGTCACAACACAGCAGTCACCCCAGCTCTTCCAGTGGCACCTCTTACCTATGCCAGTTCTTGGCAAAGATCCTCATTTAAGCCTCACCACGTCAATCCTCTATTGCAGGGAGCTCCCACCATCCTCACCCCCCACCTCTGTAGATGACAGGCCCAGGTTGCTTGTCCTGTGAGGCCCACCACCATTTTTGTTTGGGCAACAAAAGCTTGTCCCTAGGCCTTTGCACAGGCTGCCCCGCTGTGTTCTGCACATCCTTCAAGACCCACTCCAGAGTCATCTGCTCTGTGAGCTCCCAGCTACCTTTCCCCAAATGCTTTTGCAAGCCTCTTAGGGGGCTCTGTGGGCTCGTGGCTCCTGTCCCATTTCCCCCTGCAGTCATTCAGGATACAGGCTCCTCGCGCCTGGCATTGGGCGTGGCACCAGGAAGCACTTGAAGAATGTGTGGATGAAGGATAGGTAGGGTTGGCCAAGGGGAGAACATTCCAGGCTAGGAGCAGTGGGGGCAAGGGCACAGACCTGCTTCTACCTTCCCCATCCCCAGCGGTCTCACTGAGAGTAGCAGCGTTGCCCAGGGGAAGAGGGTGGTTCACAGGCCAGGCCAGGAATTAGGTTCAGCCTGATAGGCTTTTGTGGGGGGACCCTGATCTCTTGGCAGATGATCAATCCCAGGCAGGTAGGTGGTCTGAGCAGGGGTAGGGGGTCTCCTGGCTCCCTACAGCCCTGGCCCACCCAGCTCTACATCCTTCTCTACCAGCCTCTGTAGTTCAATCCAGGCCTGGAATCCACGACGTGGGGAAAGGACCCTTTCTGGTAGCTGGACACCCTCGCTGAGTCCCCCGCTGCCTGCTCTGTCTCTGGTTCCTTCCGGCCTCACTTCTGTTTAGCACTCGTGGGGGACCAGACCTGGTGCTTTTTCTGCAAAGTTTGGTTGAGTGGAGTGGAGGAGGGGTGAAGCCCTGGCAGCAGGACCCCTGAGATCTGGTCCCCGCTGTGTGGCACCCACTGTGTCTCAGTTGCCATCTCTGCAGCGTGGGGATGAGAGTGCCCCCGGCCCTGTTTTTCCATGGGCCCTGGTGGCTGGGAGGGCAGGGTGACAGCGTCGTTCAGCATAACACAGGCTGCTTGGAGTTTTGTCGCCCACTGGTCCACCCTCAGGAAGGGCGGTAAGGCCGGGCAGCGTGTGGGATTACTTGTCCTGGCGTGGCCACGGTGGTTCAATTCCACTTTCAGCCCCCTGGCTTTTCTCCAGCCTTCTCTCTGAGCCCTGGCAAGAGCCGGTGTGACCGACCACCCCTGCCAGGTGCGCCCTCTCCACACTGTTCACATCTCAGGTCCAGGTGGGACGACCGAGGGCCCGAGCCCAGAGAGGGTGCGGAGCGAGGCCCTGGCCAGCAACACCAAGCCAGGCCAGCAGCAGAGCCAGGCCCCGGGCCCAGGGCCCTCCAAGCAGCCTGTGTTATGCTGAACGACGCTGTCACCCTGCCCTCCCAGCCACTGGGGCCCGTGGAAAAACAGGGCTGGGGCACTCTCATCCCCATGCCGCAGAGGTGGCAACTGAGACACAGCGGGTGCCACCCAGTGGGGACCAGATCACAGGGGTCCTGCTGCCAGGGCTTCAGGGACCTTCCAGCGCTGGATCCCCACCCCCACCTGGATGGGTTTCTGGGTGAGCTGCACCCTGAGTAGTGACCAGATGGCGAGGAGGAAACATGAGCAGCAGGTTCTTCTTTGCAGCTTGGGACCAAGCTCTCTGGCAGCCTCGGGTCAGTGATACTGAGTCTCAGATACCCATCGGGGAATTCTCCCCTCCCCCATTCCTCCCTACTCACATACACAACCCCCCCGCCATTCCAGGGTGGATCCAGTTGCTCTCCAGGGCACAGCTCTTCCACCCCGATGCTGAGCCTGACTGGGCTGCCCCACCTTCAGCCACCGTCTTCACCATAGGTGGTTCCCCCAGCCTCCAGTTAACCCGTGCTCCTGAGCACAGAGACCCAGCTGGCACCTGAGGTGCTTGCCTATGGGTTACTTTATCTTCTGTTTTATTTTCTCAACCATTTAGAAACTCTGCATAATGTATTTTAATTACTTTTAATTTTTGTTTCACCTGTGCTATGTGATGGCGGTAGAAAATTAGAAAATAAAGCCAGTCAAGAGAGAACAAAAGATTATCAGCAGTCCTGCCACCCAGAAACAACAGCTATTAACGTTTTGATATATTTGACCTTTAGGTACATACTGCGCAAGTAGTCTCCCTTTGTATGTGTGTTTATTGGAAATTTTGATCAGGTTGTTCTGTAATCTGCTTTAAATTTCTTTTCCTTTTAGGCGACTTGTGAAGATAGATAAGATTTAAAAAATGATCTCACCACCTCTTCAGTTCATTTAGTTGGACATACAGGTTTGCAAAGTTTCACTGTTACGATTAGCACTGTAGGGAACATTCTTGGGACACCTTGACATGTAACCCATACCGCTGGGATTATTTCCTTAGGGTACATTTCTAACAGATTTCTGGATCAAAAGATGTGGACATTTTTCAGGCTTTTGATTTTTATTTCTAATTGCTCTTTAGCCGCCATGCCTGAGTCCCCATTTCCCTGCTTCCTCAGTCACATTGGCTGTTACATCTTTCTTGTCTTCTGTCCCCAAATCATTGATTGAATATTCCAAGGGTCTCAAACTTTGCTGCCTGCCAGGGCCAACATACACTGCAATGAAATGAACCTGTGTACCCTGCTGGGAATGTTTTGGGACCAGGATCTGCAGAAAAGCTCTTCCTAAGCCCCAGCTGATTATGACCTTGGGGAAATCAAGCCTCAGTGTGATCAGGGAATCAAGGTTTGTCATGTAAGTTTAATTTGTAAGTGTTATCAACTAAATTTTAAACTATTATTTTACATGAAAGCTAGTCATGAGTGTGGACCACCAACCCATCTGTGACTTCCAGAAGAATTCATCTTCTCCTCACTAATTTCAAATGCTGTTTGTCATGGACTAATCTCATTTATACTGTATTTGGGTTGCCTCTTCTACACCAGTGTCTGTTCCATACAGTTTTATTTATTGTAGCTTTAAACAGTTTTCACATCCAATGGGGCAAACATCTGCCCAATTACTCTTTTTTCATGGTCTCCCCACAACTCTCCTACGTTTATTCTTCTGAACAGACTTTTGAATCAGGCTGACAAGTTCTCAAATATCTTGCAGATTTCAATTAAGACTGTATTCATTTTATAGGAAAATGAAGAGAAGATTGCCATCCTTATAGTAATAAGTCTTTCCAATCAGTAAAGTTATCTAACTCCTTAACTATTTTACATCCTTTGGTAAAGTTCCATGGTTTTCCTTGTACACACTTCATATTATTTTATGTGTAGTTGTTTTGAGTTCTTTTTGGGGTTGTATTGTGAATCAGATCTTTTTTATATAGTATTTTTGAATAGGTGAATACTGAATAGAAAACCTATTGCATAGAAGAGCTATTGAGCTCTTTCTCATTCCAATAGTTTTTAAACTGGTTATTCTTGGTTTTCCAGCAAATAATAATTTGCCTCCTCTCTAAAGTTTAAGCACACTATTTTATTTTCCTGACTAATTACATTGACTGGCACACATGGGGGAAATGTTATATAATGATGGTGACGGTGTTGTTGTTTAGTTGCTAAGTCACATCTGACTCACGACCCCATGGCCTGTAGCCCACCAGGCTACTGTGTCGGATTTCCTAGGCAAGAGTACTGGAGTAGGTTGCTGTTTCCTTCTCCGGGAGGTCTTCCTGACCCAAGGATTGAACCTGCGTCTCCTGCATTGCAGGTAGATTCTTTACTGCTGAGTCACCAGGAAGGCCCCAGTGGTGATGGTTAGGAACCCCACTTATATGGGAATGTTTACTTTGTCATTTAAGTTTAATGTTGGGTGTTGATTTGAGATAGAGAGTATCCTTTTGTTTATGTTTGACGAAGGATGCTGTAAAGAGCAATATTGCATAGGAACCTGGAATGTCAGGTCCATGAATCAAGGAAACTTGGAAGTGGTCAAACAGGAGATGGCAAGAGTGAACGTTGACATTCTAGGAATCAGCGAACTAAAATGGACTGGAATGGGTGAATTTAACTCAGATGACCATTATATCTACTACTGCAGGCAGGAATCCCTTAGAAGAAATGGAGTAGCCATCATGGTCAACAAAAGTGTCCGAAATGCAGTACTTGGATGCAATCTCAAAAATGACAGAATGATCTCTGTTCATTTCTAAGGCAAACCATTCAGTATCACAGTAATCCAAGTCTATGCCCCAACCAGTAATGCTGAAGAAGCTGAAGTTGAACAGTTTTATGAAGACCTACAAGACCTTTTAGAACTAACACCCCAAAAAGATGTCCTTTTCATTATAGGGGACTGGAATGCAAAAGTAGGAAGTCAAGAAACACCTGGAGTAACAGGCAAATTTGGCCTTGGAATACAGAATGAAGCAGGGCAAAGGCTAATAGAGTTTTGCCAAGAAAATGCACTGGTCATAGCAAACACCCTCTTCCAACAACACAAGAGAAGACTCTACACATGGATATCACCAGATGGTCAACACTGAAATCAGATTGATTATATTCTTTGCAGCCAAAGATGGAGAAGCTCATACAGTCAACAAAAACAAGACCAGGAGTGGACTGTGGCTCAGATTGTGAACTCCTTATTGCCAAATTCAGACTGAAATTGAAGAAAGTAGGGAAAACCACCAGACCATTCAGGTATGACCTAAATCAAATCCCTTATGATTATACAGTGGAAGTGAGAAATAGATTTAAGGGACTAGATCTGATAGATAGAGTGCCTGATGAAACTATGGATGGAGGTTCGTGACATTGTACAGGAGACAGGGATCAAGACCATCCCCATGGAAAAGAAATGCAAAAAAGCAAAATGGCTGTCTGAGGAGGCCTTACAAATAGCTGTGAAAAGAAGAGAGGCGAAAAGCAAAAGAGAAAAGGAAAGATATAAGCATCTGAATGTAGAGTTCCAGTGAATAGCAAGAAGAGATAAGAAAGCCTTCCCCAGCAATCAGGGCAAAGAAATAGAGGAAAACAACAGAATGGGAAAGACTAGAGATCTCTTCAAGAAAATTAGAGATACCAAGGGAACATTTCATGCAAAGATGGGCTTGATAAAGGACAGAAATGGTATGGACCTAACAGAAGCAGAAGATATTAAGAAGAGGTGGCAAGAATACACAGAACTGTACAAAACAGATCTTCACGACCAAGATAATCATGATGGTGTGATCACTCACCTAGAGCTAGACATCCTGGAATGTGAAGTCAAGTTGGCCTTAGAAAGCATCACTACGAACAAAGCTAGTGGAGGTGATGGCATTCCAGTTGAGCTATTTCAAATCGTGAAAGATGATGCTGTGAAAGTGCTGCAGTCAATATGCCAGCAAATTTGGAAAACTCAGCAGTGGCCACAGGACTGGAAAAGTCAGTTTTCATTCCAGTCCCAAAGAAAGGCAATGCCAAAGAATGCTCAAACTACCGCACAATTGCACTCATCTCACAGGCTAGTAAAGCAATGCTCAAAATTCTCCAAGTCAGGCTTCAGCAATACGTGAACCGTGAACTTCCAGATGTTCAAGCTGGTTTTAGAAAAGGCAGAGGAACCAGAGATCAAATTGCCAACATCTGCTGGATCATGGAAAAAGCAAGAGAGTTCCAGAAAAACATCTATTTCTGCTTTATTGACTATGCCAAAGCCTTTGACTGTGTGTATCACAATATACTGTGGAAAATTCTGAAAGAGATGGGAATACCAGAGCACCTGACCTGCCTCTTGAGAAACCTATATGCAGGTCAGGAAGCAACAGTTAGAACTGGACATGGAACAACAGACTGGTTCCAAACTGGGAAAGGAGTACGTCAAGGATGTATATTGTCATCCTGCTTATTTAATTTCTATGCAGAGTACATCATGAGAAACACTGGACTGGAAGAAGCACAAGCTGGAACCAAGATTGCTGAGAGAAATATCAATAACCTCAGATATGCAGATGACACCACCCTTATGGCAGAAAGTGAAGAGGAACTCAAAAGCCTCTTGATGAAAGTGAAAGAGGAGAGTGAAAAAGTTGGCTTAAAGTTCAACATTCAGAAAATGAAGATCATGGCATCTGGTCCCATCAGTTCATGGGAAATAGATGGGGAATCAGTGGAAACAGTGTCAGACCTTGTTTTGGGGGGCTCCAAAATCACTGCAGATGGTGATTGCAGCCATGAAATTAAAAGACGCTTACTCCTTGGAAGAAAAGTTATGACCAACCTAGATAGCATATTCAAAAGCAGAGACATTACTTTCCAACAAAGGTCTGTCTAATCAAGGCTATAATTTTTCCACTGGTCGTGTATGGATGTGAGAGTTGGACTGTGAAGAAAGCTGAGGGCCAAAGAATTGATGCTTTTGAACTGTGGTGTTGGAGAAGACTCTTGAGAGTCTTGGACTGCGAGAAGATCCAACCAGTCCATTCTAAAGGAGATCAGCCCTGGGATTTCTTTGGAGGGAATGATGCTGAAGCTGAAGCTCCAGTACTTTGGCCACCTGATGCGAAGAGTTGACTCATTGGAAAAGACTCTGATGCTGGGAGGGATTGGGGGCAGGAGGAAAAGGGGACAACAGAGGATGAGATGGCTGGATGGCGTCACTGACTCGATGGACGTGAGTCTGAGTGAACTCCAGGAGATGGTGATAGACAGGGAGGCCTGGCATGCTCGATTCATGGGGTCACAAAGAGTTGGACACGACTGAGCGACTGAACTGAACTGAAGGATTTTTAAAGTTTCTTTTTTTGGTTATGCTATGTGGCTTACTGGATCTTGGTTCCCTGACCAGGGATTGAACCTGGGTCCTCGGCACTAAAAGCACTGAGTCCTACCGACTGGACTAGCAGGGAAGTCCCAATGATTTTAATTTTTTTATTGATGAAAATTAATATGTACCTTAAAATACTTTTTATTAATACTCTAAAAAATTGAAGCAATTCACAAGTATATGAAGTGGTAAGTGAAAGTTGGCCTCCCTCTTATCACTTTGCCCCTGGCCCACAGGGACCATCAGTGTAAACATGTGATATATGCCCTTCAGATATTTTTCTGTGTCCCTACAGTTGTCTCATCATAAATGCAGCCATCAAGATGATTGAAATATTTGTTTGCTGCCTACTAATGCAATTTGTAGTCACAAATTTCCAAACATTGATCCTTCCGGGCATTACTGGAATAGATCCTCATTGGTCCCAATGTATTATTCTTTCAAATGCTGTTGGACCTGATTTACTAATGTTATTTTATAAGATTATTGCATCTATATGTGTAAGGGTCATACAGCATTACTGACTTCTTAAAAAAAACTGGGAGGCCTTTGCTTTTTTGCCTCATGCTCTGGACCAGTTCAAGTAGCATAGATATCAAGCGTAAGGATCATTTCTACTCCTGGGGCTTAGGACGGGACTGATACATACATCTTGAATTCAGTAGTGCCCTTTATTGGGAGGATGGGTGATAGGAATGCAGTTCTGTGACAATTTTGAAGTTTCTCCCACAGGGATTCATCTTTACAAATTCTCCTTGAATTTTCTCTAAAAAATCCAGTATCACTTTAGTCATGGAATCAGAACAGATCCATGTCCCAGGGCAGAAATGGCCTTCGCACCCCAGAAGACACCTCCTCAACTCCACCGGTACCCAGAGACCTTCTCCCAAATCCCCCCTTTCCAGGTAGCTCCTGACATGGCAGGCAGTGTGCTAATAGCTATCTGTTGAGGCAAGGTGGTTTTACTAACGCCATCCTTTTTAATCCTCACAGGCGTGAGGAGGGTAGCACAATCCCCGTTTTAGTGATTCGGAAGTCTGTTCTCCATGGGGTTAACCTGCTTGCCCAAGGCCACGCAGCTAATGAGAGGATTAGGCAGGGCTCCCAGCCTCAGTCTGACTTCACACTCCTGCTGCAGCCACCCCACGTAATTCTGGAGGTGTAAGCCAACCACCAGAAACACCCCAACAACACATCCCAAATGCCCAGGTCAAGTGGGAAACGTGATGGTCCTATCGAAAGCATATGAAACTAGACACATAAATGGTTATACAGAGCCCTGGTTCCATGTTTGGGGACAGTATAAAATAGGGCCGAATTTTCCTTGATGCCAAAAGTGAGAGCAAAGAAGGTATCCAGCCAATAATTGGCTATGTAGTACTGTACTGTAATAACTTTATAATACTTTTCACACGGTACATACAGAAAATAAGACATTTTTAATCTTACAGCATCTTGAAAAGTTCAGTAGCATGGTACAATAAGCTGGCATACGGGGGCTGGCATCAAGCGAACAGGTAAGAAGTCACTGACTGGAGGAGAGAGAGGAGGTGGGAGATGGCCAAGCTGAAGGGTCATCAGCAATAGGAGATGGAGGGCAAACTGCAGCTTCACTCCTGCGTTGATGGCACAGACGCTTTGTTCCTAGCTGTTCTAGCTACCCTCTTGAAAAACAATCCAGTGATGTCTGAGTAGTAGCTCTTTTTCTCTCATGACACAGGAGCACCAGATTGGGTTCTGAACAGCTCCCGCAACCTTGCTGTGCTATTCTACATCGGGTCTTGTGAATCAGCAACCAGCAGTGCCTCCTCAAATAAAGAAAATCCCCTTGCCATCTCCTGTGTCATGAATCTCTCCGGTTCTTCCTTTTGTCTCTATCCTTTCTTTGAGCCTCCCTTCTATTAGGCCTTCTTTGGTGTCAGAATGAGTATTGTCGCATAGCAAGGAGTTTAGTGAGGTCCATCCTCTTGCAGACCTAGCTTGACACAGGTTCTGCACTCGTGTACTCTATACAGTGCTGTAAAGTACACCAACACACAACCACTTGTAGGGGGTGCACATGTGTGACAATATACAGCAGTCTCATGAACTAACTTAGGTGATTGGACATGGGAACAGACGTTTGTGTCTTTAAAAGTTCTCAACTTGAAGGTTCGTGTGTTGGGGACTTACTGTAAAGCAGTGCACACAGGATTAGCCCAGAGCTGGGCATGGAGTAAGCACTTGCTGAACAGTGGCTGACATCGTGTGTGCGCGCTGGGCAAGCAGTTGGCTGCTCTGATGGAGAGGGCTGGGCAGCCAGGCAACAAGAGTTGGGTGGAACCTGATGGGGGACTGGGTGGCTATGCTGAAGGGCCTGCTAAGGATGGGCCTAGGAGTGTGTCACTGGGTCAACCCGCTTAGAAGAAGACCAAGGTTGCTCTGGCTTTGAGGGTAGCAGGGCAGATGGGCCCCAGGAAGTATGGGCCCCTTCAGTCCAGGCCCCTGCAACCCTGGCCTTACCTTGGGCAGGTTACCTACCACGGCCCCCCAGTCAATGCTCCTGATACTTATCCCCACATCTGGCAGCACCCTGAGGGTCCACACAACATGGAGGCGGGCTTGTGTTCCAGGGACTCCTCAGTCGGGCGGGAGGATGGGAGGGAGCTGGGGACCCGACCCATCAGTGAGGAGGGCCAGGCCCAGGGCAGTGGGCTCCATCCCAACAGCTCCCAGCTGGAGAGGGGCTGTGGGTAGCCCAGGCTCAGGAGCTTCCCAGAATATGAGGGTTTCTGGAAGCTCTTGCAGAGACCCAGCAACCCTCGGGGCCTAGCTTGGGGGCGGTAGCAACCTGGGCCAGGTCTTCAGCAGGTCAGGAGTGGGGAGCAGTGGAAATGGTGTGGGGAGGGGTCGTTGAGAGCTTCTGCTCTGGATTTCCGGTCCTGGGTTCCAGCCGTAGTTGCTGAGACTTCCTGGTTGTGTGGTGGTAGACCCTTAACCTCTTCAGGCTTCAGTTTGCTGAGCTGTAAACTGTGGCCACAGTGCACCTGTCCACACGGTCGTAGGAGAATGAAAGAGGTGGCGTGCCTGGCACATAGACTCTTACGAGAGTTTAAAGAGGGAAAAATAAGGTGGGACTGCAGGCCCTTGAGGGTGGGGGTGCCCAGTGGCCGCAGCAGCAGTGGTGGTGGGAACGCCAGGACCCAATCCAGGTATCAGCACGGGTCTGGGCAGAACTTGCCTTCCTCACAGATGCCATACCCCCGTGGGCAGAGGAGATGGTCTCCCCAGGCTCCTGGCCAACGTGGGTCTCCGGCATGGGAGGTAGGGTCCAGGCAGGGCGGCACTGGGCCTCTGAGGGCCCTGGGGCCTGAGTCCCCTCCAGCCCCTTCTCTGTGCTTCCCCTGCAGGCTCCACGCGCGGTTCTATGAGCTGGCCCCCAACCTCGTCCCGATGGACTACAGGAAGAGCCCCGTTGTCCACGTGCCAATGAGCCTCATCATCCAGATGCCGGAGCTGCGGGTACACGAGCGGCCGCTGCTGCCAAGCAGAGCTCGGGAGGAGGCTGGGGGCTGGGGGGTGTGCCCCTCCGGATGGCCGGGCAGCAGAGCCACCTAGACCTGAGTTGAACCCCCCACCGTGCCTCAGTTTCCTCATCTGCACTCTGAGTAAATGAGTCGCGTGTGTGGGACTCCGTCAGGGTGCTGTGACTAATGCTGCCCCCTGCTCTGCAGGCTGTTAGCCTGCACTCACCTGCTCACCCCTTTGTTAGGCGGCCCAGCTGCTGACCTTGGCAGACCTTGTGTGTGTCTGCTTTTGAAGGTAACTTTCTTCCAGCCTCCTCCTTGCGTGGCTGTAGTCTCTCACCAGCACAGTCATCCATAGCATCCCTTCTCAAACTTTTAAGGTGCACAGGAATCACCTCGAGATCTTGTCAGTAATCCCAATCTAGGTTCAGTAGGTCTGGGTGGGGCCCAGGGATCTGTTTTTCTAACAAGCTTCCAGATGAGGCTGATGCTGCTGGTCCTCAAACCGTTTATATACTTGACCTAAGAGTTTGATTTCCCGAGTTTCTTATTAATATAATACACAGAAAGTGCGCTTCAATAGTAAAAAAGCATTTGGGTTTTTAGAGCACGTTGCTGTGGGTCTTTGCAAATAGCCCCTCTCCAGGTCTCAAATGTGTGACTCTGGGGTCAGGGTATCCAGTTGGGGTCCACATGGCATCCACTTGGGTCCTGTATCCAGGCTGTGACCTCAGTCCTGAGGGATAGTAAGTCACAGGCTCAGCCCTGGACAAGCAGCCAGGCTGGCCTAGAGCGGGGGCTTGAGCCCAGGCTCAGAGGATCGTTCGAGGGTAGGAGGCACTTGGGAGGAACCATGGGGTTGTCACTCAACCCCCTCTGCTGGACTGGGCACAGAGTGGAGTGGCCCAGTGCTGGCCCAGCTGCAGTAGAGGACTCCAGGAGAGATGGGCCCTGAGTGAGCTGGGATCAGAGGAAGGAGTTGTTGGTATAATTTCTTAACTCCCTATGGGCTGGCCTAGGAAAATTCACAGGAGTTGGGTGACTGCTGGCCTGGGATCTGAGTGATTCTCTGATCCTGGCCCAGTTATCCAACCTCTAGAGCCCCACTTCTGCCTCCCATGATCTTGGTCTGAGCTGAGAGCTGTAGTAGTAGGGAACAACCTTTATATTCTCTTCCAAATTAGTCTTTAAAGGGATATTGCCTCTAAGCTTAAATTATACATAATGGGAACCCTGCCTCCCAGGTAGTGAGCGTTAAGCTAAAATATCTTTGTTTAGCTCACAGGTAACATCCTGACCAGGCCCAACTATGAATGACTGCAGGGGGGAAGAAATTAACACCTCCCCTCCAGACTTCCCTAGTGGCTCAGACGATAAAGCATCGGCCTACAATGCGGGACACCTGGATTTGATCCCTGGGTTGGGGAGGTCCTGGGGAAGGAAATGGCAACCCACTCCAGAACTCTTGCTTGGAAAATCCCATGGTTGGAGGAGCCTGGTAGGCTACAGTCCACAGGGTCGCAAAGAATCGGACACGACTGAGCGACTTCACTTCACTCACTCCAGAGGCTGATGGGAACCAGGGAATGTTTCACTTTACTCCCTCCCCCTTTAGTGTAGAAGGAGCCTGAATTCTAACTGAGGCAACATGGTTCTTTGGGACATGAGTCCGCCATCTTCTCAGTTTGGTGCTTTTATGAATAAAGTTGCTAGCCCTTGCCCCAGCAACCTGTCTGTTGATATACTGGCCCTTTGTGCTGTGAGCAGTACGAGTGCGGACTCGGGAACATCGTCTTCTCTTGCATGTCAAGGCAGGAGCCTCCATGTACTCCCTGGGTAATGGGACTAATCCCTGCTCCTACTGGAAGAGGCGATGCCTCCAGTGGGCACCCTGCTCATCTGAACAATATAACAGAACGTGACACTCATAGAGCTCTCACTAGGGCTGGGCCTTGTGCTGTTGTTATTCAGTTGCCCAGTCGTGTCTGACTCATTGTGATGCCATGGACTGCAGCACGCCAGGCCTCCCTGTCCCTCACCATCTCCCAGAGTTTGCTCAAGTTCATGTTCATTGCATAGGTGATTCTGTCCAGCCATCTCATCCTCCGACACCCTCTTCTCTTTCTGCCCTCAATCTTTCCCAGCATCAGGGATGTTTCTAAAGAGTCATCTGTTTGCATCAGACCTTCCAGTGAATATTCAGGATTGATCTCCCTTGATTGACTGCTTTTATCTCCTTGCTTTCCAAGGGACTTTCAGGAGTCTTCTCCAGCACCACAGTTCAAAGGCATTAATTCTTTGGCATTCTGCCTTCATTATGGTCCAGTTCTCACAACCGTACAACTGGGAAGACCATAGTCTTGACTATCCAGACCTTTGTTGGCAGAGTAATGTCTCTGCTTTTCAACACACTGTCTAGCTTTGTCATCGCTTTCCTGCCAAGAGGCAGTTGTCTTCTGATTTCATGCCTGCAGTCACCATCTGCAGTGATTTTGAAACCCAAGAAGAGGAAATCTGTCACTACTTCCACCTTTTCCCCTTCTATTTGCCATGCAGCAATGGGGCCGGATGCCATGATCTTAGTTTTTTTAGTATTTAGCCTTTCGCTCTACTCCTTCACTCTCATCAAGAGGCTCTTTAGTTCCTCTTCGCTTTCTGTCATTAGCATGTCATCTGCATATCTGAGGTTGTTTTTTGTTTCTTATGCCTATCTTGATTCCAGCCTGTAACTCATCCAGCCTGGCATTTCTCATGATGTGCTGGGCCTTGTACCAACACCTTATTTTTAACTCATTTAACCCTCTCGCAACCCAGTTAAGTAGGTGTGATTATTATTCCCATTTTACAGATGGGGAAACTGAGGCCCAGAGGGGTTAGGTCACAGAGGCATAACAGATGGACTCCAGGGTCCTCCCAGTGAACCTGCACCCATGGTGACTGCTGTGGTTGTTTTCTTCAGGAGAATCCCTTTAAGGAAAGGATCGTTGAGGCTTTCTCTGAGGATGGTGAGGGGAACCTCACCTTCAATGACTTTGTTGACATGTTTTCTGTGCTCTGTGAGTCGGCTCCCCGCGATCTCAAGGCCAGCTACGCCTTCAAGATCTACGGTAACCTGGGCCTGGAGCAGGGGCTGTGAAGCTGTGTGTGGCAGTGGCATTCCATAGGCCAGCTGGTTATTGCTGGTTCCCACCCTGGGGACACTGGGGACACTGAGAACACTTTGAAGAGTGCTTGTCCAGCACGGTGGCCAAAGGGGACAGCTTGTACATGAGAGATACCTGTAGGGTCCTGCGATCAGAGGAGGGAGAGTGGGCAGTTAGCATGGGGGTGAGTTCACACGTGGCAACCTCTCAGCAGGGCCTGGAGTTCGTTGACAGGAGAATGCGGGTGGGCACACCCGGGACAGGGAGCAGCCTATAAAGAGCTCAGGGAACCACACAGCACAGGGCTTGGGGAGCTGACAGGGAGATGACCGTGGTGGGATGAGCACAGTGTAAGTCTGTAGAGGTCATTGTGGCTGGGCTTTTGAGGAGCCAGCCAAGGAGTTTGGGGGTTACTATGGGGCTTCAGGTGAGGCCAGGCAGCCTTGTGTTCTCGAAAGATCTCTCAGCATCCTGGAAGTGTGAATTGGAGGAGCTAGACTGGCAGAGGCCAGGGTTCTGGAGAGGAGGCCTCTGCAGGTGGTGAGGCTGGGCTGAGAGGTAGGCTCCTTGGTCCCCCCACCCCGACTCCAGCAACTGTTGCCAGAGATAGGGTGACCTCATTTCACCCCAGCCCAGCCCAGCCCAGGACCCATTATCCTACTGGCCACCAGAGGGCGCCAAGCACCCATGAAGCCCTTGGTTTCTGCTCCAGGGGACTGGGACTGGTGTCAAACCCTCAGACAGTGCTCAGATAGGAACTCTGAAGCCCAAGGAGGGGTTGGAACCCGTCCTGGAAAAGAGGAGCCACGGACAAACCTCCTGTCCCCCGCATCTTTGGTCAGCCAGGAGATCCCAAGGCAGTGGGGTCCACTGGGCTGTTTTTTCATTTTCTAGTTGTCCTGTTTATTTCAGGGAACTTTCGTCTACATACATCTCTGCACCCACATTGTATTTGCACAGCAGAGGCATGGTATCCACCTTGTCTACTCTCCACAAACTACACCCACAAGGTTCAAGGAGAAAACCTCTCAGATTCCATCCATCGTCCACTTAATGCTGGACCTCAGGACATTGCTCCTGGGAAAGGCTATCGTCTGCCAGAGAGGGGAAGTGCAGGGCACACAGGGGAAGCCAGGCAGGCATGGGGACAGGTGGAGGGAGAACCAGGGCTCCCCAACCTCCCTGGATGGGAGTGTAGAATGGAGAAAGGCAACTGGGGACCTGGGGTTTGGTGCTGGGGGGAAACTGGGCCCTGACCTCTAGCAAGGGTCACCCACTCCCTTGACCTTAGTTTCCTCATACAGAATGGGCAGCGGGTTCCCCATCTCGCCAACCCTACAGAGAGGCACCACCAGAGGGCGGAGAAGTATCCTGTCTTGTGCCTGCCCCAGGGCCCCTTCACAGGCCTGTGGGGGATGCGCCATGGAGGGTGCCCAGACAAGAGCTTGGGCTCTGGGGTCCCACACTGAGCAGGGATGTGACCTCAAGTCATTTGTCCTTTCCAAGCCTGTTTCTTCATCTGTATTGTGGGGGTTCTAATTGTACCCACTGAAAAGGCTTGTGGTGAAAATTGAATGAGATGGAGCCTGAAGTGCTTACATTGTGCTCTTCATCACTGCCACTGATGCTAGGGTTGGGCCAGTTGGCAAGAGGAGCCCTTATGTCTAGGAAGCGCCACCCCCCACCCCCCGCCCCAGCCCCCAACCAACCAGGAGGAGGGGTTTGAGCTAAAACTTGATGGAGTCTGCTACACAGATACATGGGAAGTGCCCTCCAGGTAGAAGAAACAGCACAGGCGACGAAAGAGTTGATAGTTGGGTTGAAAAGCAGTCAGAAGGGTGTTCGCATTCCCTCTATGAGCCTGCGTGGCTCGGCCCTCTGGACATGTTGCTGGGCTGTGGGCAGCGGTAGTGCCTTTTGCCAAGGATTAGAATCAAATCATTCCCTGCTCTTTGAAGCCAGGCATGGGGCCTTACTCTGAGGGCCTTCTGGGTTTCCTGGCCTCCTTGTCTGGCTAGGGGCCAGAGGCAACGTGGTGCAGTTTAGAAAATGTGGGTCTTAGCATCAACCAGGCCCTGGTCAGCATCCCAGCTTCCCCTCCAAGCAGACATCTGACCTTGATTCAGTCATTTGGCCTGTCTGGGCCTTGGTTTCTTTAGCTCTAGAGGGAACACGAAGTCTACTGTGGGGCAAAGCTAGGAGGGCCATTTGGCCTGGGTCTCATGTTCCCAGGAAGCCTCAGATTTGGACATTCCAAGTGTCTCAGGCTAAGGCTGTTCTTGCCGTCGTACTGGGGGTTTGTGCAGATGGTGAATGTGGGTTTGTTGAACGTGGTGACCAGAGGTGCCTTGTGGGTGAGCTCCCCTTGGTCCCAGTTGCCTGAAGAGCAGGATCCAGTGTCCCCAGAGGGTACATGGGGAGGTGTCTGGTGTGACCAGCTTGGAGGAGAGTGGCCTGAGTGTCCCCACCCCCTCCCTGCAGACTTCAACACAGACAACTTCATCTGCAAGGAGGACCTGCAGCTGACGCTAGCCCGGCTCACCAAGTCAGAGCTGGACGAGGACGAGGTGGTACTGGTGTGTGACAAGGTCATCGAAGAGGCCGATCTCGACGGTGACGGCAAGCTGGGCTTCGCAGACTTTGAGGACATGATCGCCAAGGCCCCAGACTTCCTCAGGTGCGGCTCCAGGGGGCTGGCTTGGGTGGGGTGGGCCTCATGGGGGCTGCAGCCGGGAGACCCCACGAGGCTGAGGGCCCTCGCTGCTCCCAAGAGCAGTGGCGCCGCAGGCCCCGTGCGGCCCAGGAGGCAGGTCAGGCTCCAGGCCCAGCTGCCCTCAGTGTGTGCCTGGTGAGCCCGCTGTCCCCAGCAGGGCCGGACTCTCGGGGGAAGGATAAGACCTGGGGGCCCTTTGGTCAGGTGGGGTTGGACGCGCAGGCATGGCTGGCCCTCCAGGCCTTCGTTCCCTCGTGTGGAGTATTCATGAACTCTGTGTCCTCCCGGAGGGACTGTCCAGGGTTGGATGCGGGGCCTGGTTGGCTTTTTGCGAGGACCTTTACCCACCCGGTCCAGAGCCGCTCACCCCTTCTTGGTCTTTCCTTCTTTCCAGCACTTTCCACATCCGGATCTGAGGACCGTGACCAGAAGCCGACCATCCCAGCCTGGTGCCCGCACGAGTGTGACCTCCAAGCTCCCCAGGAGCGGAGCTGTGGCCTCTGCGGTTTACACCCATGAACACTTCTTTGGCCCTTTCAGCAAAAAAAAAAAAAAAAAAAAAACCTTAACCAGGGAAGGGGGGATGTGAGGAGCAGGGCCCTTCCCAGTCCCCCTGTGGGCCCTCCCCAGGCCCTCCCTCTGTTCCCCCACCTTCCCTACTCCCATCAGAAATGGCCCCAGTGGGAGGGGGAGGAGGAACCCCTAACAGGGCTGGGGTGCTGACTTGTCCAAGTGCTAGGCAGGCACCCGGGTTGCCCAGGGCAAATGGAAAAACAAAAAGAGGACAAGGTTTAACAAGCTATGCAATCTTTCTCTAGAGCCCACAGCTGGGCTGCACCCCAGGCCCTTCCCAATGTGAAGCTGTGGGAACTGTGGGTGCAAGGACTCGGCCCCTGTCCACCACCCCATCTGCCTCCCCGACGACGTGGAATCCTCAGTGGTGTGTGCTGTCCAGATTTGTGAACTCCTGATAGTAAACCACTTTCATGTTCTCTGTTTGTTGACCCCTTTTCTCCTTGAAATCTCCCCATGAGCACCTCACCTCTTGAGGTTAAGCGCTGCCTTCCCACCTTCGGCACCAACTTTATTTCAGTGCTTGTATCCTTGGGAGGAGACATATCTGTGCCCCAGATCCTAGAGAGCTCCATGAAGAGCTGATGTTGGGTGAAAACTCATCTCCACGTCCCTCATAGTGAGAGCCATTCCAGCGAACGTTTGTATCAGGCATGAGGCCAGGTCCATGGTGACCAGTCACATAGGGATGGCCAGCGGGCGTCCACTGGCTGGCTCCAGAAACTGCCCAGCAGTGCCCAGGCTGAGCCCGGGCAGCCGGCCAGGTTTGGGCCTACATTAGGAGGGGTCTGAGAGCCACCCCTGAAGACCACCACTGGCTGGGGGCAGAGCACAGATGAGGGTGATCTGGTTATATAGGGAGGCCAGCAAGCACCCACTGGCTGACTCCAGAAACCGCCTAGCGGTGCCCAGGCTGGCTGACTGTGCAGCCTCAGACAGGTTGCTGCTCTTCTCTGCTTCTCTGTCCCTCCCTGCCCCCCACCCCGCCCACTCATCTGCAGCAAAAGGGTCCGACCAAGGTCTGCCCAGCTTGCATTATGAGGCCCGCATAAAGGTGGGGGTGGAGAGGGGCAGAGGGGATGGCCCCCAGGAGCTCAGCTGCCCCAGGGTCAGAACCATCCCCTCTGAGATGGCACTCTGCTGCTACTTCCCACCCCCGCTCTCTGATAGGGCCACAATGAGGGGGACTGGTTTTGGTCTCCCGAGCAACTGTATGACATCACTCAGCTAAGAAGATGCCAGCCATACCACAAGGCCTGTCCCATGCTCAGTAAGTGTTCAGTGGTGGGAGGCCAGCTCCATCAATCGTCCGGGACCGGCCCCCCCAGCCTGCTCATCTTGGAAGAGGGGGGTGCTCACCCCTGCCTTTGGCTGGGCCCCCCTCCTCTCAGGCCGTGACTTCCTCTGGATGGGTGGGAGGCCCTGGGGTAGGGAGTGGGACTCAGTCCTGAGCAGCAGGAGACTGGAAGGTCCCCTCCCACCCTGTCGCTGGTGGGCTCCTAGGCTGTCTTGGAGCCTGGTTCCAAAGCAGGCTGGTTGGGTTTGAGGGTCCAAGGGGTGCCTTCAAACAAGCTGAGAGCTTCCCAATAACCCCTGGTGTGGCCCCGGGCCCAGGAATCCTGCTGGTGGGCCTCTGGAAGCCAGGCCTCCTCAGGGTTTGTGCTTCTTGTCTGTGAAGAAGAGCCTCCGGAGCTTGTCAGGCTGCAAGGAAGGACAGGATGCTGGAGCCTGGGTCCCGGGACAGGGCAGGGAGAGCCAGGCTCAGAGGGCCCCTCCACAGGGACTGGGAGCTGGGGCCCAAGGTCAGAGAAAGGCCAGGTTGGAATGCAGATGGCTAGTTGCTCCACAGCCCCTCACAGTGCCAGAAGCTCCAGCCCTCTGGTTGGGATGAAGAACTCGCTCGCTCTTGCCCCGCTTCCTTCACCGGGTCCCCGGAGGTCCCCACCCCAGCCCTCTCTGCCTCAGCCACGCCCTAGGTAGGAGGGGGTTGGTGTATGTGGTGCCTTCAGGACCCAGAAGGACTAGGCAGCGGAGGAGGAGCAGATGGGGGATGGTGCTTATGTAGTTCTTAGAAGGACTGTCCACAGGCAGGCTCTGTGGTCCTGGGAGTCAGGACCTCAGAGGCTCTCTTGAACCAGGGGAGTTCCCTGTCCTGGGGTAAGTGGGTACAACCCTGCCCCGAGGGAGGAGCTGGCAGAGCTTCTGGTGAAGGCCTTTCATCTGCGAGCTCAGGGTTTTACTGTTCAGGCTGGGAGAGGAGGTCTGCACGTGCTGCAGATCTGAGGCTGCCACCTTGTCGGGGGTGGGGCTCGCTTGGCTCATTGGCTCCAGGTACAGGCAAGTACACTGGGGTGAACCCTTAGGAGGGTTCCTCTGCCTCCCTGGGAACTCTCACCCCCCTCCCTCCATCCTCCTGGTCTTTGCTTCCCCCTTTCTCCTTTCTCAGTCAGAAACCCCCAGGAATAACAGTTATCTATTGGCAGCTGTCTCTGGGCTGTATCCTGAGCGCATGGTGATGGCTAGCATTGTCTCCTGGACAGCCACCCCTGGACACAGCACAGGACCAGCCCATTTTACAGATGAGGAAATGGAGCTAGATCCTGGGTAGATGCTAAATAAGAGTACAGGATGCCCAGCTAAGTTTGAACTTCAGATAAATAAGGAATAATTGCAGTCCTGGTAACTATGCTAAAAAACATTACTCATTGTTTATCTGAAATTCAGATTAACTGGGTGTGTTGTATTTTATCTTGCTGAATCTGGTGATCTTAGTTGCATGGGAAACTATTTTTCCCAAAGCCACATGGGTAGGGAGTGCCTGAGCCATGAAAAGGGACAAGGCAAGTCAAACCTGGAGCCAGGGTCCTTGTCCACCTCTCTGAGGCTCTGAGACCCCTGCAGTGGCAGGAGTCCTGCCCCAGAGAAAGACTTCAGAAGGGCCTGAAAGTTCCCATCTTACATCCTAACCTCTGCCTATCCCACCTTCTCCAAGCAGAAGTCAGGGCTGGGAAGTTCTGGGTATGGTGCTGACCTGACCCACCCGTGTTTGAGGGCCACAGGTTCCCTCCTTCACCAACAGCTCCCTGCGGGCTGGCAGCCACCCCGCCCCACCCTGGAGCCCACCTTGTGTGTCTGTCCAGCCTCCTTGCTCCTGGCTGCTTGGATTTGTGTGTCCGTCCAGCCTCCTTGCTCCTGGCTGCTTGCTCCTGGGATTTGTTCATAGGTGTGTCTGGGCTCTGGGAGCTCTGGGACCCCCGAGATCCTCTCATAACCACAGTCCGTGAACCCTGAAAGCTTTCTGTATGTGGGGCTCATCCCAGGACAGGGGGTCCTGGCTGGGCCCCCCCAGCAGACTGCAATCTGCTCATAGGCACTGCTGCCTTCCCGGCGTGGCACATCCCTGGCATCCTCAGGGAGGCCTTCTGTCCAGATGGACTCATAGGTGTCTGCACAACTGCTCTGGGAGCAGGGCTGGGCCCCACAGCTCAGTTTTGGAGACCCCTGGCTCCAGGTAGCCCCTGAGGATCCTGAGGCCTCAGAGCTGGAAGGCAGGAGGAGGCCCCAAGAAGTGGGAGACACTCTAGGGCCCTGGTCTGGGCTCACCCCAGAGAGGGCAGGTCCTGGGCCATCAGGCTTGTTCTGGCTTCCATCTGAAAGTCTCCTCGGGACCTCCTTGCCTGGAGAACAGGCCTGGCTGCCACCTGGAACTGGTCCCTGCCAGCCGGATACATCCGTGCCCAGGCCTAGACGGGCCTGGTTCATCTTTCTCAGATCTGCATAGATGATGTTGTTGGAGCCTCCAAAAGAGTTGCTCAGAAGGGAAGCTCTCCTCTCCGGGAGGGGGGGCGCCTTGACAGGGGCCTGGAGAGAGGGACAGAACTTCTGAAAGATTACCCTGCCACCAGGCTGCCCTCAGCTAAAATGAAGCTCGCTCAGAGAAGCTGAGGGCCCTGGCCTTGGACTCATTTACCTGACCATTATGTGCAGGGGTTGGTGGACATTCAGGGTCCCTGCCAGCTTCATGTTCTAGGACTCCTGAGTATGGTCCTTACGTTGGCATTCAAGGTCAGGGGTCGTGAGCTCTGTCTCCCACCGGAGATCATCCTGTCCTGCTCCTCTCTCCCCTGCCCCCCAGAGAGACCCCTGCATTCGCCCACTTACTGCTCCCTTCCCCTTCAGAATGGGCTACCCTCAAGTCCATCAATTGTGTATTTATTCAACAAATATTTAGTAAGAACTGTGTAGACACTGTCTCAGGTGCCAAGGGCTTCATAATGAGCAAGACCACCTCTTAGAAGTTTACATTCTAACCTGGAGATGGGCAACATACTACTCTGTTTTTGTTTAACGTGGTTGATGTAATACCTGATATAATAGCACGCATGCTCAGTCACTCAGTCGTGTCTGACTCTCTGCAACCCTATGGACTGTAGTCCACCAGGCTCCTCTGCCTATCAGGTTTTCCCAGCAAGAATACTGAAGTGGGCTGCCATAGCCTTCTCCAGAGGCTCTTCCCGAGCCAGGGATCAAACCCACATCTCTTGCGTCTTCTGCATTGGCAGGCGGATTCTTTACCTCTGAGCCACCTGGGAAGCACCCCATATAATAGTGTATCACAAGATAATATACTGTCAGCTCATGATCAGTACCGTGAAGAAGAACAAAGCTGAGGAATGGGATCGGGACAATGGTAGGTGGGAGCGGGGGTATTTTCCATCGTTTGGGCGGTCCTTTCTGAGGAGAGGGCATTTAAGCAGAGAATGGCATGCAGTGAGAGTAGCAGCCATGTGAGTATCTGGTGGGAAGAGTATTCCAGGCAGTGGGTCAGCAAGTGCAAAGGCCCTGAGGTGGGAACAAGGCTGGTGTGTTTAAGGAAGATCCAAAGGCCAGTGAGGTTAGAGAAAAGTGAAGGAGGAGGAGAGGGAGCAGGGCCCCTGAGGAGGCTCTTGTGAACCCTGGTGAAGCTTTCAGATTTTATTTTAAACCAGAGGAGAAGCCCTCGACATTCTGTGATCTGATATACATTTTTAAAAAAGTCTCTGTGAGTCCCTCCTGCAAAGGCGCTACGGACAATAAAGTATTGACTCACAGGCACCCCACTCCACTCCTTGTAAAGGGGATTTTTTCAGATATTGTATATCCATTCCTTCATTCAAGCCTCAATGGAACCTCAGGATTGGTAAACTGAGACTCAGAGAGGTTATGTGACTTGACCAAAGTCACTCAGCCAGAAAGGCCAAGCCAAAGTTTGAACCAAATCCAGCTAGCAGAGGCAGGCATGGGTGAACCACTGGGTGATTCCAAACTGGGCTGCTCCTCTCCCAGAGCGCCTGGCAGTCAGCTTCCGCAGCCTAAGGGGCTGGATGGGGTGGCCGCTCCAGGCCTGACTGTGGGTGTGGCACCCACATTCCTGGTCTAGCAACCCTGACCCTCAGTGTCCCAGAATCCTTCTCACCTCCATGCTTTCTTCCTCGGAGAGATTCCAGGGACTTGCATCCAGGCTCCTCCTTTTGTGGAGGAAGGAGACCTGGTGCTTTGGAGAGGCAGGGGGGCTGCTGGCCTTCTCTGGTGGGTATTCCAGGCTAGGATCAGTTTGATGCAGGCCCAGGGTGATGGCGTCATAGAGATCATTGTCCTCCATCTGGGGGTGGTGGAGACACAGCAAGTGCCTGGTCATATACCCCTGGTTGGCCTCTAGCCTCCTGCCAGAGACTGCTGGCCAGAGCCAGAAATATCCCCACCAGGTCCCAGACCTCGGCTAGAACGCTGTCTCCTTCTCCCAGGACCCTGCCCTGAGTGCCCATGGGTGGCAGGAAATAGAGAAGGCAAAGAAAGGCACGTGGTCCAGCGGTGGACACCCCTGGCCTGGGTACTCTGCCCCATCCCCCACCCCACCCCCAAGGAAGAGGGTTACCTACCCGGGGGCAGGCAGCAGACAGGGTCTCCCCGAAGGGCTCAAACTGCACCTCCTGGTAATGGTGCACGAGTTCCGCCAGGGTGCCGTGGCTCTGGGTGTCCCCTGAGATGAGGTAGCGCCGGTTTCGGAGCTGGTTGATGACAAAATGCCGGCAGCGGTCACTGCCCCTGCAACACAAGGACAACCGGCAGCTCTGCCTTGGCCCAGGACCGGAGCTGACCCGGGGCCACGCCGCCCTCTGGGGCCCTGACATGCCCCTCTGGAAAGTAGGACCTGACATCCAACAAGCCTAGCCTTGCAGGTGATGGGGAGCTAGGGAGTGAGGTTTCAACCCCCCCCCCCTCCATTCCCTCCCCCTTCCCCTGCAGCATCAATCAGGGAGGAAAAGGCAGGGGAAATGAAGAACTCAGCTTGGGGCTTGGATGCAAAATGTAAAGGGATGACACAAATTCAGTAATCAGGACAACTAATAATGCAATTATTTTAGAAAGTCAAAATTAATACCAAAATATCCATGATAAGTAAAACCTCTGTCTTAAAGATGAGGTCCAACCCCACACTTGCACAACTCGGCCTCACTCCTCTCACCTGAATTCTGGCCAGGTCGAAAAGATGGAATTCCAGCTTCCATCTCCCCCAGCCTGTAAAGTCCCACCCTCTTCATTTTCCTTTTTTATGGGAGAGTATTGGGCTTCCCTGGTGGCTCAGTGGTAAAGAATCTGCCTGCCAATGCAGGAGACTGCAGGTTCAATCCCTGGGTGGGGAAGATCCCCAGAGGAGGAAACAGCAACCCACTCCAGTATTCTTGCCTGGGAAATCCCATGGTCAGAGGAGCCTGGAGGGGTTGCATGGGGTCCCAAAAATGTCTGTGGGCTCGCAAAGAGACAGAAACGACTTAGTAACTAAACAATAAGGGTAAAGCACACATCCTAATTGTGCTGCTCAATGTATTTCCCATGGAACCGCCACCTAGAGGAAAATAGACACTATTTCCAGCTCCCCAGAAGATTCCCTTATGGCCCCTTCCAGAGTAGCCATCACCCTGACCCCCATCGTCACAGAACAGTTTTGCTCATTATGGAAATTCACATAAATAGAATCATATTTTTTCTTCATGTTCATGTAGAATTAGCTTTTTTCCCCCACTGATAGGTAGTATTCCATTTAATTTAAATATCCACAATGTATCCATTCTGCTGATGGACATTTAGGTTATTTCCACATCTGGGCTGTTTGGGCTGTTATAAATGAAGTTACTCTGAACATTCTTGTACGTGGCTTTTTGCTGAATATATGTATTCACTACTATTGAGAATATCCCAGGACGGAGAGTTGGTGGGTCTGGGACACACTTATGCTTAGCTTTAGTAGAGTATGCCAAATTGTTTTCTAAACTCATTGCCAAGTATGAGAGTTACAGTTGCTCTGTGTCTTCACAAACTGTTTCGTAGCCTCCTTCTACTGTAACCAGCAGTTGATTGTGGTTTTAGTTTCTATTTCCCTGATCACTAAAGCTGCTGAACTGTCCTTTTTGGGTACCTCTGTTTTGCCTGTGTTGTCTTTGTCTTACTGATTTGCAAGAGTTCTTCATATATTCTTGATATGAATCCTTTATTAGGTGTGTGTATTACAATACAAAACCTCTCTGGCACTGTGACTTGTCCTTTTATTCACAGAATGGTATCTTTTGATTAATAAGAGTTCTCAATTTTAAGAAACTCAATTGATAAGCTTCTCTGTCAGTACTTTGGGGTCTTGTTTAAGAAATCTTTGCCTACCACAAGATCACAAAAAATGTTTCCCATGTTTTCCTTTATAAGCGTATTGTTTTGCTGTTCTCACTTGAGTCTATGATCCATCTAGAATTATTTAAATTTTGTGTATGATGTGAGGTAGGGGTCATTTTTTTTCATTTGGATATCCAATTGCTCCCACACCACTTATTGAAAAGACCAGCCTACCTTCATCCCTCAGCCCTGAACTACAGTGGACATTTGTTGCAAATCAGGTATACCAAATATGGACATTTGTTGCAAATCAGGTAAACGAAATGTAGGGGGCTGTTTCTGGATTTGTTGGTCTATTTGTGTATCTGCGAGGAACCCTACTTTTATCTCTTTAATGAGTTGGCATTCTACCCAAGATCATGTTTGAATAATAACAATACAAAAAAAAGGCCTGATGCTGAAAAGACATTGAAAACTGCTGAGTTTGTATATTTCAAACGGAGAAGGCAATGGCACCCCACTCCAGTACTCTTGCCTGGAAAATCCCATGGATGCAGGAGCCTGGTGGGCTGCCATCTATGGGGTCACATGAGTCAGACACGACTGAAGTGATTTAGCAGCAGCAGCAGCAACAAGTAACATTTATTTATTTACTATGTTCTGGACACTGTACCAGCACTTTTAAAGGTCTAAACTCATCAAACCCGTTCAACAATTCTATGAAGTAAATACTGCAATATTACCATTTTACAGATGAGGAAACATGGGTGCAGAGAGGCAAAGTAACTTGCTCAAGGTCAGGATTTAAACTGGGACAGTCAGAACAGATGATAATTTTGAATCTGAATCTGAGACCTTTGAGAGTTTCCCTGGAGCCCCAGCCTGCCTCCCTCCCTAACTGGGGGGTTGGTGGCAGGGGGAACTTCTTTCTTTTTCTGCCTCCCCCCTCGCAACCTACTCGGGTCAGGCTCTGACATCACCACCTCTGACTTCATCCTGCCTATCTTGTCTCCTCGTCTCTAGGACCACTGCCTTACACTAGTCTAGATTTTATCATCGAGCCCAGACCTCACCCCTCTGTGGTCCCCACTGCCCCCACACCTCCAGTATCTGTCTTGAGTCCTCCTTCCATAGGCTGCCTGCAGGTTCCTTGCAAAACCTAAGTCTGACCTGATAACCCGTCATTGTCTACGGACATAGCCCAGCATCCAAGGCTATCCTGAGCTGCCCCCTGCCCTCCTCTCCAGGCACTGCTCCACTGGGACCACACATCCTTCTGCACCCAGCAACTCGTGGGGTCCCCAACACCTTAGTCTGCCTTGTCTCTCTTCTTTTGCACACGCAGTTTAATCTACTGGAAATGCCTTCCTAAATCTCAATCACACCTCCTTTCCTGCCCAGCAAGTTGCTTTCTTCCTTCTATCCTGGACTCAAAGTTCACCTCTGTGAACCTTCCCCACTCTTCCATCAGGAGGAGGTTCTCCCCTGCCCACCCCTCTGACTCACCCCCTTGAAGGCAGAGGCCCCTAGTGTATGGCCGGCACTGCTCAGAATGCCTGATGGACATGGTTGGATGAGTGAGGGAGTCAGAGAGTGAGGGCCTGGGTAAATCCCAGCAGTGTGGGCTGGTGGAGATTCAGAGCTTATTTGCAAGGCTGGCTTATGGGAGCCAGAGCCTGCCTGCCTGCCCTTTGCAGAGGGCTTCCTCTCTTACCTGTAGGACAAGATGTAGCCGGTGGCCCGGTCACTGAGGCGGATGAGGAAGGAGCCAAGAGCTTTGTCCCTGAGCAGCTGCTCTGTCTGCCTGGGCAGAGGACATGCCATTAGCCAGGGCTGGGTCCCCCAATAGCAACAGGAGTAGCCTAAGTCAGACCGGCCTCAGAGTCCCTGCCAGCCATGCCCCAGACCCAGAGCAGAGACCTCCAGACCTTTATAGAGAAATCCCTCAGAACTTCGGCTGGTTCTGTGGCCTGTCTGGGCTCAGTCAAGCAAATTCAAGACTCAGTCTGGCGCTGGGCTGGAGTCCTGAAGTCACGTACACTGCCCCACTTACAGCCTCACCACTGGGCACAACAGCCACTGCCCCTTTCCACCTGAGTGGCCCTATAGCAAGAAGGATTCCATGTAGCTGGAGATTTTCAGTTGTGTGGATCCTTGCCTCAGGGCTGCTGTGCACAGCAATGTGTACAATTGCTGCACAATTGTGCAGGATGTGTACTGCACAAGGGTTTCTGCAGGGAGAGGGTGCTATTATATCTGGAGCCTGACCATGATAGCAACTCTTAGGTTCTCATCTTCCTCCCTTGCACATCCCCTTCAACCCCAGGCAGCTATGGATACTGCTAAATAATGCCAAGTATTCTGGAGGCATGGTAGAAAATTCCAGCTGTCTTCTGATTTGGCAGTACATAGACCAAATAGTTCCTCACCCACTTATTCACCAAATACTGAGTGCCTGCTCTATGCAGGATCAGCTACAAATTTTGCAGAGTTCAGTACTAAATGCAAACCTGGAGCCTCTCAGTAAAAAAGAATTTCAACATGGGGACTACAGTGTATTCAGCCAAGAATAGGGCCCTTCTGAGCAAAGGGCCCCGTGTTATAACACGAGTTGATGCCGGTGAAGCTGGCCCTGGTTCAATGCTAAGTGCTGGGCTGGAGGACCCAAAGGCTGGCTGCATTTGTCATTCCTTCAGCAAGTGCTTTGGCAGCTTGGAGACCCACCCCAATCAGAAAGCCAGCCCCCACATTTTGGCGTTTATTCCTAGAGTAACTGTATATCCAGGGTTGCCTGGGACAGTTCCCACTTAAAACAGGTCTCCTAGTAAATTCTCCACTTACTAATAGTGTTCTGGTTTGGATGATAAATGAAACAGCACCCCTAGTAATTCAGAGCTGGTCTGAATGCATTCTGATCCGGCCTGCCGCTCCCACCCCCCTGCCTCTGTTTTTCTGGCCACCTGGCAGCCCCAGCAAACTCATAGTGGGGGGCCAATGCCTTCACTCACCTTGCCCACAGAAGCAGCCGTCAGAGAACTTGGTGCTCCTAAGTCTGCTTCCCCACCCACCACCTCCTGGGGTCCCTGCCTCCCCCATGGAGAAGGCAGGGACCAATCTGGTCCCAGACCATTTTTTCGGCCCTGAGGGGCTATCGGCCACGCTGGGTGTGTGGACAGGGGCAGCCTTACTTGCGGGTGATGAATCCGTGAAACCAGGGGGGCAGGGCTCCGTTCTGCAGAATGAGGGGGGCTTGCGTCTCCATGAACCAGCTCAGGGCCAGCTCCTGCAGCTCAGCCAGGGCCTGTCTGTCCCCAGCCCCCTTGGGCCCCTTGCCCAGGCTGAGCTGCCTGAGGTGGGCCTCCATTCTGGCGAGCACCGAGGTGGAAGCCGAGCCCAGACCACCCACACGCCTCTATATCTGTGTGCGCCTGATGGACTGACGCCTCATTTGCCTGAGTCCATGCCCTCTCCAACCGCCCACGGCACACAGGAGCCCCATTGTCACCTCTGACAATGTGTGGACTGGTTCCCCTCTCTGACGCTCTGAGGCAAGGCACCTTGGCTGGCTGGGGACGCTGGGGGAGGGTCACATTAGCAGCTAGAGAGGCCTGGGGGTGGGTATCCCTGACTTCCTGGCTAGCAGATGAGGCACAGCACTGGTTTTGGCCCCTTCCCCCAACCTCCGGTCTTTGTCTTGGCTAAAGACCAGACTCTGGCTAAAGGCCAGGCACCGCCACTCTTAGCAAAGTGGGGGATTTAAATTCTACTTGTCCTTCCTTCATGGAAGCCACCTGCATTTTGGTGAAGTTCTGTGCTGGTGAATTCCTCCTTCCACTCAAACTTTACTGTCTACCGTGTGCCACATACTTGTGGGCCCTGGGAATAAAGCAGTAATACAAAGAGCATTTTGCCTTGTGGCACATACATTCTAGTGGAAGGAGACAGGCAATAGACAAATACATATGTAGAATATGGTGTCAAGTGTAGTAAGCACTCCAAGAAAGAGAGGAAGGAGATGAATGGGTGTGTTATCTAGATGGGGGGTCAGGGTTGGGGGAAGCCTTGTCCATAAGGTGCCACTGGAGCCACAAAGGAGGAGGCCAGGCTGGTGGCTGCGGAAAAGATTCTGCTCCCAGAAGAGAGAAGAGCAAGTGCAAAGACTATGAAGTGGGCCTCTGCTCTCTGATCCCCTAGCAGGGCTGCCATAAGGCCTCCGAGAGGAAGCAGTGAACCAGGTAGGGCCCAGGATATTTGTTCATGCAAACATCCCTGAACTTTTAACATGCTTCCGAGTTTCATAGCAGAAATCCAGGCTTGGGTGATGGGGAGACAGGGGATGTTGCAGACAACCAGCCCCAAGGATCTGGGTTAGAATCATTACACTGGCCGGGGCCTGAAGGCAGTTACTAAGTGGCCGCAGATAGCTCAGTTTTTTCATCTGTAGAATGGGAATGATTTTTTAAAAGCTACTTTCTAGACTCTAGGGCCATTATGACAACTAAAGGAGATAGCACACAGTTAAGAATAAGTTCAGGTGTTCAGTTCTGTCCAACTCTTTGCGACCCATAGACTGTAGCACAGTCCATCACCAGCTCCTGGAGCTTGCTCAAACTCATGTCCATTGAGTTGGTAATACCATCCAACTGTTTCATCCTCTGTCGTCCCCTTCTCCTCCTGCCTTCAATCTTTCCCAGCATCAGAGTCTTTTCAAATGAGTCAGTTCTTTGCATCAGGTGGCCAAAGTATTGGCGCTTCAGCTTTAGCATCAGTCCTTCCAATGAATATTCAGGACTGATTTCCTTTAGGATGGACTGGTTGGATCTCCTTGCAGCCCAAGGGACTTTCAAGCGTCTTCTCCAACACCACAGTTCAAAAGCATCAATTCTTCAGCGCTCAGCTTTCTTTATAGTCCAACTCTCACATACATACATAACTACTGGAAAAACCATAGCTTTCTCTAGGTGGACCTTTGTTGGCAAAGTAATGTCTCTGCTTTTTAATATGCTGTCTAGGTTTGTCATAGCTTTTCTCCCAAGGAGCAAGCATCTTTTAATTTCATGGCTGCAGTCACCATCTGCAGTGATTTTGGAGCCCAAGGAAACAAACTCTCTCACTGTTTCCATTGTTTCTCCATCTATTTGCTATGAAGTGATGGGGCCAGATGCCATGATCTTCATTTTCTGAATACTGAGTTTTAAGCCAGTTTTTTTCACTCTCGTCTTTCACTTTCACTTTGCTTAAGAATGAGGAAATGTATGTATAAACTCAAAAACTGGTAGAACTGGCCAATAACAATAGAAGTTAGGATAATGTTTGCCTTGGGGAGTATATGATAAGGAAGGGATGAGGGGCTGTTGGGTGGTGATCATGTTTTATTTCCTGATCTGAGTGGTGTGTTAGGTAAATGTATTCACTTTGTGAAAATTCGTTGAGCTCTGGGCTCATGACCTATGCATTTTTCTATGTATATGTTCTACTTCAACAAAACAGCTCACTTACTAAAAAACGAGGATGCTGCAGTCATATTTCCTTGGTTCCAATCCCAGCTGACCAGCTATGGGACCTTGAGGAAATGACTTAATTTTTTTGGACTTCAGTGTCGTCATCTTTGAAACAGGGACAAGAACATGACCTTGTTTGGAAGGTAAGATGAGTTATGTCCTTAGAACAGAGTTTGGAACACAAGCTATTAGGATCAGCTCTGATGATGATGTAATAACCCTAAAATACAGTGGGCCCTCCCATTGGTAATTATTTTCATTATTACTATTATTATTACAATTTCATCACGGTCACCTCAAATCAAGATAAAGTGATAGATGGCAAGTATGTAATACATACAACTTAGAGGAAAGGCCAAGGCATGACACACACCTGCAATCTCCACCTGAACAGCTTATTCCCTGTCTCTGAAACTCATCTCTCACACCTGTGAACAGGGCTGCAAGGCATCTACTTGCCTCACCTGTCGATGGAGTAAACTATTGCAGGTCATGCCCTTCACATGCGATAGGCCCACAGGCACACAGCAAGGATCCCCAGGGTCAGCTCCCGGGAACACCACTTTTATAAACAATTTCCAGCCTTGACAGAAAGGAGTCAACTCCAGCCAAGGGATCCTGGAGGGATTCATGTACTTGTGAAACTGTCTTCCAGTCACAGCTGTAAGCCAAGGATACACTGGGGTAACAATGGAAATCACAGGCCCAAACTGGAAAGGACTGGGATTTCCTAAATTGAGGTGGGGGAGGAACAGGGGTGGATTACATCTTTATCTTCCCCAATCTCTAACTGAAATTCAGCATTTCCTTCCATGACGAGTGCAGAGAACAAACCTTATTAGTGTTCATAGAACTTGTGACTTTGTCACCAATGGAAATTACAGATATTCTCATACCATGTTATAGCTGCAGCAGACATCTTCAGATATTGATTTTGTTCACCATTACCTCAAAATAACTAAGCCCAATGCCCGATCTTGTTCTTTAACATGCTAATAAAGAAGCACACTGTATTACTACATCACAGATTTTTGAATAACTTTATTTCAATCTGGTTGATATCCATTGTGATTCTATGTATTTTATTTCATGCATTTAAAAATATTATTCTGAGAAAAAGTTCATGAACTTCATCAGATACCAGAGAGGTCCACGGCCCAAAAAAGGCCAAGGAAGCTGGGGTTAGACCCAGAGTTGGTTTGCTGCCAACACAAAGTCCTGGAGGTATTCAAATACAAAGAAATGTGTTTCTGTAATTTTCCATGAGGTGTTATCTCTCCAGCTCCCTCTTAGGTGGGGTACTTTTATGAGCGGAACTTGGCCATTTGCATAAGACGACAAAGGTTTTGTGTAGGGGAAGGGGGAGCCCAGGGTGGCTGCGGGCCAGATATGAAGATTCCAAAGGCAGGCAAATAAAGGGGAGTCTATTTTTACACTCAGAGGAAATGGGGGTGAGGAGCGGGTGAGGCCAGGTTTGGGGACATCAAGTGAGCTCTGTGAAAGACTGAGGGGTTGGCTTTCCCTGAAGGCACTCCATAACCCACTGTTCAGTTCATGGCCGTGCTCACCTGTGGGGGGCTGGGCCCTGGGACAGAGAGAAGACTCCAGAGCACCTACCCTCCTTCTCCACCCCTGGGTGCCCAGAGGTGCAGGAAGAGGAACTGAGAAGATTTAGGCTCTTGCAGCCAGACTAAGCAACTTACAATTCTGGTTCCCCCATTTGGGTGACTTTGAGGGAGGTACCTAATCTCCGTGTGTCTCAGTTTCTCATCAGTAAAAATGAAAGGGATAAAAAGTAGCACCTAGTAGGGTTTGGGGATCCAGGGAGCTGATCCGACGCAGAGGAGAGGCCGGGAGGCACAGTGCACATGCAATAAGCATCAGCCCTGGCTCCAAGTCATCTCCCCGCTGGGAAGTCCCCAGAATTCTCTGTCTCATCGAAACTTCCTTATCCTGGGTTCTCCATCAAGGCCGTGCTTCTGCTGTAGGACAAATAGATGGTAACTGATTATCCAGTAAACTACTCTCTCCTGAGGGTGCTCAATCCACTCTGCCTTCTCAGGCAGAAAGCTCTCAGCCTTCTCCAGAAAGATGCTCAGAGGCAGTGTCTTTTCAGGTCCTTTGGACCGAGGCTGAGTATGGCCAGCACCCCAGCACCGCCGCTTCCAGGCCTGCTTCGCTGAGCCTGTGCTGTGGGAACCTAGCACACGACCAAGTACTGCTGGCAGCCCGCCTCCATGCAGAATGCCAAAGGGGGCTTCTCAGTAATTTTAGTCCTAGGTTTGTTTTAGTTTATGAACACTGCATTTTTGTGTCCCTTAGTTGGTTATTCCATTAGAATTTGTTCCATAATAGTAGGGAGTGCAGAATGAACAACCCTATTTCTTTTTTCCTCAGACTGTCTTATTCTCTGCTATATTCTGTGCCTGGAACCATGTTTGCCATAGTTAGATGCTCCATAGGTGTATTTTAAATTATCATCCAAATGTGTAATATATCCACATGGTTTTTAAAAATAAAAAGTGTAGTACTCCCCTAGTGGTCCACTGGTTGGGAGTCCGCCTGCCAATGCAGGGGACATGGGTTCCATCGCTGGTCTAGGAAGATTCCACATGCTGAGGGGTAACTAAGCCCATGTATCACAACCACTAAGGCCACACGCTTTAGATACCATGCTCTGCAACAAGAGAAGCCACCATAACAAGAAGCCCCCACTGCAATTAGAGAGTAGCCCCCACTGCAACTAGAGAAAGCCTACACGCAGCAACAAAGACCCAGTGCAGCCAAAAATAAAAATAAATAAATAATAAAAAGTATAAAAAAGATATCCCTAAAAATCTTCTTCCTCCAGGCATTAAACCCCTGTCCACCCAGTGCCATCTCATTCCCACAAAAAAAGAAACACTCTTATTCATTTTTTGAATGTTCTTTCTGGGTTTCTTTATGCATATTCAAGTAAATATGTATAATCTTATTTTCCTCCCTGTGTTATATAAGGGTAGAATCCTATGCAGTATCCTGCACTTTGTTTTGTAAAACTCTTTAGTAATAGATCTTAGAGTTCCTTTCATAAGAATACATAGAGGGATGCCATTCTTTTTGTTACAGCTACATGGCTGCACCATCATTTTTGTAACCAGTCACCTAGTGATGATCATTTGGATTGCTTCCAGTGTTTTTATATTTCCCACAATGCAACAGTGGATAACCTTATACAGATTTGATTAAGCCCAAGGGTGAGTACATCCATGGAACACATTCTCAGAAGAGAGATGGCTCAATCAAAAGGGTATTTGCATTTGTCATTTTGATAGATGTTGCCAAATTGTCTTCTTTAGGAGTTGTAGTCATTTACACTCAAGAAATACTGAATGAATGACTAGACAAATAGATAATATATCCAAGCTCAGTCATTTGGTGGAGAAGGCAATGGCACCCCACTCCATTACTCTTGCCTGGAAAATCCTATGGACGGAGGAGCCTGGTGGGCTGCAGTCCATGGGGTCAAGAAGAGTCGTACACGACTGAGTAACTTCACTTTAACTTTTCACTTTCATGTATTGGAGAAGGAAATGGCAACCCACTCCAGTGTTCTTGCCTGGAGAATCCCAGGGACGGGGGAGCCTGGTGGGCTGCCATCTATGGGGTCGCACAGGGTCGGACACGACTGAAGCGACTTAGCGGCAGCAGCAGCAGTCATTTGGGGGCCCCCAGCTAGCACGAAAAACTGGGAGGGGGCTGCTGCTGCTCCAGCGAAGGCACCAATGTTACTTTGACTTTTTGTGCCCCTTTGACGTCCCTGAAAAAGCTCATCTGCTCATGTGTAGAGCATGGCTCTTGGGGTAGGAGGGCGGTACAATCATCCCACCAAACAGGCAGTTCTGTTTTAGTAATTTTTACAGGACAATGGCCAGGTACTGAGAACTTTACAAGGGCTGGTTAAAATGTCTGAGGCCTGAAAAACAGTAACAACAAAAAACCCTACCAGTTGCTGCTAAGTCGCTTTAGTCGTGTAGTTTGGAGGTCAGATGGTCTTAATCTCACAAGAATCCCCAAGTGTGCAGGAAAACTGCCAACAGATTGTTACCAATTGTCAATTAAATGAATTCTCAAAGCCAAATCATTCCAAAGCAAAATTATAAAAGTAATCATTTCCAAAAAAGTTCAAAGTAAAAAGTATTATGTTGTACATAAGACATATAGAATATTATGCCATATATACATGTCATATTAATATTATAATTATACATAATATAAAATGTTAATATTATATTGTATATAATTTAAAATGTGAATAGTCACATTTATATTATATTATATCTATATATTTGTATATATTTGTTTATGTGCTATGTAGTGACATGCAGACTCCAAAGTGCCCTGGACCTTTGCAGGCACACTCAGTTGTGTCCAACTTTGCAGGCCCATGGACTGTAGCTGCCAGGTTCTTCTGTCCACGGACTCCGGACAAGAATACTGGAGTGAGTTGCCATTTCTTACTCCAGGGATCTTCCCGACCCAGGGATCAAACCCGCATCTCTTGTGTCTCCTACACTGGCAGGTCCCACTCCATAGAGTATCCTTGCTCTGGGCCTGTGGGCTCCTGACAATCCCAGAGGAAAGTAAACCCACCCCTCAGATCAGAGGGTCTCCCCTATTAGCTGTACCTCTCAGTTTCGGCAGCAAGAACATGACGTAAATTAGTTTCTCTATAGATTATCTGACCTCACCAGTGAGTAGTTCTGGGTCCTGTGCAAAAATGAAGAGCTGTAGAATTACATGCCATTTGCTCATGAGAACTAAAGAAGAGACAGGTATCCAGGAACCTGTTGAGAAGATCAGGGGCCGAGGATCATATGTTGGAAAGCTTGTTCTACAGTTTCTTGGAGGCCAGGGGACTGCCATGGGTCCTGGAACACCTGACAGTTTGGACATCCAGGGCTGCCCCTCACTGCTTGGAAATGGGGGCCCATAGGAGCTCGGTAACGATGTTGAGCCCCTATCATGCAGCAAACATTTCAAATACACATATGTGATTGCCTTTCCCTTTTATTACAGGAAGACGAGATAGCATTACTGTCTCCAGTTTTCCCCACTGTAAAGATGGAAACAGAGACTCAGGCCTGAAAACGGGTTGCTCGAAACAAAGAGTAAGTCAGTGGCAGGGCCGAGACCAGAAGCTGGGGGTCCTACCCCACTTCCTCATATATGCTGCATCCACCTTCTATGCCTTTGTTCTTGACCCCTCCCCTACCTGGGGCTCCTTCCCTTGCTACTCAAACTCTGTAAGTATCTAAAAAATGCACTAAATCAAAATTGATGAATATTTTGTTAATATATTCAAGCTCCAAAATACAAAACCAATCTGAAAACGGTCTCCTCTTCTCTCCAAATCAGTTCCTTCTAGGTCTCCTCACTGCCCAGTATCACATCTTGATTGCCTTCTGGGACCTTCCTTCCAAGACAGTGGCCTTCCCTCCAAGGCAGCGGTCCCCAACCTTTCTGGCACCACGGCACAGTTCCGTGGAAGACAGTTTTTCCACGGTCGGAGTTGAGGGGGATGGTTCAGGTGGTAATGGAGCAATGGGAGAGGCAGATGAAGCTGCACTGGCTTGCCAGCTGCTCACCTCCTGCTGTGCAGCTCTGGTTCTTAACAGGTACCACCTGGGGGTGTTGGGGACCCCTGCTCCAAGGTTGTGTCCCCTTATTGCTTTGCTTGCACAAGCACCTCTTTTTAAAAATTATTTATTTATTTTGGCTGTGCTGGGTCTGAGTTGCGGCTCATGGAATCTTCACTGCGGCAGGTAGGACGCAGTTCCCCAACCAAGACTGAAGCTGGGCCCTGGGCGTTGGAGTGCGGAGTCTTACCCACTGGACCCCCTGCACAAGCACCGTTTAAACTCCTTTGGTGACCCCTTTGCCCAACCAAGATGGTGTCTATACCTCTACCATTAGAACAGCGTCTCTTCAAGATCTCACTTAAAATGCCCTTACCTCCCAGATGGGGCTTCATAGTTGGGGCTTGTGTGAGCAGGGAGGAAGAATCTGAGCTCAGGTTTGGCTGAGGGATAGGAGGTCCTGGGAAGGTGATGGCAAGGGGGCTCTTGGGAAAGGAGTGGGGAAAGCAGAAAGGCTTACAGTGTCCTGGGTGCAGTGCCAGGCCCAGAAGCAGGACAGTGACCAGAAAGGACAGGACCTCTGTAGCTATAGCCCCACTGTCTTCCCAGGGATCCAGCCCTCCCCTGCTTCCTGGGCAGTGTGGCTCTGTGACTCCTATGTGGACCTCTGCTGCCTGGCACCCAGCCTGCAAGCTTCCCAGCCCACCCTCCAGCACATCCGGGCCTCTACCTACCTGGGTCCTGGCTCCCTTGTCCTTGGAACTGGGAGCTTGGCAGGCGTCCCACATACCTTCCCTCTAGGAAAGAGAACCACAGGTGTGTCAGATTTGCCTGCCAATTTGGTAGGGAAACGAGGCTTCCTGGAAGCTGGAGATAGCAAATCCAGGCCCACAGGGTCCCCTGGTGGGGCTCCCCTCTGTGAAGCTCCCCCACACTCCTTTTCGGAGTTTCAGCATCACTCAACACACCAGGCTGAAGCAAAGAGCAGGGCCTGGGGATGTTTGTTGAATGAATCAGTTACCATTCTGAGGCCTTACCACAAGTCAGGGACTGTGCCAAACACTTTTGCATTTATCTTAAGCCTCACAACAGCTCTAGGAGGTAAAGCGGTCATTATGTCCCATTCTACAGATGGGGAAACTGAGGCACAGGGTGGCTGGGAGATCCACCCAATGTCATACAGCCCCTCCTTTATTTGGGAGCCCCCCTCCCCCACTGCCACTGCTTCCAGCGGCCCCATCCATTTCTCCACTGACCCTCTATCAGGACAGGTGGCGTGGCGCTGAGCTGTATGAAAGCACAGACAGCGCTCTCCCTGGGTGGTGGCGGTGGAGTCTCCCAGTGGTCAGTTCAGCCCCACTCTGAAGATGGTCTGCCTCTCCCTGTTCCTTCTCCCACCCTCCGGTGCTCAGCCCATTCACAGCTGCAGTACCCCAGCCTTGCTCCATGAACTCCAGTTCCCTCCCCATCAAGGCCAACTTCCTCCAGACGAGCTCTGGGTTGAAGGAAGCCCCACCAAAGTTGCATTGTGTCCCCTAGCCCCAAGCAGTGGAGCCGTCTCTGCCGGTCCTCTCTGCCTCAGGCACAGAAGGCCTCCATGGGTGCCCTTTGTGTCAGGACAGCTTCTCCAGCAGGGCCAGGGGAAAGGCAAAGTCATCAGGCTTGCACTAACTAGAGAGGGCGGCCAAGCTTGCAGGATGAGACAGAGTCCTAAAAGCAAGGGTCAGGTCAGTTGTAATAGCTGAGAATCAAGAGGTCTTTGAGCATGAAGGATCCATGGGGAGCCTCTGTTTATATGGGGAGCTATAGGGAGAATGACCAAAGGCCCTCACAGCTGTGCCTTATGCCACTGATACATTTCAGAGCAGGTGGGCAGGGCCCTTACCGATCACTTTGCCATCCAGTCCCTCATGGAACAGATGGGCAATTGTAGCCCAGAGAGGGCACAGACGTGCCAAAGGACACACAGCATATCAGGTGGTAAGGTCTACGTTCTCTCTGGGCTCCCCGCAGGACTGTGGGCTCCTTCTGTGGCAGGTTGGGGTCTTAGCCAACTCCATACCCTGGGGTCTGGGAATTAAAAAGGCAGTGGGTGGCTGGGTGCTTCTTAGAGGCCTCTCACCCTGTTCCCTGCTAAGGAACCTAGGATGGAGTCCTAGGATGAGTCACTAGCTCTGTGTTCCCGCGGGGTTTGCCCAGAGGCTGGCCATGTGGGAGCAAGTTCATTGCCCATATTTCCTCTTTTCAGTAAACAGCAGCCACTTCCTCCTGGGTTGCCCAGTTCCTTCTGGTCACTGGGTTCCTGAGAGGCTCGAGGGGCAGGGGCTGACGTGGATAGCGGGACAGACCTTCTGGCACCAAGCTTGCCTGTACTGGACACCAGGCAGGCACACAGGCTGTGTAAAGCTGGCGTCTGGCCACAGGCCACGTGTGCATGCTAAGTTGCTTCAGTGGTATCCAACTCTTTGCAAATCCATGGACTGTAGCCTGCCAAGCTCCTTTGCCCATGAGATTCTCCAGGCAAGAATACTGGAGTGGGTTGCAATGCCCTCCTCCAGGGGATCTTCCTGATCCAAGGATCAAACCGGAGTCTCCTGTGGTTCCTATCACAGGTGGATTCTTTACTGCTTGAGCCACAGGGAAGCCCTGACCACAGGACACTGACCTTTAATCTACAAGACTGGAAACTGCAAAATGTCAATAAGCCACTGAAGAAGAGCACCAAGCAATTAGGAGCCACCAGGGGCAGCCCCAGGATGACCATGTGGGAGGACCTTGAGGGGATGATTTGGCTAGAAAAGGGGGGGAAATGAAGCTGCATTTGTTTAGCATTTTACATAAAATATAAAATTGTCCAAAATGAATTTGGAGAGAGCTGCTAAGAGAGATAAGATGAAGGTCCACCATATAGGCCCTTCAGCTTTTAGTTTTAGGAACAGAGGGGGGTGGGGTGAGACAATGCAGGGTTTGTTCATGAAATAACCAGCATCCCAGGGTGACCCAGAGAGAACTGGCAAGGCAAGGGGGCTGGGAGAAGTCTGGAGAGTCCAGAGGGTGTTGGGGTTGGTGCTGGAGCCTTGGAATGCTTGGGCCACTTCTGCTTGGCTCTGCAGAGATGTGGGGCCCTCCAGAGGCCCCTGCTGAGATGTTGCCCCCAGTTTTGAGGCCTCCACATTTTGCCTGTCTCACTAGGGTCTCTGGGCTTGCAACTGCGCCTCCTCAGAGGGCCATATTCTGGGCCTGGCAAGGGCCAGGAGAGTTTATAGAGTTTTTAGATAGTGTAGGCTCAGCACTACAGGGATTCCCTTGTAGCTCAGTGAGTAAAGATTCTGCTTGCAATGCGGGAGACTTGGGTTCAACTCCTGGGTGGGAAAGATCCCCTGGAGAAGGAAATGACAACCAATTCCAGTATTCTTGCCTGGAGAATCCCATGGAAACAGAAGCCTGGCGGACTACAGTTCATGGAGTCACAAGAGTCACGGACACAACTTGACAACTAAACCAGTACCAGTACCAGCACCCGGATCTGCCAACTTTCAAGGGACCTAGGAAATGTCTGTAGACTAGAAAAAGAGGTACCAGCTGCAAACCCCAGGAAAAGAGGAAAGTCAAAATTAATAAACATTTCATTACATGTCTGAAAAGTGTAACATTATGTCTACTTCATTAAAATGTCATAAAAACCTTCCTCCCTTTGAAAACAATTTATATGCTGGGTTTTTCTCACTCAGCCAGGATTCTCACATAGACATGATATATCTGCCAAGATGTAGTAGCCAAATGTATATTAAAAAGAATTCCTCATAGATACTATCCAGAGCATAATTCTAGAAACTCCTTCAAACATTTTTAGAGCAAATATTATGACTATGCTTACTATGGAATGTGGGGCATTATAATATGTTTGATATGATGTGGGGTATGGCCTCCATGAGAAAGAGGGCCTGCGAGATGTTAAAATGACAGGGAAAGTGGAAGTTCAAGTGCAGGAGGGTCAGGCTTGAGGCCAGCTTGCCCACTGAGAAGCACAGACTTTAGCTCTGCCAGGGGCTGCAGAGACCCGGCCAGCCAGGCCAGACCCTCGCCCCAGGGTGAGGGGGCTCACTCTTGCCACCTGTGAAAGAAGCCTTCCTTGCGCCTAGCAGATATCTGCTTCCACCAGATACCCCACGGGCTTAGTCTGTCCTTTGTGACAGCAGGCTACGGTCATCCTTACTTTTTGCCCAACTCACTGACAGAGCAGAGGATGGAGGGAGGCTGTACCCGCTTCTGCCCTGTGGCCTCCTGTATACCTCCTGTTTGTAGCTGTGTACTGTAGCTGTACAGACCCAGTTCTCCCAGCTCTTCCCCTTTCCATAGGACTTCTTGGTCACACCCTACTCTGGCTTCCTAGCCCACAAGTCAACTAATCACAGTCCCTCTTGATCATAGCAAGGCACAAATGAAACATGGTTCCTTTATTCTCGAGGGTGGCCCATCCCACTCCTGCAGTGCATTCTCTGGCCTCCTATGTATTGGGGGTGTGAGATCCCCCTCTCAGAATCTGCTGATTTCAGAGGATATCAGTGCTAACTGTACAACAGTAATAATTGATATGCTGAGTGCTTACTGTGCTAGGTGCCATGTTAAGCACTTTCACATGGTCTTGAACTCTTTATAAGAACGATGGTATGAAGTAACTACTTGTACTATCCCCATTTTATAGATGATGAGACTGAGGCTCAGAGAGGTAACATAACACCCCCAAAGTCACACTACTGGTTAGTAGCAGAGCTAGGAGACAGATTCCACGTCTGGATTCACAGTCCAGTCTTTAACTTGGTGCGGTATTGCACTCAAAAGATCCAAAGGGTGCTAAGATGGAGGCGCCCTTGCCACGGCCACCCAGGCAGATCCTTGACGGGCCTGGGGACAGGTGGGGTAACACAGGGCCCACAGCTGGTTGGCTGGCTGTGTGAGCTCACTCTTCCAACCTGCCTCCAAGTAAGCAGTCTAATTCAGGGCCCCATCCATCTCAGAAAGTTTGTTTTCCACCTATGTAAAAACATGCAAACCGAAGAAGGTGAGATATTGTTTTGATCTGGCCCTTTCACAAATATCGCTATGACCTTCCTTTTTTCATTAAGTAAAGTGAGCTTTACTATTCGCATTTCCCCCACAAACTTGCATGACTCATTCCCTCATGCCATCTAGGTCTCTGCTCCAGGTCACCTTCTCCGTGGGGCCTCCCTGATCCTCTGAAACGCAGCCTGACCCTCCTGCCCTCCTCTTACATTATTGTGAAACAAAGGCACTTGCCTCTTGAAGTTATTGTGAAAGTTCAAATGAGCTAATATATAAAACATTGGTAACAATAAGGGCTATTTCAGTGGTAATCCTTTTTAAGTTACATCACACAGTATACTTTTATCTGCCTTTTTATGTGGGTATCCTCTCTCTCCCTTACTAGATTATTATCTCCATGAGGGCAGGGGAATGACTTTGCAGCTTGTTCACTCTCTTGTCCTCCAGACAAGAGAACTGTACTTGGCACATAGAAGGGGCTCAGTACATATTTGTTGAATTCAGAACATGAACCCACTGAGGTCTGGAGAGGTGGGAAAAGTTTTGGCTTTCATTCACAAATGCTATAAACATTTACTGAGCACCCACTGGGCGCCAAGCAATAAGCTCTCTCGGGTGTGCAATATTAACCTATGAATCTGGCAG
The DNA here is from genome assembly GCF_014754425.2 of Oryx dammah. Taxonomy (NCBI): domain Eukaryota; kingdom Metazoa; phylum Chordata; class Mammalia; order Artiodactyla; family Bovidae; genus Oryx; species Oryx dammah. The sequence goes on from NW_024070200.1 coordinate 38,696,226, forward strand.
GGCAGAAATTTTAAAACAAAGTTTTGCACTGAGGTTATAATTTATATAGAGAGAAATGCACAATTTCAAGGGGACGCTGATGGATTTTTGAGAACTGCAAGTTCACACTCCCATAAAGAAATGGAACAGTGTTTCAGCTTGGCAACGCGGGGTTTTGAGCACAGGTTACACGAAGGCACAGAGGGCAGGCGGTGATGCTACCTGACCTGCCTCTGGGGTGCCTCCCGGAGAGCCCCCGGGTCGAAGCGGACGTTCCTTGGGGCGGGCCGGGGTGGGACTACAAGTCCCAGGCTGCTTTGCGCGCTCGCAAGCCGTGCGGAGCGGCGGGGCTCAGGGGAGGGGGCGCGGCAGCGGCGGCGGCGGTGGCGCCGAGGCGCTGGGGGCCCGGGCGCCGGCGGTTGGCGCGCTGGCTGGCAATGCCGGGGCCCGCGGCCCGCGGGGAGGAGGGCAGCGGTGGCGAGGGCGCGGCCCCGCGGGCCGCGGCGGAGCCTGGGGCCGGGCCGGGGCGGGAGCCGGCGCGGCTGTGCGGCTACCTGCAGAAGCTGTCCGGTAAGGGCCCGCTGCGCGGCTACCGCAACCGCTGGTTCGTGTTCGACGCGCGCCGCTGCTACCTCTACTACTTCAAGAGCCCGCAGGACGCGCTGCCCCTCGGCCACCTGGACATCGCAGACGCCTGCTTCAGCTACTCGGGCCCCGACGAGGCGGCCGAGCCCGGCGCGGAGCCGCCCGCGCACTTCCAGGTGCACAGCGCGGGAGCCGTCACGGTGCTCAAGGTGGGACCGCGCCCCTGCAGCCCAGCACCTGCCTCCCGGGGGCGCGCGCACACGCCCTTCTTCGGTTCCCCCTGCTTAGCCTTGGGGCTGCCCCTGGCACCCAGCTTAGCCTAGCTCCTCTGCCCATCTGACTTTCTCCGTCCACCCTCCCTTTTCTAAAGCCCGTCTGCCAGCCTTTCCCCGTTTCTTTCTCAGACTCTGTCCTTGTGTCCCCATCTCAAGCTCTTCACCTGAGTTTAGACCAGAATGCCTGGGCGCTCCTCAGCTCTTTGACCCGTTATCACCCTCTGCGCCCTCCCTCGGGTCCTTCTCTGTCCACCTCCCCTCCCCTCACCTCTCTCCTGCGGATGTCCTGTGTAACCCTCCTAGGCAACCATGACTGTAGGCTTCCTGCCCTTGACTAAATTATTACTCTCTTCAGCTGTCTCATCTGTAAAATGGGGATAGTAGTAGTATCTACTTCTTGGGGGAGTTGGGATTTTACATGAAATATACGCTAACCATTGGTAAATGTGATGGCATCCAAGATTATAGACAGACAAGAGTCAGAGATGGCGGGGCTTTTAGAGAGAATCTACTGCAGTCCCCTCCAGAGTGGGCAGGGACACTGCTGCTAAGTTCACACAGTCAGTCAGTAGCAGAACCTGTTTGCTTGCTCCCTGCTTTGGCTGGGAGAGGAGGGAAAGGGTTCCTTTAACCAATCCTGCCTTGCCCATTTGAAGCTTCCTGTGTTGAAGCATGGAACTTGCATCAGGAGTCACCCTGGTGCTCAGAAGCCCCTCCCCCCGCCTCGTTCTTGAGGGGCTCCCATCATCTCCTAGGGGCCCTCCTGCTTCCAGCACCTGCGTGTCTGGGCCTTGGCCTGGAGTCTGGTCTCTCTCCCAGCCTCCCTCCTTGCCTGGTTCCTGTGAGCCTCCACCCTCACTCCTCTCTGTCTTCTCTTCTGTATTATAAGCTGGGTTTCTCCAGAGAAGCAGGGCTGGGCTGGGTTGTATGAAAACTCTCTGCAAAGCTGGCCAAGTAGAGAGCAGAGTGGGCTGAGCCTAGCGCCCTTGGCCTTGTAAGCACAGGGCTGTTCCTGGGATCTCTGAAGCCAGCAGCAATTGGAGCTGCTCCCTGAGGTCATTTTTCAGAGTTTTGTCAACTCAGTTCTTGCTGTTGCAAGCAGAGTCTGATTACTTGTGTTCTTGTGTCCTTTTAGATTCCTCCATCCCTTCTTGAAGTGGGTGCAGACAGCCTGGTTCTCCAAAGGAAGCCAAGCAGAGTTGTAGTTCAACTGGGGTTTACTTAGAAGCATTTGTGTAAACTTCGGAGTGACCCTAGCAAGTACACAGGGACTTTTTGCCAAAGAAAGACGCGTCCTCACTATCATGGACTGTCCCTTTGTACAGCTGAATTTCCTGTAGAATTGTTTGTTAAAACAGAAAATAGAGCATCCTGTTTCAGATTTTCTCAGATGACTTTGGAGCCCTCTATCAGATATTTTCATTACAGTTTTTTGAATGGTGGAGATATCTACAGAAGTGGGGCTACAAAATGCAGTATCAAGAGGGTGGCTTTAGAGTTGGGTGGACTTAAACTTATGGCTTGAATTTGCTGCTCACAGGCATTGAGCAAATTGTACAACCTCTCTGTCCCAGTTTCTTCTTCAGCCTAATGGGAATCTTACTGTCCTCACTGGTTACTTTTGAGAATTCTGGAAAATGGCTGGCACAGAGTAGGCAGTACATGGCATCCATAAGAAACAACAAGTAGTGTTTTGGGCCGTTATGTAGTATGGTCGTGTAATGGAATATTATGCAGCAGCGAACATATAGGAATGAGAGCGGTGTCAACATGGATGACTCCCATAAACATAAAATTGAGAAAGGAAAGCAGAGTTACAGATCGCATACGGAGGTATGATTCATGCAAAAATTGAGATCATGTAGATGCATATGCTGTGTGGGAATGGGAGAGCTCTGTTGGGGTGATGAGCCCTGCATTCAGGATGGTGGTTCCCACTTGGGAAGAGAGGGGAATGTGAGTGGAAATGGGTGCCTGGGGGCATCCACTGTCTTCGTATTGTTTTATTTCTAGCACCAGGTGGTGTGTGTTTTATTATTCTATTTATCTTTTTCTATGTTCAGAATATTTCTCTCTCTCTCTTTCTCTTTTTTTTTTTTAAATGAAGTGGATCTTCACATAGGGTACTGACTATGGAACATTTTGGTATGTAAAGCTGAATTAGTCATAGAATAAGAGAGCGTGCCTGAGGCCAAGGGTCTGCTTTGTAAAAACAGTGGAAATGAAAACACAGGCTAGGCTCTTCAAAAGAAGAGAGCAGTCAGAATGCAGGGTTTCAGAGTAAGGAGTGTGTCTTAAGAAAGATGAATTTTAGGGTATGGTGATTCCTTCTGAGCTGTGGGAGTAAAAATTTTATGGTGGTAAAAGTGGAAACTAGCAATTTATCTTCCTTTTCACCTTTCACGTCCAAGAACTGATTCCCATAAACTTTTAACGCTTCGGTTTAGGGCTGCTCAGCTGTAGCGCAGACCTTGATTTCTAAGGGGGTTGTAGGTTAGTGAGGATTAATCTTTACTCAAGGTTTAGCTAATGTATATAATTTTGTAGATACCATTTCTTTCGATGGGTTAAAAAGAAAAAAAAATCAGTTTCCTTATTGTATTATCATATGGTTCTCATTTTAAAGTGACTTTCTGCCTACTCTGGAAGAGCTGTGGTTTTGTTGAACTTTTCCAAAATGTTTTACTGCTTGAGTCTTAATGAAAGCTGATATTGGAATTTCTTAGTAAACTTTTCTGTTCCTAAACTCAGAGATGTGGTCCACGCCTGATTTTACCGATGAGGGAATGGAGGCCAGAGAAGGAATGTGATTTGTCTGAGATCATGAAGATAGACTTGAGACCTTCTTAGATAGTAGACTCTAGGAACAGTGAGTGTCCAAAATGCTGGGTATCTGATTCTCTTATATGTTTTGACAAGTCTTCCCTTTTTTTTTTTTTTAAACTTCTATTTCAGTGGCTTGGGATTAGATGTCATGGTTTTTCTTGTAATGCATTAAATTTCTGTCCTTTTCATACAGAATGAAAGCACCAGCAACATTGTACCTACTGATTCTTTACCAGGATGTATGGTACTTGTTACTCGACATTTGGAAACTGCTACAACAGTCAGATAGAAACTGATGTTTCTTGTGGTGCTCTGTGTGTGTGTGCGTAGAGGTGCTAGAGGCTTCTCACTGAGCTTTGCTGGGATCTGAGACGCAGGAGTCAGTCCTGGAGTGAGCTGTCCCATAGAGAAGGAGAGCATGTGACTGACTGGGAGGAAAGCTTGAATGACCCTGCCCTGCCAGATTTCTGCAGTCCCCAGAGTGAGGAGCATCATCAGACCGTCAGCAGATTCACCCCACTCCCTCTGCTCTGTTTCTTGAAGGCATGTGGTGCGCAAATGGACATGTGTGTTGGTTTTTGAGCCACACGTAACCGAACAATCATGCATGCCTATTCTTAACCCACTTTTCGGGGAAGGACGCACATTCTCTGGTGTTGAAACTGCTCTCAGTTTAATGACAAACATTTGTTAGCTCGGGTAATCATAGTGTGTGCAGTACAAAATAGATGGGTGTACCGGCATTCTTGGCTAAATGGTTCTGCTAAGCTGTTTGTCCCTGAGGCATCTGCTCAGGGGTCTTGAAGTGTTAGTTAAATCTTTTATTAAGACGTAACTTTTCATGGGTTTGTCGTGGCTTCCCAGCGAGTATGTTCCTTAAAAGTAGGTACAGTTTCGTGGGTGTGGAATCACAGAGTCTTTCTGGCTCCCACTGCCTGTCATACAGGCCTCACTGTAGTGTAGTTGCCCCACTATTTCCTGCCCAGGAGGACCTCCAAGGGCTGCTGTTTGTATCCTCACTTCCCAGAACAGCACCTGCACAAAGTAGGTGCCCAGGTAGACATTTGTTGAATGAATGAGTAGAAGGTGGTTACCCAGTAAGCCTTGGTTTTGATGTGAGCTCCAACCCTTTAGAAGTGATCAGCCGGAATTCTCAAACGTCTCAAATGACATTCTCACCACGTGTCATGGAGGTGGCTGCCGTTCAGGGAATGCTCAGTGAATATGACGGGCATCAGGGATCCAGAAGGGGGACTACCATCAGTCCTTAATTTTCATGTCTCTCGTATTTTATGCCTGCAGCTTAGACTCTGAGGGCATTGTTGTGGCAGTGAGTGAGTGATTACATGGTAAATATTTGAGGCCTTGCACCAGTGCCTACTCTGGGACTACTCTGATGTTCTAGTACAGAAACAACCGTAGAATTAGTGTAGATGTGTTCCCATCATTTTTGTTTATGGACCAGGAGATACGCATGCCATGTAATTTTCACATCGTAAAATGCAGTTCTTTTGATTTTCTTTTCTAACTATTTGAAAATGTAAAAACTGTTCTTGGCTTATAACTGTGTAAAGACAGGCATTAGGCTAGATATGATCCTCAGCCATAGTTCGCTGACACTGGTGTGTTAGGAAGGCCTGGCCGGGCACTTCTTCATTTGTTCACTCACTCTCACACTCTATGCTTAGGCACTGCAGGTATAGATTGAGCAAGGTGTGCATAGTTCCTGTCCTTGAAGAGTTTTCTGGGTAGCCCAGAGACAGGCTTTAATTAAAGCAACACCAACCAGTTCTGTGAAGTTTAAAAGGAAAGAGACCGGATGCCTGTGTAACAGGGGCTCTGGATCTAGTTTGAAGGGAGGAGGGAAGACTTCTTGAGGAAGTGACTTTTGAGCTGAGGTATAAAAGGCACATTGATGTTAACTGGAGGAGTGGAGAAAGCAGTGGAGTGTTCTAGGGAGGGGAATGGCAGGAGCAGAGACCCTCAGGCGAGTCTGAGTGTGTAGGGGATTCAAGGAGTGCCCAATGGCAGCTGGGTGGAGGGGAGGGCCTTGTGGCCCTTGCTGTAGGAATCTGCAAAGACTTTTCAGCGGGGCTTGACAAATAGTTATGTTTTTCTTTTTTTCTTTCCTCCAAAACTGATGGTTGGATCATCTCCAGTATTTTCATCTAATTATGTTGGAAGATGTCTTGTGTATTAAGAGTTGAAATATTAATGTGTTACCCACCAGCTGACAGGTTTTAAAGAAGATAAATGCAAAGTTGAAGATCTGGTAGTCGTTGCCTCTTAAGCAACATTCAAGTTCAGAAATGAACTGGGGCTGCTGGCTCAGGGCTCCCTGGCTGCGCTGGGCTGCCTTTCCTGCAGCATTCCTCATGGCTGCCTTCCTTACCTTCTCTCTTGTCCCACTTGCTCTGCTCACAGGCATGCTGCCGCCGCCAAGTCGCTTCAGTCATGTCCGACTCTGTGCAACCCCATAGACGGCTGCCTACCAGGCTCTGCCGTCCCTGGGATTCTCCAGGCAAGAACTCTGGGGTGGGTTGCCATTTCCTTTTCCAATGCATGAAAGTGAAAAGTGAAAGTGAAGTCGCTCAGTCATGTCTGACTCTTAGCAACCCCATAGACTGCAGCCCACCAGGCTCCTCCGTCCATGGGATTTTCCAGGCAAGAGTACTGGAGTGGAGTGCCATCGCCTTCTCCAGCTCACAGGCATGCATGTTGCCAATTTCCTTCCCCTATGGAGGGAACTGTTACTTGAGAAATGGAGGGAGGGGCCATGTGCATTCAGGTTGAGAGCTGATGAGCACCAGCGCTCCCATCTCACTGAGGCTTCTGAGGGGTGGACGGTCTCCTTGTTCAGCTGCCTTCACCCATCAGCCTTCCCATAGAACAAAATATAGATAATAACCCTCTGTGCAAAGAAAGAAAAGAACCCTATGACTGTAGAAATGACTCCAGTTGTGGGAGCAGAAGGGGTTTTGACTAGGAATTTTCAGTTCTTTTAGAGATTTATATAGTAGGGCAGGGGTCCCCAGCCCCCAGTCTGTGACCCAGTACTGGTCTGCAGCCTCTTAGGAAGCAGGTCGCACAGAGGTGGTGAGCAGCGGGTGAGTGAAACTGCATCTGCTGCTTCCCACCACTCCCCATCACTCGCATTACTGCCTGAACCATCCACACCCCCGCTACCACCCCAGTCCAGGGAAAAGTTGTCTTCCACCAAAGAATCTGGTCCCTGATGCCACAAGGTTGGAGGTTGCTATAGTAGGGTCTTGATGACATTTGAGTGGGTGTTTACCTACATCCTGGCAGGCCCAGTCCTCAGCGGATTTTGCTCACTTTCACAGAGTGAATACAGTATGGTGAATTATGAAGTAGTGACGCTTCTGACTAATGTTCTGCTAAATATTGTACTTAGAGAACTTGGTGAAGTGAACACGCTGGGCACTTGTATGTGCAAAGGAAGCCTCGAGAGTCAGGAGGCTAAGGCAGTCTCTGGAGAGGCTGTGGGTTTCATGATCACCCAGTAAATAATAGCTCACCGAGCAGCATAGGAAACCCCGAATGGACAGATTCAGGATGGCGGCGGCTGCTGCTGCTGCTGCTGCTGCTAGAGTGTAGGTTTCCTGAGAACTTGTACTTCTGGGTTCACCACATCAGCCTTAATACTTAGCGGAGTGTCAGCCACGGATTAGATGCCCTGTGTGTATTGGTTGAATTGAAAGAACACTTCAGACTCTTATTTCCTTTTGGGGTGGGGGTGTGGTGTGCTCATGTTGCATGGTCAGAAGGAGGTTTGCAATGTCCATGTCTCCCTTTAGAAAATATTTTTGAGCATCCACCATGTCATAAGCATCATGCTTTTTCTGCAGACAGAGCAGTGAAAATTTTCCATTTAAGAAACTACAGTGCTGAGACTTTAAAAATAGATTAGCACCTGATAGTTTTGAAAAAAAACTTTGGAGAGAAACCATATTTGTCTGTAGTATTCATCGCTGGGAGTAAACATCAAGTGTCTGCAGGTTTTTTGATTCTGAGGGAGGTCTGGAATATTTCCATAGTAAATGAAGAAGGGGGCAGGGAAACCTGAAGGTAAAGTACAGATTTGAATATCACCCGGGGCCAGAAATCTGTGGTTCATACCATAATTTCCGTGGGCATTGCCGAATTAGGGAGGTCTGTATGACTGAACACCGAGATGATCCCTGGAGAATTGGGCTGAGTAGTTGGCTAGGTTTTGGTGTAATTGTATAGCTGTTCAAAGATTTAGTTCATTTTGGGTGAGCGAGAAGTATTCCGAGTTGAATGGGAATCAGCATCTTTTCATGAGTTTGTATGCCAGGCCATTGCTTAACTTTTTTTTTGATTGATTATGTGGGAGAACTGGAATCTGGAGGAGAAGGGGACAGTCAGGAGCTGAGATCCTTTGGCCTCCTTCCCTGCTCAGTGGTAAAGAATCTGCCTCCCAATGTGGGAGATGGCGGGTTCGATCCCTGGGTTGGGAAGATCCCCTGGAGAAGAGAATGGCAACCCACTGCAGTATTCTTGCCTGGGAAATCCCATGGGCAGAGAAGCCTGGCAGGCTGCAGTCTGTGGGGTTGTGAAAGAATCGGACACAATTTAGGGACTAAACAACAACTGGCCCTTTCCAAGTTCAGCCCTCCTGGAAAGAGCAGACATTCCTTGAGCAGTCTGCCCTCAGGCGAGAACTTGTCGGGGTGTCAGATGGCAGGCCTAGAGGTAGACTGGAGGCGGACAGTCCAGTGCTATCAGAGGTGCTGATCCTGGATTATAGGAATTATCTCTAGGCAGTGAGCCCAGTTTTCATTTCCCTTTCCAACTCTGTGATGTCCAGGGGAGACTGTGCTTGCAGAGAAGGGGCCTGCATTTGGAAAGCTCATGCAGCCACTGGCCATTCACCTAACAACCTTGGTTGGGCAAGGCCCTGATGGGCGTCCAGTGGGAATCAGGTGTTGCCTCTGGCCTCGGGGAGCTTGTTCTGTCCAGCCCTGGGTGTCATTAGAGCATTGTCATCAAGTCACTCTGTGAGGTGGAGGAGGTCGTCAGTGCTTTTGTTCCAAGGGTCGCTATCCCTGAGTCAGTACTGACGAGACCCTCAGATCAGCCCGTTTTGCTCCTTGTATGACAGAGTAAGAGACTGAGTCCCATAGCTAGCCGCAGCCCTGGCACTAACCAACCCCCTCCACACACACACACCTGAGTGATATTTAGCTATTTTAAACCCAGTGGTTTTATGGTATTTGCTTCATATTTCCATCTTACTCCCTTAGTAGGAAATTGGGCTTCTTCTGTTTTTAGTTGTTGGACACAGATTGTAAAATTACACATTTACCTCTTAAGTACTGTGGTGCAGATGTAAGATGTTCAGTCACATAGAGATTGGAAATTAACAATACAGATGATAAACTTCCTGTAGGGGTTGATTGATAATAGACATTAGTGGTGTTTCCCTGGCAGGGACTAGACTTACACATTCCTGTTCAGGAGCCTTCTCTTTGGCGCCTTTCCTCTGTGCAGAGGAAAACTAACCCTTGGTGTGTGTTTTTTTCTCTTGCGTTCTGTAAGCCATGCCCTCTGGCCTCAGAAGTGAACCAGTTTTTTAAGCTTCACAGTTTACAGCTCTCTTACATTTGCTGTCCCGGAGGTAACCTGCTGATAAGGCCCTTTCTGTCCTTTAAAGGACATCTCCTGGAGAACTGTGGTTCTCAAATTTAGTGTGGGGAAGGAGCCTCCTGGGATCCTGCTAATTGCAAGTGGCGGGGGTTCCCCCCTAGAGATTCCGGTTCAGTTGGTTGGCCAGGGTGGACCTCAGGAATCTGCTTCCTTATCCACTGTCCTGCCCCTTCTGCTGCAGACCTCTGGTCCTCTCTTTGAGAAACACTGCTCTCTTCTAGATCATGAATGAATGTTCTCTTTGACCATGAAGTAAAGACTGGCCCTGTGAGAGGACGGTTTTCTGAGTGGACTAGAAATAACTAAACTGTGTGGGTGGAGACCAGTGAAGTGTGAGCCCTTTATCCTTAGGTTGACACTCTGTGGTTTATATCTGCCCACCTTCTTTGCATTCCGAGTTTCTTTGCTCCAGAGTAATGGTTTGGGGCCTGTGACTCCCTCTTCCCAGTGGCCCTGATGTTTCTGTCCACCCATGCTGATCACTTAGTTGCTGGCACACCACCGTGTGCCAGGGTTCCTCCTGGGCCATTCAGAGGGAAGCTCCCGGAGGCCATCCTTAGGGTGTTTCTGGGAGAGGGGGGTTCAAATGATCACCACCACCAAATAGCTGGTAAGGAGACTTGTATAGCCTCCGGCTTTTCACCTCGAGAGGGGTTTGATATAGGAGAACCATCTGGCACTTTCCTGAGATACCAGCTCTATCTTAGACTGTTAGAAATCAACATGCTTCCCAAACACTGCAGTAAATTGACTGAAAGTTCTGGCAGATTTTTGTACCAGGCTCCCATGTTCCCCGTAATCTCCAATGGGTGGAGCCTGGGAGTCTGCCCCTCCCAAGACCCAGATCATAAAATTGCATATTAAGTCAGTCATTCCTGTGTCCTCCTTTTAAGTTAAAAAACATCAAGCCAGAATGTTGCAGTGTTGCATGGTGTGTGGAAATCATTGCAGGCAGAGGTGGCGTGGGGCTGTTCACCCGTTTGCTTGCCATTGCTACAGGAGTTCTTGTTTATCCTGAGCTCATAAAACCCTGGCACTCTCTTATTGTGCAATGGCAGAGCTGATAGGGAGCTGTAGGAATGCAGCCCTGTGGCCACTCAGAGGCCACATGCTCGCCTTCCGTCTGAAACAGAAAGTGTTTTGACAGGCTTCCACATTTCCTGCAGGGAAGAACAGGCCCGGAGAGTGGCCTTGTCCTTGCCCGTGTCTTGGTGAAATCTGTCATCTAGGCCAGGCCCCTCGCAAGCCCAATTAGCTTTATTGACCTCTTTTCCTGTAACATGCATTTGTGTGTGTGGAGGCACTCTTCTAGTGCCCTGCCCTTAGTTTAATCTCCGTTAAACTGTTAAGGATGGGTTTAAGGAGTATCTGTTCTCTCACGGTGTTTGCTTTTTAAAAGAAGATGCTGGAGAGTTAGAAATGGCAAAACTCCTCAGACTACCACCTCCCAAAATGCGGGAGAGAGGAGGGGCACCTTCGTGGGGAGAGGCTGCTCCCTCCCTCTCAGACTGTTCAGGGAAAGGTGATGGTGGGAGGTCTAGGTTCTGTAGATTAGAATTCATGTAATTATTTTGCATAATAAGTTATATGAAAATGCCGAGTTCAGGACAGCAGTTTAACAAGACAAAACAGTAAGAACTTAGGGAGTTACTAGAGGACTGGAGGTCCCTATAGTTGCACTTCGTTTTCCAGGGAGCCAGGAGATTGAGTATTATTTCCCTTCTCAGTGTCTGTCACTGGGCTGAAACAAGATTTCAAAACCTTCCCAGGGGTTTTTGAAAAAAACTGCTTTTTTTTCCCTTCCTGCATTGGTAGTGGGCCAGATCCCTTGAGATTGTTTGCAAGCTCATGATTTTGAAATGTTCAGAAGAAAATTTGGAACCTAAAATTATTTATCAGATATGGGATTGTAGTCTTTTTTTCATCTGAGATGTGTTTTGCATTATCAGGCTGTTTATGATATTCTTGTGCTTTTTATTGCTTGTGGAAGAAGTACCTTGGAAATCCAAAATAACCTTCTTTCTGTTTTTTTTTTTTTTTTTTTTGCTGCACCTTGGGGGTTGCCAGATCTTAGTTTCCCCACCAGAGATTGAACCCAGGCTATGGCAGTGAAAGCGCCGAGTCTTAACCCCTGGATTGCCAGGGAGACCCCAGATACCCTTCTTTAGATTTAAGAAATGAAAATTCCTTCGTTATGAACAGGCATTGCATATCCTTTTAAAATGTGACTGAGTCAGACTATGCATGCAGTCTCAATTGCTTTCTATGACTTAGCAAACTTAGTCCATCTGTGTTCTCCTTGTGACTCCATGGTGACTGTCGGTTATGCAGTCGGCCCTGACCCTTTGGGGAGGAGCCCAGAGTTCACAACCTAAGTGGGTAACTGAAGTGCTGTGTCATCATCACGTATGCAAGATAGGTTCTGTGAGAGATATCAGATGGCCTCCCAGATAGGATGTGTGAACTAGATCCTGAGGAGCGAGTAGGCATTTGCGTGTGGGTTTAGTGCAGTAGGAGCAGGGGTCACTGAAGGCCAGCTGGCTTCTGTGTGCCTGTTGGGTGGGGAAAGAAAGGCTCTAGTCCTGTGGAGTCTGGGGCAGCATGGATCAGGTGACCATGCCACATTGCTCAGCACTTGGGAGCCACTGGAGAGTTCTAAGCATGGGACAAACATATGACTTTGTTGGCTACGTGTAAGAGGGTTTGCGGAGGGAGACTGAGGACAGCAAGACCAGTTAGGGTACTCTCGAAGAGGCCCAAGGTTGAAGAACCAGATGAATGACAGGGAGCGAGAATCTGAGAGACGGATGAAAGGGTCGTTCAGACTTGAGACCTTGTGATCCTTTTATGTTGGAGAACAGTTCCTGTCTTCTGCATACTTGTTTATGTTTAGTCTTACTATTGCTCACTGCAGTCTATTTTAAAAGAAATGTCTTTAGAGCAGAACTGTGGCTCAGAGCATCCAGTGGGAGAACTTTATAGCTGATTGATGGTCATGCTCTCTCCATCCCAGTGAAACTGTGCTGACCCCACCCGTTCCTTTGATGTCCTGAGGACCTTCTGTACTGTCAGAGACCTCAGCCTCTGATGTGGGAGTTGTCTTTATCCAGGAAACCAACATACTATTTTTATTTAGTGTGCGTGCGTGCTCACTCAGTCATGTCTGACTCTTTGCCACCCCGTGGACTATAGCCCTCTAGGCTCCGCTGTACATGGAATTTTCCAGGCAAGAATCCTGGAAAAGAATCCTGCCATTTCCTACTCCAGGGGATCTTCCTAACCCGGCGTCAGATCCGCGTCTCCTGCATTGGTAGGCGGATTCCTTACCACGGTGCCACCTGGAAAGCTTTGTTTTTATTTACTTATTTAGTTTTGGCTGCACTGGGTCCTTGCTGCTGCGTGCAGGCTTTCTCTAGTTGTAGTGAGTTCAGGCTAAAAGTAAGCTGTGTGTAGGCTGTTCACTGCAGTGGTTTATGTTGTGGAGCTCAGGCTCTAGGATGAGTGGGCTCGGTAGTTGCAGCTCAAGGGATCTAGAGCTCGAGCTCAGCAGTTGTAACGCAGGGGTTTAGTTGGCCCATGGCGTGTGGAATCTTCCCAGACCAGGATCTAGAGCTCGAGCTCAGCAGTTGTAACACAGGGGTTTAGCTGGCCCATGACGTGTGGGATCTTCCCAGACCAGGGATCTAGAGCTCAAGCTCAGCAGTTGTAAAGCAGGGGTTTAGCTGGCCCATGGCGTGTGGAATCTTCCCAGACCAGGGATCTAGAGCTCGAGCTCAGCAGTTGTAACG
>NW_024070200.1:38709379-38829897 GCF_014754425.2 Oryx dammah
GATCTTCCCAGACCAGGGATCTAGAGCTCGAGCTCAGCAGTTGTAACACAGGGGTTTAGTTGGCCCATGGCGTGTGGAATCTTCCCAGACCAGGGATTGAACCCGTGTCACCTGCACTCCAAGGTGGACTGTTAACCACTAGGCCTCCAGGGAAGTCTGCCAACACACTTTAGACTGAACTTGGCTGTTGGTTGAGGTCATCAACATTGCAATATCTGAGAAAGAACATAGAGGAACTTCTAGATTTCTGCCGAAATGTTGAGAGGATGGACTTTGTCTTGGACATGCACTTCTTCTTCCCCTTGATAGTAGGGAACACAGACCCGGGTTTGAATTTTGACTGTGCCAACTGGCTGTGAGATCATGAGTGATCATGACAATATGGATAGTTGATGCCTAATGAGTAGTTAGTGTGTGCCAAGCACTGTTCTGAGCTTAACACGCATTAACTCATTTAATCCTCATAACAGCATAACATGAAGTAGATTCCTGTTATTCACATTTTACCAATGAGAAATCTGAGGCACATTAAGTAGCTTGGCTATTACAGCCAGCAAATGGCCGAGCTGGGACTTGTACCCAGTTAGGCTCCAGAATCCAGTAGGTAATACTTTGGGCAAGTGGATGATACCATCTTGTGAGACTGTTATGAGCTTTATTTTTTTGTTATGAGCTTTAAATGATAGCGTATATTAAGTGTTTAGTACAATGTCTGGCACATGGTAATCATTTACTTAATAATATCTAATACTGTTAGTAATATGAATGTAAACATTATGAAATAGTCTATATAATTTTGTTCCATTTTTGTAAAGAAAATTGCCATGTGTATTTATGGATAGAAAAGTATCTGAAAGGATATACTCCAAAGTGCTGACTGAGGTTATTACTGGTGATGTGGTTATGTACATTTTATTTTCTTCTTTGTTTTGCTTTATTTTTCAGATTTTCTGCAGCAGACATGGGTATTGTTATTATTTGAAATAAAAGTCTACCGTTTGTTATTGGGTTTTGTTTTTGCTTTTTAAAGCTAAGGAGGCACTCCCAGGCATAAAGGAGCTCTTTAAGTGCCAACATAGTGAGGTGTTCCTGCAAAGCTATGGAACTCCACACTATGCTCAGCAACTTGGAGGTTGTTTGGTCTTTTTCTCACTTTGTCTTTTGTCTTTTAATTTTGTATGGTGTTTTGGACACACAGACATTTTTCACTGCTGTCTTTCTGTTGGGAGTTTAGACAGGTGTTTACATTCCTAGAGAACAGAAATGTTACAGCAGGGATTATTTCCATGTTGCTGGGGTGAGTAATCAAGCCTGTGGAAATCAATGCCTCCCTGCTCCTGCTCAGCCTGGAGTCAGGTCCCTTGAGTTGCCTGTGCAGGAAGCAGCTGTGTGGCTTACAGTCTGAAGATCTGCCCTTTGAGGACTTGGGGCTCAGTCCTGAGAGAGCGTTGGTTTTCCTCATCCATAGTGTCAGGGCACACGGCATTCGTCATGGCTGCTGGTTGTGCTACAGTGTGAGCTCTTCAGGAGATCTCTGCACACAGATCTTCCTTGTCAATTTCTGATATGCCGATGGCTGGATTAAAAGTCAGATCATCCCTGTGTGGCTTTAAAATTTGGCAGAAATCTACACAACTGTTGTTAACAAGATACAGAAAGAGACAGAAACTTAACTTTGATTACAAAGGCATCATCTACTAATTTAAATGGTTTCTAGTTTGCATTTAAATCTTGAATCAATGTTAACTTTATTTTCTTTTATGTTGTGGCCTAGGTTTTAAACCTAGACCATAATTCTTAATACTTTTATTTCTTTCCAAAATTTTAGCCAATTGTCATAATGCCTTTGTTTAATAATTAATACTTTTCCCACTGATTTGATTTGAAATGCAGCATAAATATTTTTATATCTACTTAGCCCTGTATTTTGATTCTCTGGCAGTAGAGTACTGGTTTAATTATTGTGGCTTTCTAATATGCTTACCCATTTGGTAGGTCAAAGCCTCACACCTTGTTTATTTTTTCAGAATTCTCAAAGGTTAAACTTCAGATTAATTTTGTAATCTCTTTGCCATGCTTTGAAGAACTTTTTAGAATTTTGGCTGGATTTTTTTTTAAGTTTCTATGGATACATAAGGATTTCTTAAATATATACCTATGCATTTTATGTTTTGTTGTTTTTTTAAAATTTTTTAATTCTTAAAAATTTTTTCTGCACTGTGTGGCATGTGGAATCTTAGTTCCCTGACCAGGGATTGAACTTGTGCCCCTCTGCACTGGAAGTTTGGAGTCTTAACCACTGGACCACCAGGGAAGTTCCACGTTTTACATTTTGATTGTATTGTGAACATGTTTCTGACTATCTCCTGCAGGTGTAAAGGGAGCCATTTGCTCACTGGGAGGGTCTAAGAGCCAAGAATTGACCAGGTCTCACCCAATACTCTACCTCTAGTGTTGACTGCTGCATTGGCCTAAGTCAGGCTCTTAATAAGTATTTGCCAAGTGAATGAATAAACATCTCTATGTATGTGGTGTTTTCTTCTTTTGGATTCTTTTAGATAGATTGCTTAGGAATGGAGTTTTGGATCAAAGGAGATGAGCATTATTACAGCTTCTAAAATGTGCTGAGTCTTGGCCAATGGAGGTTCTTTACCAAAGGGCTAGAGACCCAGATGATAAGAGGGCTTGGGTCAGTTTGTGGGGTAGTGAGAATGCAGCTAGGAGATGAGGCCCAGCTCCTGTGTATGTGCACGATTGCAGCTCTAGCCCCTGTGCCCAGTAATGTGCTTGCCTGCCAGAGTGGGCCCTTAATAAACATATCTTGAGATGAATTAACTTCATTGTGGGACTTTTCAGAGCACCAAGGAAAGAGCTAGGCTTGGAGAGAGGGAAGTCCCTGGAGTCCAAGGGCAGGGACAGGTGTCTGGGGCCCATCTCCCCAAGAGTTGACTTCTGGGTTTTGGACTGTTGGTGGTCTGGGCACAAAGGCTTGTGGGAGCAGCTGGGGCATCACATGGTTCTCCTCACCAGCTGTCAAGGGCTGAATTCCACCTCAAGCTGGACGAGGCATGGCCTGGTTTGCATTCTCTGAACTGGCATCTCAGGTCATGGTGCCTAAATGCAGCAGATGTCTGTCATCTCAGAAGACTGTGCCCATGCAGTCCTTCTCTGCCCTCCCAGCTCCCCAGGACGTTCCTGCAGCTGTGTAGGGACAACCAGAATGGCTTTTCCAGATTGTTGGCTTGATTTCTCATGTTGGGATTGGTGCCATATTTGAACTAGAATTTTAGCAGTTTTGAGGCAGTAGCAGTAGCTGAACGTAGGAGAGAATGAGTCAGATATTTGAGTGTTTAACTGTATTCCAGGCACTGTGCTAGGCATCTTGGACCATATTGAGGCCAGGAGGCTTTGCCTCTGCCTTCAAGAAACTTAGACTAATGAAGGACACACAGGGAGGGCGCCACTGCCGTGGGAAGCTGTCCTGGGCTGCGTGGTGTTCTGAGTTCCCCATTCTGAGTGTGCAGAGAACATTCAGGCTTGGGTCAGTAAGCCTTATTTGCGTTTTGAATTGGGTTTTGCAGACTGAGTAGGAGATGGAGAGACCAGTGTTACGGGAGACTCAGGATATGACCCTGGTGAGCCTTCAGACAATAGATGTGACACGTGGCCTGTTGGATGCTTGCCTGGCATCTGCTCTTATTCTGTTCTGAGCTATGAAGCTTTGACTCGTTTCTGTTCCTTCCAGCATGGTTGAATGTCTGTCTGGTTCTCCAGAAGGTGGGACTAAAGCATTTTAAATGATGATTTGGGTAGGGTAGGGCAGAGATTGATCCTCTCTGGGTCATGCTGCTGGTGGTGATAAGCCTCAGCACTGACTGGCTCATTTGTCACCAGGTGGGTGTAGCTCTGTGGAGGGAGTTCCGGTGATGGACTCCTTGAGGTGCTTGAAGTGACGACAGATCCCTGAAGGGTCCTATTTGCCTTCCTCTGGGAGGGGGCAAGGAAGATTCTGAAACTGTGAGCCATCAGCTAGACCAGCCCGACTCATTCTTTTAGGTCTCCAAATAATGTTGGCATCTCCATGGACATTAACAGAGCATGAGGTGGTTGGAGATATGGGGGTACTTAAAGAAGAAAGTTATTTGAGTCATAAAGTTCTGTGGGAGGTGAAGAACGTTGGCTGCCCCACTGTCAGGAGCCCCATGCCCATGGCCATCCCTAGGGCATTCCCATCTGCTGGGTTCCCCACCTCGCCAGATCTCCTGCCAGCCTTGGCTCTCCCAAATGGCATTTGCCATCATTATCTAGAACAGACCCATTCAATACAAATACGATGTGAGCCAGATACATACTTTTAAGTTTTTGGATAACCACATTAAACAGGTGGAATTATTTTAACTAATACATTTTATTTAACCCAGTGTGTCTATATTTCATCACGTGGCACTAGCCATATTTCACACGCTCATGAGCTGTATGTGACCAGTGGCTACTGAGTTGGCGGGGCAGATCCAGACTGACTTTGCGTGACCAACTAAGGCTGGAGCAATGAAGGGACTAGTTTGTGATTCTGTATTTAAGTAGGACTGAACAAGGCCAAGTCTCAGTTCAGTCTGTTTAAAAGATATCAAGGGGAAACACAGAGGCTTTGTGGATTTCTGCTGATTTTGCTGTTTTACTTTTAATCTTGTCTGTCTTACAACCTTCTGTCTTTGGGTTTCAGCTCCCTGAGGGGAGGACCTTTGGGGGCTTTTCTGCCTCCTTGATCTTGGCATATGCCTGGGAGCCATGTGCCCCCAGCTGCCTTTCACAGCTGCTTGGGGATTGAAGTCAAGATGCTTTTCCTGATTTCTAGGTTTTTTTCTTTTTCTTTTTGAAGGAAACAAACCCCAGTTAATCTTTGTCTTGAGATCATTTTGCTTGCCTTTTTGACCAGATTTCTGTAACATGAATAATATGCCAGACATTGAAAGCATGTGATCTGAAAGTTTTGCCCCAGGAATTTAGTAAGAGATGATTAAGAGGTTACTAATTGTTCCTCAGTCAGATTTAATACTCAGAGATTTAAAGGGAGAACACCTTTCTTTTCTTTTTTTTTTTTAAAAAAAAACTTGTACTTTAATTAATTGAGTGATCGGTTGGCTGCACTGGGTCTTCGTTGATTTTGCACAGGCTTTCTCTAGTTGCGGAGAGAGGGAGTTACACTCGGTTGCGGTGGGCGTGCTTTTCATCGCGGTGGTCTCTCTCGTTGCAGAGCACCGGCTTCCATAGTTGGGGCACACAGGGTCAGTAGTTGTGGCTCACGAGCTTAGGTGTTCTGCAAGACTGAACCTGTGACTGTTGCATCGGCAGGTGGATTCCTATCCACTGTGCCACCAGGGAAGTCCGGGAAAAAGCTTTCTTGTAACAGGCATATTTCTCATGGTGCCTGCCTTTCAGGAAACAGCTAGAGAGGTCAGTGCTTAATCTGACTTCTCCCTGGGACAGGACTGGAGGCCAGGCAGGGGAACTGGTGTGAGGACCAGAACACACACATGCACACGCACACACATGCACACACTGTCAACACACACACTTGCCCCTAAGCTGGAGGTTGGGAGACCAGGGGCTCAGTACAGACTCTGTGAAAGGAGGGAGGGGCAGGGACTGGGTGGGCTTTGGGCTCTCACTGGGCTTTGTCCCAGCCCCTTACTCTTCCAGTCACTCTCTCCTCTTCTCTGGGAATGCTGCGTTCTCTTTGTCTTGCTTCAGAGCCAGGCTGAGCCCCCTCTGTCCACCCTGCAACCAGATTGCCACTCAGACTCCAGCTGCGCTTTAGGGCTCCAGGACCTGAGCTAATCTCCTCCCCTACCTGAACCCTGGCCCCACCCCCTGCTTATCCCAGCCTCCCCCTCCCTCCATACCCCTGCCAGCCTCCCCTCTGTGCTCTCTTCTCGGCCTTTGCACACACACTTCTCTCTCCCTGGAGCTGCTTCTTTCTATCTTGTCCTTCTGGCCACCACCTGCTTCCCCTTTAAGACCAAGCTCCTGCATCACTTCATGATTGTTCATTCATTTCTTCACTTATTTATTCAACAAAAATGTGGCTGGCACTGAGCTCGATGCTAGAGAAGTGGGGACATCTCAGAGTTTATTGGACAAGAAAGACATCAAGGCAACAATAGGAACTTTTTGAATCTATAGGTAGCAGTTTTTTTAAACTTTCAGTACCTGACCCTTGTCCCATTTCCTCTGCTTGATTAATTATCTTCCCTCAGCATCTCCAGTCACACCAGCCTCACCTTACCACTCTGACCTCTGTCATAGCACTTAAAACACTCTTGAAATCACTGATTTATTTTTCCTGTCTTTCTCACAAGCCCTGATTCCAGGCTCCTGATAGATGTTAAGAGTGAATGTTGGTTGAATATATGGATGAAATGATGACTTGGCTGACAGTTGGAGGGATTTTCTGTAGGATACCCAGCAATCATGCACTGAGTGGTTTTCCTTACCAGGGCCACGCCTGAAGTGTCACTAAAAAGAATCCAGGATGTAGACAGAGCACTTGGAGGTTGTCCTTCGCTTGTGGACAGTAGAGGTTTGATCTCTAACTTGTCACTTGTTTTAGGCCTACAGAGCAGTTGTCCAGATTGCCTCTGACCCTGAGGTATAATTTATAGGTTCTAAAACCATGGTGTCTGATGTCTGTACCCCTTACTGGATGCCAGTGGTTGCCACCATAATTGTGCTGTGGCATCCTTCTCCTTGGGACTCCTTTGTGGGGGCAGCCTGGAGACCTGTGACCCACACTTGCCATCTAGTTTGTTAGTTAATAGCTAGGTTCATTATTTTGAGGTCCCTCTATATCTTGGTTGATTTTTTTTTTTAACGTACATAGTGAAGGTCCCTGTGGTATACAGTTCTTCGAGACGACAGATGCATAGAGTCGGGTATCTGTGCCCACAGTCATGATGCAGAGCAGATCCTCTCATGCTGCCCCTTTGCAGTCAGCCAGCCCTTTCTCCCAAGCCCTGGCAACCACAGGCTTGTCGTCTGTCCCTATAATTTTGCCTTTAGCAGAATGTCACGTAAATGGGATCATTCAGTATGTGGCCTTTGGGGGCTGGCTTCTTTCACCTGTGCGTGTAATGTTCATCCATGTTGTGTGAATCAGTGCTTTGCTCCTTTTTACTGCTGAATAGTACTCCACGGTGTGAACGTTGCGGTTTGTTTATCCGTTCACTGAATAAAGGACATTTGGCTTGTTTTCAGTCTTTGGCGATTATGAATAAAGCTCCTGAGCATTTGCATGCAGGGTTTGTGTGAATATGTATTTTGTATTCCTCTTGGGTGAACACCTAGGAGTGGGGTTGCCAGGCCATTTGGTAAGTGTATGTTTATAAGGAACTGCCACCCCGTTCTCCAGAAAGCTGCTCTATTGTATATCCCCACCAGCAAGGAAGGAGAGTTCTGGTTGCTCTGTGCCCTTTCCAGCCATTGGTATTGTCTGCTGTTTAAAAATATGGCCGTTGTCATAGATGTTCCATCTAGTTTTTTTCTTTTTAATTAATTAACTATATTTATTTGTTTATTCTTGGCTGCACTGGGTCTTTTCCTGCATGTGGGCTTTCTCTAGTTGCAGTGAGGAAGGGCTGCTCTCTCGTTGCAGGGCGCAGGCTTCTCGCTGAGATGGTTTCTCTTGCTGGAACACAGGGTCTAGAGCTCAGGCTCAGTAGTTGTGGCACGTGGGTTTAGTTACCCCACAGCATGTGGAATCTTCCTGGACCAGGAGTGGAACCTGTGTCCCTGTAATGGCATGCGGATTCTTAACCACTGGACCACCTGGGAAGCCCACCGTCTAGTTTTTAATCTGCAGTTTTCTTTGCTCACTTTCTTAGATGCTGACAGGATTTAAATACTGTTATTAGATTTGATTTGGCAGGGATGTCATCCATACCTATGTGAGATCTGAGATGTGAGATGTGATTTTTTCAGATAGAACTCATAGGTGCTCAGAACGAAAGGGCACTGAGAATATCAAGCCTTCCAAAAACCTTTTGAGGAAGACAGTAAATTATATTATTCTGTAATTCAGAATTTAAAAAGATTTCTTATTATTAGGATTAAATTCTTTATGTAAAAGTTTTTGTTTTCTTGACCATTTGCAGTGAATGAAAGTCATCTTGACATTTCTTTGAGTTGTTCTTTTTAAAAATAATTTTGTATGTTTATTTTTGGCTGTGCTGGATCTTCATTGCTGTGTGGGCTTTGCTCTAGTTGCAGCAAGTGGGGGGTTTTCTCGAGCTGCAGCGTGGAGGCTTTTCATTGCAGTGGCTTCTCTTGGTGTGGAGCATGGGCTGTAGGGCATTTGAGCTTGAGCAGTGTGGTGCATGGGCTTAGTTGCTCCGAGTCTTGTGGGATCTTCCCAGACCAGGGATGAACCTGTGTCCCTCTGCATTGACAGGCAGATTCTTTACCACTGAGCCCCCAGGGAAGCCCCTCTTTGAGTTGTTCTTAACTCTCCCTGCCATGTGTCAAGGTGTCCAGTCTGTCATCACAAAACATAATTTTTTTTTTTTTACGCTGTTTATGCTTTTGGTGACCATATCACTTTTTCCCACTCCCTCTTGTAGGCCCCTAATCGTCAACTCATGACTTACTGGTTACAAGAACTTCAGCAGAAGAGATGGGAATATTGCAACAGCCTTGACATGGTAAAGTGGGACAGCAGGACCTCCCCGACTCCTGGAGATTTTTCTCAGGGTCTCGTGGCCAGAGATAACACAGGTAGGTGAGAGATGGAGGGCTCCCATGTCAGTGCTTTTTGCATTGACGTTTGATGTATTAAGTCAACTTAGCAGAAGAACTGAGAATGAAAATAATGATGATGATCCCTTAGGAAGGGGCAGCATCCTATAGTTACTGAGGGCTTCTGCTTTCATGTACAGACTGTATTGAAGCTCAACAACAGCCTCAGGAGTCAGGCAAAGCTGGTGCCTAGCACCCTAAAGAGATGGTACTGCTGAGGGCGGTGGGTAGTGAGCCATTGTGCTGAAGTCCAGTCTGACCCCAGGGCCAGCCTCCTCTCTACTCCCTCTGAAGGTGAGCACCAACACCCACAGTCCTGTGCACAGATGCGTGTGTCCACTGGGAAGATGTTCTCAGAGCTCTCACTGTGATTCACTGGCGCTTCTTGGGAAGACATTAAACCAGATGATAAAACTCTGGTTCTGTTTAATCTTGGACTTGTGGCATTTTCACAATTCATACTAAGCCCTGGCCAGTTGCAGTGTAGAGATAAAGTGGTTTTATATTTGAATATCAAAAACATTAAAGCCCCATGATCTTCTCACAACTGTTTGGTTGAGATTACCGTATTAGAAGAGTAGGAGGATAGTTATTCAAAGCCCACTGTCCAACCTGGCTCCTGCATGGGCTGTGGAAGTGGAGATAGGGGGTGCTGTACTTGTGGCTCTCTCTTCATAGAAGGAGCAGGGCAGGCCCAGAAACAGCCGGCCCCTGGGCCCTGAAGTAAGGTGTGAGGAGGCCAGGCCATCACACCAGCATTTCTTAAGGAGTGCACTTTGGAATTTAGCTGGTATGGGTGGTTCTCAGGCCTGTGAAGAGGTGTGGTGCGAACTTTTTAACACCTTCGAGACATTCCCTTGGGAGAACACAGGCTACTGTAGATTACCGGTGACTTGGCAACGTGTGCAGCTGACTAGGTTTAGAAATGAAAGGCTTCTTGGACTTTTAAAATTATTTTTCCTCCAAATTCCTGTTTTACTGCCTGCCTCATTTTTAACCAATCAGCAGGTTAACCCTCTGGTCAGTGAGAAATTACCGTATACTTCACACCTGTTAAAATGCTATGCAGCGAGAGTTCTTAGGTCATTTTCATGGATGACTTAACACCAACAATAGCAGGAGCTGGAGGGATGCCTTCCTTTTCAAACCAAAGCCCCTCTATGTTTAAGTTCACACGTCTGCTCATTGATGACTGAGTTTTTTAAAAAGCCACTATTATAGAGCTTTGGATCAAAAGAATCTCCATAGCTCAGGATCAGTCACTGGGAATGTTTGGAAACCCTGCCGGGAAGCCAGCAGTATTCAAGGCAGTAGCGTTTGGCACAGGCGAGCCTGGCTTTGCCTTGGTTCCTTTCTTCTGAGGACACCAAGTGTTTCCATCTAAGGGAGACTCAGGCATTAGACCAAGAGGAGAGCCACAGGAATGGCACGTAGCCCTGAAATCCCTTCATAACACAACCTTCCTTCTTTTAAGCTGAGGTGCTGAGGCCGGGGAGCCGGAGAAAACACCTGCAGCCCCCCTTGGCTCTCTGCATTTGGTTTGGGGACGGTAGTGTGAGAATTTAAAGTTGGCCTCCTCTGGCGTTGACTCATTCAAGAAGTAGATGCCCATGACAGGCCTGGATCTCCCTCACAGAGTTTCTAGTCCAGCAGAGGGAAGAAAAAGTGAGATCACATGAGAGGGAAGGAACAGGGTACCAAGGGCCATGAATGGCTTAAACACAGCTTTGAGGTGGGTGGGGACCCTCTCTGAGACCTGAGGATGATCAGATAAGAGCAGCACAGTGCCCTCCAGGACTAGAAGGAGGTGAGGCTCGAGGAGGAAGGCAGTGGGCAGGGAGCCAAGCTGGGGGGCACACCCAGGGCCAGGGTGGGGAGGGCTGGACTGTGGGCTTGGGCTTCTGGACTCTCCTAAGAGCAGTGGGATGCCTCTGAAGATTTTATGTGTAGAGATGACTAATTTTGAACTTCTGCCAATTTTGTAGGTAACTTCTGAGAATAAATAGTTAAACTTTGGATGACCAGGTGATTTGTAAGACTGTAGTTATTCAGGAAGACAGGCTGAAGGAGGAAGTCGAGAAGAAAAGGCTAGATTTTACCCCCTCCCCCATTTTAATCATCATTTTAGATAAAATTGGCTAAAAGATAAAATGTGTTAAGATATGTTGTGGTGCCTTGTGATGTTTTGGAAGCCATGCTAGTAGTCATTTGCTCAGCCTAAATCATGCTAATTCTAGCTAACATTGAAGACATGTTTTCATTACTCTGATTTGCATTAAAAAATGAAACTTTTCCTACTGTCTTCTCCATGATACCCGATTTTTGGTAACGTCTTCATTTGTTGCTAATATTGTCATCCATCAGTACTTGCCTAGCACCTAAAGTCAACACAGGGAAAGATACATGAAATTCACGTTTCCTGGACAGGCAGCTCTGTCTAGTGGAGGAATCCCTGTGGGCCTGGGTTTGAGTCTTATCTCTGATGTTTACTGTTTGTCAGACTCTTGAGTGTGAGTCCTTTTCTTTCTAGTAAAGAGTAGCAGACTGCAGTCTATGGAAATGAAGTTTTATTGGAACAAAGCACCACTCATTTATTTCGTATTGTCTGTGGCTGCTTTTGCACACCAGTGGTAGAATTGAATAGTTGTCACGAGACCATCTGGCTCACCAGTGTCAAATATCTACTACTATCTGGCCCTTTAAGAGGAGGTTTTTTTCTGACCCCTCCTGTAATGTCTTGAGCATCCCCCTCTTTTGGAGCCTTAGTTTCATCAACTGTAAAATAGAAATTGTTCATTCAGTCTTTCACTCCAAGCCTTCTTATATTCTAGGCATTGAGCCACTGCCTGGGATATAAAGACAGATAATTTGTGGGCCATGTTCTTGAAGAGTATGTGGTCTAGTGAGGGACCCAGACAGGTAAAGAGGCCTGCACAACGCAGTCTGGTAAGCACAGGGGCCAGAGGTGGGCACAGGAAGCTTACCTACACTTGCATTTTGGAGGATAGGATGTTGGTGGTGTCTGCGAAGGCTTCCTGGACTAGGAGATGACTGAACTGAGTCCTGAAGTCAGGTAAGGGCCAGCCTTGTGAAGCAGGGAGTGGAAAGGCCTGGAGACCCTGGAGATAAGGGCCTGATGCACATGTAGAGAGGGTGGGAAGGAGTGACAAAGAGAAAGCTGGATGGATGATCAGGGACCAGACCTGGAGGGGCTTGTGAAATAAGCAACAGCATGACCAGTGATTGGGTTGGATGTGCATTTGACATGATTAACCATGGTTAAGAGGGAAAGAATGGATTCCTCGGTAAGAGGAGAGGAAGGGAGACCAGTTAGAAGGCTAGTCCAGCCTGGAAATCACAGTAGTGGGTAGCAACAGAAAAGATGGAAAAAAGTGTGCAGAGTTGGAGATTGCATAGTGAGAGAATTGGAGGATTAAAGGTGGGATTAGCTTTCTGGGAGCAAGAGGGCAGAGGGTGCTGTCCAGGCCCCAGGCCCAGGCAGTTGGCTGGATGGGATTGGGAGGAATACTCATGATAGCCTTGTCCCCCACCTGTCTCCACCCCCCATAGTTCTCTTATGTGGATCAGGTGGGAAACTGCATTGTTAAGTGTTAAGATATACATTATATTCCAGTCTCAAAGAAGGGCAATGCCAGAGAATGTTCAGACTACCACACAGTTGCACTCATTTCACATGCTAGCAAGGTAATGCTCACAATCCTTCAGGCTCTAGGCTTCAACAGTATGTGAATCATGAACTTCCAGATATATAAGCTGGATTTAGAAAAGGCAGAGGAACCAGCGGTCAAATTGCCAACATCTGGTGGATCATAGAAAAAGCAAGAGAATTCCAGAAAAAACATCTGCTTCATTGACTACACTAAAGCCTTTGACTGTGTGGATCACGATAAACTTAGGAAAATTCTTACAGAGATGGAAATATCAGACCACCTAACCTGTCTCCTGAGAAACCTGTATGCAGGTCAAGAAGCAACAGTTAGAACTGGGCATGGAACAAGGGACTGGTTCAAAATTGGGAAAGGAGTACATCAAGGCTATATATTGTCATCTTACTTATTTAACTTTTATGCAGAGTACATCATGCGAAATGCTGGGCTGGATTAATCACAAGCTAGAATCAAGATTGCTGGGAGAAATATCAATAACTTCAGATATGCAGATGACACCACCCTAATGCAATGGCATCCCACTCCAGTACTCTTGTCTGGAAAATCCCATGGATGAAGGAGCCTGGTGGGCTGCAGTCCATGGGATCGCGAAGAGTCGGACACAACTATGTGACTTTATTTTGACTTTTCACTTTCATGCATTGGAGAAGGAAATGGCAACCCACTCCAGTGTTCTTGCCTGGAGAATCCCAGGGACGGGGGAGCCTGGTGGGCTCCCGTCTACAGGGTTGCACAGAGTCGGACACGACTGAAGCGACTTAGCAGCAGCAGCAATGGCAGAAAGCAAAGAGGAACTAAAGAACCTCTTGATGAAGGTGAGAGAAGAGAGTGAAAATGCTGGTTTAAAACTCAACATTCAGAAAACAGATCATGGCATCCGGTCCCATCACTTCATGGCAAATAGATGGGGAAAAAATGGAAACTTTATTTTCTCGGGCTCCAAAATCACTGTGGACAGTGACTATAGCCACGAAATTCAAAGACGCTTGCTCTTTGGAGAAAAGCTATGACAAACCTAAAGCAGAGACATTACTTTGCCTACAAAGATCCCTCTAGTTAAAGCTGTGGTTTTTCCAGTAGTCGTGTACGGATGTGAAAGTTGTACCATAAAGGGGGCTGAAAGTTTAGTCGCTCAGTCGTGTCCAACTCTTTGCAACCCCATGGACTGTAGTCTACCAGGCTCCTCTGTCCATGGGATTTTCCAGGCAAGAATACTGGAGTGGGTCACCATTTCCTTCTCCAGAGGATCTTCCCAACCCAGGGATTGAACCCGGCTCTCCCACGTTGTAGGCAGACGCTTTACCGTCTGAGCCACCAGGGAAGTCAAAGGATGCTGAGCACCAAAGAACTGATGCTTTTGAACTGTGGTGCTGGAGAAGACTCTTGAGAGTCCCTTGGACAGCAAGATCAAACTAATCAATCCTAAAGGAAGTCAGCCCTGAATATTCATTGGAAGGACTGATGCTGAAGTTTGAAGCTGAAGCTTCAAAACTTTGGCCACTTGATGTGAAGTGTTGACTCATTGGAAAAGACCCTGATGCAGGAAAGACTGAGGGCAGGAGGAGAAGAGATCGACAGAGGATGAGATGCTTGGATGGCATCATTGACTCAATGGACATGAGTTTGAGCAAGCTCCGGGAGATAGTGAAGGACAGGGAAGCCTGGCGTGCTGCAGTTAATAGGGTCACAAAGAGTCGGACATGCCTGAGCAACTGAACAACAACAACGTACACACATGGATATGTACATATGTATGGGCTTCCCTTGTGGCTCAGCGGCAAAGCATCTGATTGCAGTGCGGGAGATGTGAGTTTGATCCCTGGGTCAGGAAGAACCCCCTGGAGAAAAAAAATGGCAACCCACTCCAGTATTCTTACCTGGGAATTCCCATGGACAGAGGAGCCACGTGGGCTACAGTCCATGGGATCACAAAGAGTCAGACACAACTGAGCAACAGACCACCAACAATACATATATATATATGATATTATCATTTGTAATCCCTTAGGGTCCCATTCAGCTGCAATTAATGGAAAACCTAGTAGGGACTTACAAGTAGAAATTTGTGTCTCACGATGCCAGTTCCTAGTTGGCAAAGCTCCCCCACCCAGTGCCATTGAGGGACCCGTTCTGTCCTCCTTTGGAAGTGACACCCATATCAAATAGGAGAAAGCTTTCCTAGAAACTCTTATCGCTTTATGCCTCATTAGCTAGAACTTTCACAGGACCAGCCCTAGCTGGAATGGAGTTTGAGGAGACAAGTGTTTTAGCTGAGCATGTGGCCACCGTCAAAACCAGGGTCTGTGAGGAAGAGCTGGAACGGAGTTTGGATAGGCAGTTGGCACTGTCACATAATTGCCCACATTAAATTTGTTTTCTAGGATTCATGTTTCCAGAGGAAGTGTCTGTTCATCTATGTGATTGGAATTTGCAGCCGTATATTAGTCAGACAGATATTAGAAAGTGGGATGACTTTGTCACCGTTCTATCCAGTCTGTCCTCCTTTCATCTGCAGCCTGGCCTCTGAAAGTATGCCACTCCTCAGATGCCTCCTGTATGTCTTCCATGTTTGGATAGATAAAGACCTAGTTTCAACACAAAGGAATAATTTGCAAAGATAAAATCAAGAATCCGCTGACCTTCAGAGCTGTTGGGAACGAGGTAGCCAGAACCCAATTACAAGATGTATGGGCTGCACGTTCTGTATACTCCATTTCCCATCTAAATGAATAGGGGAACAAGCGAGGGAAAACAGGACTTTTGTTTTTTAAGACTTCTTGAGAGTTCCGGAGTACAGAAGCCCTTACGGTCACAGGAGGCTTCAGTGCCCAAGTGCCTGTTTGAGTTCAGGGGTATCTCTCGCAGAAAATGGTATGGTGAAGACGGTTTGAGGGATGACCGCACATTTCCTCCTCTGAAACAGCTGCAGGAGTAGCTGCTGCGGTGCTGGCGGCTTGTGTGGGAGCGGGGGAGGGGAAGGGAAGTGGCCGCTGGGTCCGGTCCTCCCCCAGCCTGTGTTGGGCGCTCTGTGCAGGTGCTGGGACTCGGGGGAGGGAAACCGCAGGGTGGGATGCAGACCCCACACTGGCAAAGCCGCAGGAATTCCACCACCTCATTTACTGTCCCGGTTCCCCAAAGTCATCAAAGAAGCTGTGCTTTTATGTAATCCTGTTTGTAAAATGCTACAGAAGGCCATGTGGTGCTGTGACATGTAAGTCATGGTGGTTATCCACCTCGAGGCTGAGAGGCAGCCTGATCTAGTGCAGAAAGTGCGTGGAACCTCGGGCACACACCGTTTCCTGGCCTGGGAACAAGATGCTCCCTGAGGTTCCTTCTGGACTGAAGTTTCTGTGATTCCTGACGTCAGGCTGTGACAGGGAGGGGGATGATGAGCAGGGTTAGATTCCAGCTGTATCTCTAGGGGAGCCCATGGGAGCCTCCTGAAGAAGATCCGCAGGAGACTGTCCGTGGTGGGCTGGACCGTGATGCCCGTGGAGACGGGCTGAGCCCAGCTTTGGGTGGGATGGGGTCAGTGAGTGTGGGGGGTGGATGGGGGCACTGGGCATGACGCAGGAGTGCACGGAGGCATAAGAAGGCAAGAGAGAAAAGCCCTGGACTGGGTTGTGCTCCCCTCCGTTACTCGGGGGGTCTCTCAGGGGTGAGGTGGCAGGAGTCGGGGAGTCAGGAGGGATGGTGAGCACAGATTCTCAGAGAACGGCAGGGCCTGCTGCCTCCTGTCCTCAGCCTGCAGCAGGCCCTTCCTCCGCACCACGACCACTGTCCTTCATTCCTGCCTTCAGCCTGTCTTCCGGTGTTGTTATTGAGTCCCCACTCCATGTCTGCTGTGGGGTATGTGGCCGTCAGCACATCAGCCTGGGGTCCGATTCTCACAAGATTTACATCCTTGGTGAGGCTTGAGAGAGAGCGGATGGACAAGTCATTAACTAGACATGGGGGCTGGTCTACCCCGGGGCCTCTGAGACCCGGTAGCTTGCTGTCTCTACTTCCTTTTGGGGTAGACGCACACTGTACCCTCACTTGGAAGGTAACTATGCTGCTTCCAACCACTCCTTCACAAGCTGGGTTAAACTCACTTTGATAAAGGGGGAAAAAAGCTTTTTCAGGTTAACCCCACTCTGAGTGACCTCCTCCAGCTCCCAGTGGGGACCCACAGGCTCTCTTTTGCAGGAACTTTGACACACACGGGAATGGCTTTTCCCCAGAGCTCTTTGCTCATTTCTTGGATGATGTTGCGTCTTGGCTCTGTTCTGCCTTCTTCAGGTTTGCTGGCGGGGGGCTAGGAGCAGGAAAGCAGGGGAAGACTCACGGAGGTGACCAGATGTGAGCAGGAGCCTCCCCTGTGTGGGGCCCCTGGGGCCCCTGGTGTTAGACTGCATCTAGTGGGAAAGACTCCTGGAGATCTGGGAATGGCCACAGTGGGATGGAGAGGCGCTGCTAGAATCAGAACCCAGGAATGTAAAATTTGTAGTCCAAAACTTGCTAAGGAGTATCATTTAAGCATTTGAAAGTTTTCAAAAATAACAAAGATCTAAGCACCAAAACTCTTCAAGCACAGACTCTTCGCTCACTGCAGCTGCACAGTAAAGCACACGTTTGTGAACCCAGTCCATCCTCTTGAGGCTGCAAGGAAATAGTGTCCTGTCCTAGTTTGTGTCCTTGAAGCGGTCCCCTGAATGCTAATGTTGGTGCATGTATTGAGGAGAAGCCAGCAGCTCCGCTTTTAATTAAGAAAACCTCCACATGGTCTTTTAAAAACCCCAAACCAGACAAAACAATAATAGCTGAAACTGGGAAATGACTTCTTTTTCACATCAGATAATGACTTTTAGAAATGGTCTGTTTTGCCAACATCCTCCCTGGCTCCAGTCCTGTTTCTGCACCCCCACCCCCCGGGCCCGAGTTCCTCAGGAAGCATTTCCAGCGTGAGCCCAGGGCTGCTGCAAGGGCTGGGCGTCCTACTCATGGGCGCTGGGCTGTGCTAACGCCCTTGACAGCCTCACTCGCAGAGCGGCCGTGCGTCACCTTGCTGCCGACCCACACAGGAAGAAGGGGCTGGACTCGGCTCGAGACAGAAACAGGTGCAGTGGGTTGTGCTTATTTCCTGGCTTGGCTTAGAGCTGTGATGCTTCGCCTGCGAGGGGTCTGTGAAAGACCAGCTTCTGGAAAGCCTGCGTGTTGACTTTACCTTTGTCTAAAGAAGAGATGTGCCCGTGTGCCCACTGACTGACACAGGCTCAAGATGTCAGGTGCCCGCCTCTACCCAGTACAGTCACTGTACCGCCATGCAGTTGCTGCAGAGACTCTGGCCTTCCATGTCCTGACAGATGAAGTAGATGGAGGAGACTGGACCCCGTTAGTGGTGTTTGAACTTGGCTTTTTTTTGTTTGTTTTTTTGAACTCTTTTTTTCTTTCCCCAAATGAAATTTCAAGGGGAACTCCAGGATATAAAAGAGTGAAAAGAGGAACCACTGTGGTTGAAGCTGAGGGCAGGACCCCTTCCTTCTGTCCCGTGGAAAATCCCCAAGGCGTCTCCTGGACCCTAAGACTCAGAGGAAAGTCTGGATACCAGGGACTGGATGCCTTCGGTGGTGACTTGGAGCTTAACTTTTATGTCTTTCTCCTAGATGTGTTCTCCTTTAGGGCAAGAACTCTGTCTGATCGTTTGTTGTACCCTGAGCACCTGATGCTTCATACTCAGTCGTCATATGAATCAGGAATCAGGTGGTTTGTAATTTCTGGCCTTTTTGACTTAATCTTGTAATCTATTCAGAGAAGGCAATGGCATCCCACTCCAGTACTCTTGCCTGGAAAATCCCATGGATGGAGGAGCCTGGTAATCTATTGCCAAGCCCATAGTTCTTCTGACTCCCAACACACATTCTTGCTCTTCCTACTCAGAACCCTACTATGAGCCAGGTGTTGACTCTCCTGGCCAGGCCCCAGTTCCCCTGATGGATACACAGCAGTCACTTCGTGTCACACCCAGCATGCTTTTCCCAGTGTGTTTCCGGAGCCCTTCCCACACTGACTACGGTCGAGTGAGTGAGCTGCCAGCAACGTGTGAGCCCGTCGATGGGTGTTCTCATTTGGAGCGCCAGTTGCAAGGGCCCCTGACTCCAGTGTTCCCTGTGCTCTGCCTTCTCTGTCTTCCTGTGCTCAGTGGCCTTCACAGGGACTTATCCTGAGTGAGCTCAGGTTGTGGGCTCATCTGATTAGAAAGTAAATTTCCCTTGGATTTCAGTGTCCGGCATTCCATTCTGATTGTTTCCACTGAAAGTGATGATTGACATTACCGATCTAGGGATGCTTTATTCCAGGGAAGTATGGATCAAATTGAACTGTGGTGTTGGACAAGACTCTTGAGAGTCCCTTGGACTGCTAGGAGATCCAACCAGTCCATTCTAAAGGAGATCAGTCCTGGGTGTTCTTTGGAAGGAATGATGCTAAAGCTGAAACTCCAATACTTTGGCCACCTCATGCAAAGAGTTGACTCATTGGAAAAGACTGATTCTGAGAGGGATTGGGGGCAGGAGGAAAAGGGGATGACAGGATGAGATGGCTGAATGGCATCACCGACTCGATGGACATGAGTTTGAGTGAACTCCAGGAATTGGTGATGGACAGGGAGGCCTGGCGTGCTGCGATTCATGGGGTCGCAGAGTCAGACGTGACTGAGCGACTGAACTGAACTGATGGATCAAATTGATGGTCATGAAACAGTGTTAAATTCTGTTTACAAACATGTATATTCTCAGAGAGATGATACAGTTGGGAAGAATACAAAATATTTATTATTGGATACATTTTATCAGAACTTTAGAAAAGTAAGTTTTCATTATGGGAAATTTTAAGCATATGCAAAGAGAGAATAATATAATATTACCCACATGTTTATTAGGTAGTTTCAACAATTAGTATTTCATGGCCCATTTTGTTTCATTGATATACTTACCCACTTAATTTTATTATTTGGAAGCAAATAACATGTTCTTTGGGGCGGATATCATTTATTTGTTAAATAACAAAATATTGTTATCTTGAAGCAAATTCTGGGCAGCATATCATTGCAACCTCAAATATTTCAAATGTTTACATTTTTAAGATATAGTCTCAGATTTGATCAGGCTTTAGCATCAATGCATTTGCCTGTGAATTTACTGAACTGCTGGTCTTTGTGTGCAAACTTATTTTTTCAGTGTCACTATTTGCAATTAGCAAGTATATTCTATTCCCCTCTTACAGAAAAGGGCATTAGTGTAATCTGGTCTGCAGGTTTTTTTGTTTTTTTTTTAACATAACAGTTTATCCTGGAAATTGTTCCTTATCGGTATAGGTAAGTGGACCATGATCACAGCTTTATGCTGGGTTTATTGATCAGATAGCAGAGATGAGCTCTAGCTGTTTTCCCTGTGTTGTTGCTGTTAACAACTTGGTGGTTTGAAGCATGTACAACCGTCCTCTGAGGTACGTGGATCAGCTTTAGATGAAAATGTTTACAGAACACCCTAGCCATCTACAGATGGCATTTTTATGTAGCACACATTAAAAATATACTGTAATATTGGGCTTCCCTGGTGGTACGGTGTATAAGAATCCGCCTGCCAGTGCAGGGGGCACAGGTTCAATCCTTGGTCTGGGAAGATCCCACGAGCCTTGTAGCGACTAAGCCCGTGCGCCACACTCCTGAAGCCCGAACGCCCGAGAGCCTGTGCTCTGCAACAAGAAAAGCCACCGCAATGAGAAGCCCCTGCACTGTAGCGAAGAGCAGCCTCCACTCACCCCAGCTGGAGAAAGCCTGCGGCAGCAACGAAGACCCAGCACAGCCAGACATAAACGCTTAAGAATACTGTAATATATATTATGTAAAACTTTATATAGTTTATCAAGATAGTATATTATGTAGGCTATCAAGTTCCCTGTGGAACTGTTGAATAACTGACACTTGTTTGCCTTTCTTTCAGATTTAATTAACCTGCACTCAAATGCTTCCGCAGAAAAAGCCAGAAATGTCCTAGCTGTGGAAGCTGCCCCTGGAGAGCTGGTGGGAGAGCAAGCTGCAAATCAGCCCGCCCCAGGGCCTCCAAATTCTATTAACTTCTCTTTTAAACAGTGGGGCACGGAGCTCAGGTGAGTCTTTGGAAAGCATTATGTGAAACTGAAAATGGATTATTTCTGATAATGTATCATTTTATGTGTGGAATTATAAAATCTTCTGGCATTTGTGAAGGTATTGGTCATAAGGTACTTTCGCATACTTTAGCTTGTATGGGACTCCTGTTAAGCGCCTGATGCTTTCACACTCAGGGTTTAATTGTTTGAGTATTGCCACACTCAGTGGTTGGCATGTTATGGAGACAGCAGTTGGCTCAGGAGGAGTCCTTGCCTGTGGCCACAAGGCTCCCAGGCTGCAGAGTTGAATGAGCATCACCACAGTCAGTTTCAGAGTAAGTTTCACCACCCCAAAAAGAAGCCCCAGGACCCAGTAGTGATCCCTTCCTGTTTCCCCCAAACATCTTTTTCCTATCCTGTCCTTATCTACCTTTTTGTCTCAGTGAATTTGCCGATTCTGCATATTTCCTAGGAGTGACATCCTACAGTACCTCGGCTTGCTTCTTTCACTGAGCGTAATGTTTTTAAGGTTTTCATCCAAGTTGAGGCATGTATCAGGACTTCATTAATATTTCATTTCTCTTTATTGTGGAATAATACTCCGTTATGTGGGTATACCACATTTTGTTTATTCGTCCTTCAGTTAATGGACATTTAGATTCTTTCCACTTTTGGGCTACTATGAATACAGTTGCTGTAAACATCTGTGTGCAGGTTTTATGAAGACATAATTTTTCAGCTTCTTTGAGTAAATATCAAGGAACATGATGGATCATATGGTAAGAGTGTGTTGAGTTTTGTGAGAGACTGCCAGGTGGTCTTCTGAAACGTACCACTTTGCCTTCGTTTCTACCAGCGATAAATGAGAGTTCCTGTTGCTCCACATCCTTGCCAGCGTTGCATGTCATCAGTGTTCCAGGTTTTGGCTGTGTCAGTAGTTGTTTAGTGGTAGTTTGTTGTTTTAGTTTTCATTTCCTTGATGACATATGAGGTGGACCATTGTTCATATGCATATTTGCTGCTTGTTTATCTTTGGTGGAGTGTCAAGGTCTTTGGCCATTTTTAAGATTGGGTTGTTTGTTTTCTTATTGTTGCATTTTAAGGACTCTTTGTGTATTTTGAATAGCAGTCCTTTATCAGATTTGTCTTTTGTAAATATATTTTCCCAGCCTGCGATTATCATCTAATTCTCTAATTCTGTCTTTCACAGAGCAGAAGTTTTTAATTTTAATCAAGTCCAGCTTATCAGTTATTTCTTTCAAGATCATATCTTTGTTATTGTATCTAAAAAGGCTTCTCCATACCCAAGGTTGTGTAGGTTTCCTTCTCTGTTAATGTTAACTTGTAGTTCTGTAGTTTTGAGTTTAACATTTACATCTGTGGTCCATTTTGAGTCAGTTCTTGTGAAGCACATATGGTCTCCGTGTCTGGTTCTTTATTTTGCATGTGAGAGTCTAGCTGCTCCAGCACCATTTGTTGAAGAGGTAATCTTTGCTCCATCGTATTGTCTTTGCTTTTTGCCGGTGATCAGTTGATTGTACTTATGCGGTTCTATTTCTGGATTCTCTCTTATGTTCTGTTAATGTATTTATCTATTCTTTTTACCACTTTGTCTTGATTGCCATACTTTATAGTAGGTCTCAAAGTAGAATAGTGTCAGTCTTCCAGCTTTATTCTCCTTCAGTTATTGTGTTGGATAGTCTAAATCTTTTCCCTCTCCATATAAACATTAGAATCATTTTGTCGATAATCACAAAATAACTTGCCAGGAGTTTGATTGGGATTGCATTGCATCCCAGGTGGTGCTAGTGGTAAAGAACCCACATGCCAGGGCAGGAGATGGAAGAAGCATGGGTTCAATACCCTGGGTGAGAAGATCCCTTGTAAGAGGGCACTGTGACCCACTGCAGTATTCTTGCCTGGAGAATCCCAAGGTCAGAGGAGCGTGGTGGGCTCTGACCCACAGGGTTGCAAAGAGTCAGACAAGACTGAAGTGACTTAGCACACAGGCACACATTGAATCTGTAGATAAAATTGGGAAGAACTGACAATACTGAGGCTTTCTCACCATGAGTGTGGAATATTTCTCCATTAACTTTGTTCTTCTTTGATTTCATTCATCAGAGTTTTGTGGTTTTCCTTATATATAGATCTTATATGTACATTTTGTTAGATTTATATGCCTAAGTATTTTGCTTTCTTGGTGCTAATGTAAATGATACTGTATTGTTAATTTCAGATTCCACTTGTTCATTGTTGGTATGTAGGAAAACAATTGAATTTCATATGTTAATCTCATATTGTGCAACCTTGCTATAATCAGTTACTAGTCCCAAGAAATTTTTGGTTAATCTCTTCAGATTTTCTACGTAGATGGTTGTGTCATCTGTGAACAGTTTTATGTCTTCCTTACCAATATCTTTACTTTCTTTTCTTTGCTTTATTGCATTAGCAAGATTTCCAGTACAGAGCTGAAAAGGAGCGGTGGGAGGAGGCATCTTTGCCTGGTACATGGTCTTAGTGGGAGCTTCCCCAGTGGCTCAAGTGGTAAAGAATCTGCCTGCAGTGCAAGTAACACAGGAGACCCAGGTTCAATACCTGGGTTGGGAAGATCCCCTGGAGGAGGAAATGGCAACCCGCTCCAGTAATCCTGCATGGAGCATCCCATGGACAGAGGAGCCTGGTAGGCTATTGTCCATGGGGTCACAAAGATTTGGACACAGCTTGGCACACACTCACAGCCTTAGCCTGGTCTTAGTGAAAATGCTTCAGGTTTCTTGCCATAAACAGGATGTTAGTTTTAGGATTTTTTTGTAGATAGTCTTTATCAAGTTGAGAAAGTTCCCTCTATTCCTAGTTTATTGAGAGTTTTTATCATGAATGGGTGTTGGATTTTGTCAGACGCATTTTCTGCATGAATTGATATGATTATGTGGTTTTTCTTTTCTAGTCTGTGATATGATGAATTATGTTAGTTGGTTTTGAGTGTTGAATGAGTCTTGCTTACCTGGGATAAATCTTAGTTCGTTGTGAAGTATAGTTCTTTTTATACATTGTTGAATTTGATTTGCTAATATTTTGTTGAGGATTTTTATATCTGTGTTCATGAGCGACATTGGTCTGTAGTTTCTTTTCTTGTATTGTCTTTGGTAGGGGAATACTGGCCTCATAGAATGAGTTAGGAAGTATTCTTTCTGCTTCTATCCTCTGAAAGAGACTGTGGATAATTAATATAATTTCTTTCTTAAATGTTTAGTAGAATTCACCAGTGAACCCATCTGCACCTGTGCTTTCTGTTTTGGAAGATTATTGATTCCATTTAAAAAGCATGTATATCCTCTTCAGATCATTTATTTCTTCTTGTGTGAGTTTTGGCAGATTGTGTCTCTCAAGGAATTGGTCCATTTCATCTAAGTTATCAGATTTATGGGAATTGAGTTTTTTATTGTATTTCTTGCGTATTCTTTTAATTTCCAAAGAATCCGTGGTTATTTTCCCTCTTTAATCTCTGATATTAGTAATTAGCATCATCTCTTTTTTCCTTAGTTAGCCCAATCACACCAGTTCGATCTCTTCAAAGAACCAGCTTTGTTTTCATTTTTTTCTGTATTGATTCCCTGTTTTCAGTTTTATTGATTTCTGCTCTAATTCTTATTATTTATTTTCTTCTGCTTACTTTGGATTTAATTTTCTCTTCTTTTTCTAGTGTCCTAGGTAGAAACTTAGACTATTGATTTTAGATCTTTCCTCTTTCCTATTATATGCGCCCAATGCTATAAATTCCCCTCTCAGCACTGGTTTTGCTGCAGCCTGCAGACTTTGACATTTTATGTGTTCATTTAGTTAAAAATA
Source organism: Oryx dammah (assembly GCF_014754425.2). Lineage (NCBI taxonomy): Eukaryota > Metazoa > Chordata > Mammalia > Artiodactyla > Bovidae > Oryx > Oryx dammah. The sequence goes on from NW_024070200.1 coordinate 38,733,841, forward strand.
GTTTAAAACTTGTTTTGAGATGTCTTCTTTGACTCACATGTCAATTGGATATGTGTTGTTTAATCTCCACATACTTGAAGGTTTTCTTGTTGTTAATACCTTTCTGTTACTGACTTCTGGTTTAATTCTACTGTGGTCTAAAAGCAGACATTATATGATTTCTGTTCTTTAAATTTGTTAATGGGTATTTTATGGCACATAATGTAATCTGTCTTGATGAGTGTTCCATATGAGGAAAATGTATTTTCTGCTCTTGCTTGATGAAGTGATTTGTAGATGTCATTTATATCAAGTTGATTAATGGTGTTGTTGAGTTCACCTGAATACTTACTGATTTTTTGCCTGCTGGATTTGTCTGTGTCAGATAGAGGGGTACTTAAGACTCCGTCTGTGCTGGTGGACTCATCTGTTTCTCCTTTCAGGGCTATCAGTTTTTGCCTCACATACTTTAAATGCTCCGTTGTTAGGTGCATACACATTAAGAATTGTTATGTCTTCTTGAATAATTGACCCCTTTATCATTATGTGCTGGCCTTCTTTATCCCTGATAACTTCCCTTACTTTGAAGTTCACTCTCTCTGAATTTAATATGGCTCTCCTGCTTTCTTTTGGTTAATGTTAGCGCAACTTATTTTTCTCTATTTACTTTAATCTATTTGTGTCTTTATTTTAAAATGGATTTCTTGCAGATAACATATAGTTATGAGCTGATTTTTGATCAGTTCTGGCAATTTGAGTCTTTTAATTGATACATTTACACCATTGACATTCAAAGTGATTGTTGATTTAGTTGGATTAACGTATACTGCATTCATTACTGTGTTTTCTGTTAACATTTGTTATCCTTGTTCTTTGTTGCTATTTGTATCTTCCGCTTCCTTACCGCCTTTTGTATTTTAATTGAGCATTTTTTACGGTTCCATTTTCTTTCCTTTCTTGGCACATCAGTTATATTTCTTCTTGTTTTTTTTCTTTTTTTTAACCTTTTTAGTGGTTGCCCTAGGGTTTCCAATATATGTTTACAAGGAATCCAAGTCTACTTTGAAGTAACACTATTCCACTTTACAGGTTGTGTATGTTATAACAACAAAATAATCCTAATTATCTACTCTAGTTCCTTATATCATTGCTATTATTCATTTCACTTATATATAAAGCATAAATAGCACATGCATAATATAAGTTTATACATATGTAAAACATATATCAGCATAACATATACATGGCAAATAGATGGGGAAACAATGGAAACAGTGACAGACTTTATTTTCTTGGGCTCCAGAATCACTGTAGATGCTAACTTCAGCCATGAAATTAAAAGTGCTTGCTCCTTGGAAGAAAAGCTATGAGCAGCCTAGACAGCAAATTAAAAAGCAGAGACATTACTTTGCCAACAAAGGTCCATCTAGTCAAAGCTATGGTTTTTCCAGTAGTCATGAACAGATGTGAGAGTTGGACTATAAAGTAATCTGAGCACCAAAGAATTGATGCTTTTGAACTGTGGTGTTGGAGAAGACTCTTGAGAGTCCCTTGGACTGCAAGGAGATCCAACCAGTCCATTCTAAAGGAAGTCAGTCCTGAATGTTTATTGGAAGGACTGATGCTGAAGCTGAAACTCCAATACTTGGCCACCTGATGCGAAGAACTGACTCATTTGAAAAGACCCTGATGCTGGGAAACATTGAAGGTGGGAGGAGAGGGGGATGACAGAGGATGAAATGGTTGGGTGGCATCACCAGCTCGATGGACATGAGTTTGAGGAAGCTCTGGGAAGTGGTGATGGACACAGAAGCCTGCCGTGCTGCAGTCAATGGGGTTTCAAAGAGTCGGACACGACTGAGCAACTGGACTGAACATACACATAACAGATATACATAAGTGTACATTCCTGGTATTATTATTTTGAATAGACTGTTATCTGTTAGATCAATTAGAATAAGGAAAATGTTTTTATTTTATTTATTCCTTCTTCAGTACTCTTCCTTTATGTTGAATCTGAGTTTCTCACCTATATTATTTTTCTTCTTTCTAAGGAACTTAGTATTTCTTGCAAGGCAAATCTACTAGCAACAGAGTCCCTCAAAATATTTTTTCTTTTTTTTTCTTTTGCCTGAGAAAGTCTTTACTTTTTAAAAAATTCTTCTTCACTTTTGAAGAATAATTTCGTGCTTTACAGAGTTCTTGATTGGTGGGATAATTTTTTTTCTCCCAACACTTTAAATATTTCAGTCTGTTTTTATTTGCAGAGTTTCTGAGGAGAGGTCACGTGTAGTTGTCTTTGTTCCTCCATAGGTGAGGAAGTTATTTTCCTCTGGCTTCTTTCAGAATTTTTTATCTTTGATTTTCTGTAATTTGAAAATGGTATGCCATGATATGGGCTTTTGGCCATTTATCGTGCAAGGTATTTCTTCTTTTCCCCTCTCTTTTTTCTACTTCTGGTATGCCCATTATGTGTATGTTTTACCCTTTGTGGTTGTCCCATGGTCCTCAGATGCTCTCTTCCTTTTTCTTTTTTTCCCCAGCCTTTGTTCTCTTTGCCTTTTAGTTTGGGGGGATTTTATTGGGATATCTGAATACTCAGTTTCGTTCCTTAACTGTGTCCGGTTTATTCATAAGCCCATCAAAGACATTCTTCGTTTTTTTTGCAGTGTTTTTAACCTGTAGAATTTATTTTTTGTTCTTTTTTTAGAATTTCCATCTTTACTTACGCTCTCTGTTCTTTTTTGTTTGTTTTGAGTTTTGGCTGTGGTGGGTCTTTGTTGCTGTGTGCGGGCTTTATCTAGTTGTGGTGAGTGGGTGCTGTTTGTTGTGGTCCTCGGGCTTCTCATTTCAGTGGCTTCTCTTGTTGCAGAGCGTAGGCTGTAGGGTGTGCAGGCTTCAGTAGCGGTGACACTCGGGCATGGTACTTGTGGCTCCCAAGCTCAGTAGTTGTGGGGGATGGGCTTAGTTGCCCCATGACATGTGGGAGTTTTCCCAGATCAGGGATCACACTGGTGTCCCTTCTTTGCAAGTCAGATTTTTAACCACTGGACCACCAGGGAAGCCCTGGCTGTCTGTTCTTACATGCTGTCTTATCCATCAGAGCCCTGAGCATATTAATTATAGTTGTAAATCCCCAGTCTGATACTCCTCAACATCCCAGCTATGTCTAGTTCTGACGCTTGTTTATCTCTTCAAACTGTGGAGTTTTTTTGCCTTTTGATATGCTTTGCAGTTTTGCCTTATAGCTGAACATAGTGTTCTGGGTTGAAGGAAGTGCTGTAAATAGGCTTTTAGTAATATGGTGATGAGGTGTGGGAGGTGAGGAAGTGTTGTATAGTCCTGTGATTAGGGCTCAGGCTCTTAGTGACCCTGTGCCTCTGCAGTGTGAACTTCACAAGTGTTTCTCAGTATTTTTATTCCCCCTTAGGTGGGGCAGGATGGCTAGAATGGGCTGGAGTTGGGTATTTCCCTTCCCACAGGTCATTTGGGCTCCAGTAATACCCAGGTTAGGCTCTGGTTAATAGTTTTCCTGGAAGGCAGGCCTTGTTAAGAGCAGAGAGCTCTGGAATATTTAAAAATTATTCCTTTTCCCCTCTGCCTGCCAGAAACCAGAGGGGAATTTTCTCTGGTATTCACTGTTTAGCCTTGGAGGTTAAGTCTCACAATACTGTGAGCTCCCCTGTGACTGGGTCCCCTTGAGTTTTTAACTCATAGAGGTGTCTGTACTGAGCCTCCAGCAAGCCAGCAGTTACAGTGAGTTTTCCTCCCCTGGCACTGGTTCCCTACTTGGGTCTCTGCTCCAGGAAGCGGTGACTCCCTGTATTGGCCTCTCTCTCCAGTATTGGGGGTAGTGGCATGCCCTGTGTCCTCCCCTCACTTGTGGGTCCAAGAAGTGGTTTGTTCCTTCAGTCATTGTTTCCCCAAGTTCTCACTCTTTGAACTGCTATTTTCTGGCCCTTCTGTACTTTGCTCTTCACCCAGGACCGTCACTCAGGGTGTGTGCTTCTGCCTGGCATGCTCCATCGAATCTGATTCAGTCCCTCACCAACCAGCCCTGAAGGGAAGATGGGAGGGAGGAGGCAAGGTGGGGCTCTCTCCCCGGACACTTGCAACCAGAGCAGCACTGCGTTCGCTGATTTCAACCTGTTGGACCAAAGAAAGGGTTCTGTGCTCCTGAAAATGTTAGCAAGCCACCAAGAGATGACCCCTTTATTTTACATGTTAAAAGGTTGACACTTAAGAGAGGTAATGAAACCTCAGAAAAGTGTCTCAGGGGCTCTGAGGAGCTCGGTTCTTTATGTCTCAGGACAGAAAGAATTCATTGAGAGGCAAAGTGATAGAGAAGTGATTTACTGGAATAGGATGCTCATGAGATTTACAAGCGGGCAGGCAACGGGGGGCCACCCCAAGAACTTAGTGGGCTGCAGTTGTATAACCAAAGAAAAAGAGAGGGGAATAAGACCACCTTCTTCCTCGTGCTTTGAGTCTTTAACTCTCCCAACATGTTGGGTGGGGGAGTTTTTGACCCTGGATGGCCTGTCCAGGACTGTCATGGTGCTATGGAAAAATGATTTCAAATCTCAGTTTAATGAGGGTCTTTCACTGTGAAATGTCACCTTACCCAAATTATTGTTTTTTATGTGTGCAGAGAGCATGTCTAGGGGTCATTAGCTTACTGACATCACTGGGTAGGATGTGAGTCTCATCCCACCATTGACTTATTGTTTAGGGGCATGTCTTACGCTTCTGTTCCATGGTTTTGTTGCTAGGCAGACCTGTTTTCTTGAGTGATCATTAACTTACAGGGATCTCCCATACTTTTTTCTTTAATTACTGTCCCTTATTGGAATTAACTGTTTAATCACCTGCTGTATCCCTTTTCTCTGTCCCTATCAGTAAGGTGACTTGCTCAAGACACATAGCAAGTATGTGGAAGATCTGAAAGGTGCCCTGGTGCCTTGGCTGGAGCCCAGTGTTCCTTTCACCTCTTGTTGTAAGAACATATTTAGGAAATGATTGATTTGCCAGATTTTCATGCCTGACTAGTTCCATCTGCCCTCAAAGTTAGATAATGGAATGGGGGAGACAGACCCGTAACATTGGGGGCTTTCTGATTATGGAGTGTGTTGCCCCTAAGAAGGTGAGCACATGTCACCTTTGCTTTAATGACAGTTCACATTCAGGGTTGAAGGTCACACTAGGGAGTTATCTTCTATTAGCTGTGCCTTCCCACCGTAGCCCAGTGATTAAGAACCAGCCAGCCAAGTTCACTTCCCAGCTCTATGACTTAAAGCTGCATAACTTGGGCAGATTACTTAACTTTCATTTGTGAGATGGGGGTAATAATCACACATACTCTGGGAGATCAACATGATGGTGATGATAATTTAATGCGTATAAACTACTTTGAGCAGCACCTGACCCTCACTAAGTACTAGATGAGGGTTAGTTGCTGCCTTTGTTGGGGGAGACACAGCCCATGGCAAAGCCATTCTCCATGGTGGTCCAGGGGGCCACTTTCTATAAAAACCCTGATGTTTGTTGATTGGCATATGGATCTTAGGTGTTTATGGTTTTTGTTTTCTTTTTTTGTTTGCAGCGTGCATAAAAAGGGTTGAAATATTCAGTAAAATGCTTTAGATGCACAGAGATTTTTTTGTTTGTTTGTTTTTTTGAGAGGTTTTAATGACCATAAAGTGAAAGTGAAGTTGCTCAGTTGTGTCCAATTCTTTGTGACCCCATGGACTGTTGCCCACCAGGCTCCTCTGTCCATGGGATTCTCCAGGCAAGAATACTGGAGTGGGTTGCCATTTCCTTCTCCGGGGGAATCTTCCCGACTCAGGGATCGAACCCAGGTCTCCCACACTGCAGGCAGGTGCTTTAACATCTGAGCCACAGGGAAGCCCTTAATGACCATAGAAATATTAAAACAAATTTCTGTATTATAAACTAATGGCTTAAAAATTACATACATTTTATATAAATTTAAATGGTATTTTAGAATGTCATCAGGGCTTAAGGGATAATTGAAAGCGTGTCTACTATGTTTTTATTCTGTTTATCAATACAGTTGAAACTCTCCTAACCAGCTTCTACCAGCTGCCCTGTTTACCTGGTATTTTAAATTGTCTCTATAGAGCCGTGGTCCTCAATGACTGCAGGAGATTAAGGGCTACTGCAGGGCACCCTGTGCCCCGACTCCCACCAGCCAACTGCAAACTTACCAAGAGTTGGCTGACTTTGTTCCTAACTAGTTAATGCTAACTAGTTGTACATGTTGTTGTAATTATATAACTAAGTGAAATACTTAGTAAACCCATAACATGTTAAAATCAGTTGCTTTTTCTGTGAAAAAGCAAGTTAAATGCTTGGGGGAAATTTGATAAAGGTGAGTCACTAAAAAATTGCCAGGATGTGGGTGACACAGTTGTGAAAGATAGAAGAAAAAAAATTGTTCAAAACCTATAAAGATTCTATGTTTAGATTGTTTCTCAACTGTAAGTCCCTAATCTACTTTTTAAAAAGAAGCAACACACATTTAGAAAAGTCAGATAATGTCTTATTTGTGTGATTTATCCAAGAAAGATGCCAGGGAGCCATGGTCAGTAGCCCCAGACTCAGGAGGAAGCCCTGGCTGGGGGCTGGCACGCCAGTGCACGCTTACGTGCGCCTTCACCGGTCCACGTGTCTAAGTTACTGTTAAATAGTTTCCTGCTTTAACCAGTTTTCATTAATCTACTAACTGTCCAGATCACTTCAGGTAAAAGAATTGGCTCTCGTGTGCAGTTCTGGCTGATCCTTGTGTGAGTGTGCATGCTCGGCAGTGGGAGTGTGACTGTGTGCCCTGGAGCCGTGCAGAATTTGAGCGAGGTGGGTATGCGTGGGAGGTGCTCGGGCTGCAGCCGTGCTACAGGTTATGTGATGACGGTGAGCACGGCCCTGTGGTTCTGTGGGTCTGGACTCTGCATCCATCCAGGCACTCAGCCGTGCCTGACACACGAGTGAGCGGTGGGAGTGGGGTCTTGCTGCGGCTCATGCTCTTTGTAATCAGCCTGGGTTTTGGAATCACAGCTCTGCTACTCATTAGCTGTGTGATGTTGAGCCAGTTTCTTAACTTCTCTGAGCTTTATATTCTCCATTAGTAAATTGGCGTGTGTGTGTTTGTGTGTGTGTGTGAATACCCTTGCCTGTTGGTTGGGTGTGAAGGTGAAGGTTATTAGTAAGAACTGCCTGGCTGCGTGTCTGACTCAGGGTAGGTGCTCAGTAGAGAGTGCTTACCCGATCCAGTCCTGCTGGTACTGCTGCCACTGTCATTACCCTGCCTCTGCTGAGCCAGTAAGTGAAGTGGGTCTTTATTATCCATCAGTGGAGAGGGTGTCTATCTGGAGGATGGGTGTGGAGACTGGGTTGGCCAAGAAAATGTCCTTATCCTTCCAGTCTTGCCTCTGATGGGTCTTCCGCTGGCCCTGCTGCTAGCCCTGCTCTGACCGTTTGGTTTTTGCTCCTCTCTTGAGCCCTCAGGTCAGGTAGATACAGTTATTCCCGTGAATGGCTGGTGCTCTCAGGAGACTGTTCTGGTTTGGCTGCCTAGGACCGTGGCTGGTGGCTCAGCCTGTCTGTAGCAGAGGGCCTGGCCTAAAGCAGGGGGATGATCGGTGAATTTGGGGAAGTCATTCATGCCCAGTAGCTGTAACGTGGTATTCATCTGTGGTTTTCCCTATAAAGCTGAGCTGTGTTAATACCAAGAAAGAATTTAGTCACCATACTGGTGCCACACATGGATGATTTAAAGCCTGGCCTCCCAGAGAGGCGAGTATGGAGGAGGGTGGCCAACTCCCTGGCCGGTGGAATTTCAGTGATTGCACAAGCTGGCCGGGCTGTCTGCACCCTGCTGCATCAGCGCCCAGTCCTTGCTGATGTCTCCTGGGAGTGAGGTTCACGCTCAGCACCTCTGTCCCAGCTGTCCTCGCCACTTCCACTGGCCACGCACTTCCAGGAACCCACGCATCAGAAGGGGCACGGTTGTGTGACACCACTCTGAAAATCGCTTACAGTTGTGAGAGGAGCGATGGCTGTGGCATATAACCCTGGCTGGGATGTGTGGTCATCTTCCTTGACACAGGAAGCAGAGAACTTAGGTGCCTTGTTTAGGGCCACCAAGGGAGGACAAGATTGGCCCATGTCTGCCATGGTATTTAGAACTGGGGGCTGGGAAGGGGAAGCTGCCAGCACCTGTTACCCTCTGCAGGGCCTGGGCCCACGTGTGGCAGGAGCCCTACTCTCGGTGACCTCAGTCAGTTCCCACCACTAGTTCAAGCTTTGCAGGAAGAGTCTCCTCGCTTTAGGCTGCAGGCCGTACTGCTGAACGTGGCCTCGAGGGCCAGAGGGCTCATCTCCCCCTTCCGCCTCCTACCCGCCCGCCCCTCCCGCCTCCCCAGTCTCAGGCCTTCTTGGCCTCTTTCAGTTCTGGAAACACGCTATCTTCCCTACAGGCCCTGCCTCAGGCTGACTTTTTGCTGGGAGGACTCCCTCCTGCTGGTGACTCCTGGTCACCCTTCATAGGAGCCTCGTCCTACTCACCCTTGTGCTTCTTGTTCACAGCCTTACTTCTGCTTAGAATTATTCTGTTTCTCTGCGTTCTTGTCTGTGGCCCACCTCCCAGGTTGGGGCTGGGAGCTCCAGGGGCAGGGACCCCGTCTGTCCTGGCCGGGTGTATCCCCTGCTCTGCACATGGGCCCTTGTGTGTGGCGGGTGTCTGCAGCCCGCTGGAGGAAGGAATGGTGAATGAAAGGCTCAGTACCCTTCCTGGCCCAGAAACATTCTCTGTCCCTGCTCCTCAGGGATTTTCTGCCCTCAGCCCTGAACACATGTGTGGGTGGCACTGTCCATACCCTCCTGCCGGGGACTGCAGTTCCTTGGGTTGCTGTATTTTCTATTTGGCCTCCTGGGAAGGGCTTTCTCTCTAAGGAAGCACTGTTTACCTTTTTGACTGGGAATCCACAGCAAATAATATCTGTTCATACATAACTGCATAGTGTTTGTAAGCACACAAAACAGACATTTCATAAAATTTTAACTATTAACATCTTGTAAGGCTGCTGCTGCTGCTAAGTCGCTTCAGTCGTGTCCAACTCTGTGTGACCCCATAGACGGCAGCCCACAAGGCTCCCCAGTCCCTAGGATTCTCCAGGCAAGAACACTGGAGTGGGTTGCCGTTTCCTTCTCCAATGCAGGAAAGTGAAAAGTGAAAGTGAAGTCGCTCAGTCATGTCCGACTCTTAGCGACCCCATGGACTGCAGCCTACCAGGCTCCTCCGCCCATGGGATTTTCCAGGCAAGAGTACTGGAGTGGGGTGCCACTGCCTTCTCCGTCTAGTAAGGCTAAGTACTGTTTTTTCTTCCAGTGTAATAAAACAGTTCTCGTCATGACTCTCAAAATCGATTTTGTGGCTCCTTAATTCAGTCTCCTGACCTGCTAATGGGTTGCCGCCCACAGTTTGAGAACCACTGCTCTGAAGGCTGGCCCTGGCTGGGTACCCCCACTCTCCAGTCATCTTCATGTCTTCTTCTCCTCACTTCCCGTGTGGCATGCATGCTCTCTTGGATAAAAGGTGGTCCCTCCCTGCCTTTGAGGTACTTACAGTCCTCCAGGGAGACAGACGGGCAGGTAAGGAGTCCTGTCACAGGCACTGTAGGGTGCAGCTGAAGGCTGAACCTAGCATGTCACCCTCCCTGGGTGCACTGAGTGGGTGGCGGGCGAGAGGTTTGGGAGGGCAAGGATGTGCCGTGGAGGATGAGTTTTAACTTGGGACTTGAAGTGTCAGGTGGGACCTGCCAAAGGAAAGGGCAAGTGCAGAGACACCTTTGCAAAGGTGTGGAAGGCAGAGCAGGGTCTCATGAGTTCACCAGCTCATGCCCTGGGAGTGGAGAGTGCTGAGTGGAGGTGATGACTAAAGAGTTGCTGAAGAGGCCAGGAGGCCCCTGGTGAAGTGATGGGGTAGTGTCTGTCCTATGGGCACCAGGGAGCCAGTAGAGCTGTACCTGCCTGGAAATTCTACGATGAGATTATTTTCACTTTGATTCTTTTTTTTTTTTGGAGGCAGTGCACATTTTACCCCCCATCAGTTCAGTTCAGTCGCTCAGTCCTGTCCAACTCTTTGCAACCCCATGGACTGCAGCACTCCAGGCCTCCCTGTCCATCACCAACTCCCGGAGCTTACTCAAACTCATGTCCATCAAGTCAGTGATGCCATCCAGCCATCTCATCCCCTGTCGTCCCCATCTCCTTCTGCCTTCAATCTTTCCCATAGGAAATCCCAATTTATATATTTTTCTTTTTTTCTTAATGTATGTATTTTATTCAGGTGTGGTTGACTTACAGTGTTTTCAGGTGCACAGCGTGGTGATTCAGTAACACATATATACATATATTACTTTTGAAATTATTTTCCATTATAGGTTTTTATAAGATATTGACTGTAGTTCCCTGTGCTATACAGTAAACTGTTGCATGTCTATTTTTTTAATTAGAAATCTAGCATTCTATTCATACTAAGTCAAATGTGGAATCAAAATGTCATAGTTTTTTTAGTTAGGCAAAAATCCATAAGTTTTGTAGGGTATATATTATGCATATTATATACATATGTATACAAAAGCTTTTCTGCTGAGCTTGGTAAAAGCTTTAGAAAGAACATCAAAAAAAAAATAAAGGAAGAGATGGAGAAATTGGAAAACATAAACTAAATGAAATGGGAGCACTGAATATGAAATAGAAAAAGTGAAACAAACTAGAAAAAAGTAAAAGATCATCATATAGTCCAGTTGTTTTTAAACATGAGGCAGTGCACGTTTTATTAGATGTTCGTTCTGATGACTTTAGAATTGGTGAACTCATTATCCATATTAAATGTATAGGATGATTTGGAAAGGGCCTTTCTGATGACACTTCTTTCCCAAGTCATTATATCAACAGTAAATATATTTTAACTTTAGACATGATGCTCCAAGCATCAATGCCTGTTGAAATATGGACTGTAACAAAAAGTAGTCTTGCAAAGCCTATGATTCTAAGGGCAGTAGCTTGTTGGGTGGAGAAGGCAATGGCACCCCACTCCAGTACTCTTGCCTGGAAAATCCCATGGGCGGAGGAGCCTGCAGTCCATGGGGTAGGCTGCAGTCCATGGTAGGCTGCAGTCCATGGGGTCGCTAAGAGTCGGACACGACTGAGTGACTTCACTTTCACTTTTCACTTTCCTGCATTGGAGAAGGAAATGGCAACCCACTCCAGTGTTCTTGCCTGGAGAATCCCAGGGTCGGGGGAGCCTGGTGGGCTGCCGTCTATGGGGTCGCACAGAGCTGGACACGACTGAAGTGACTTAGCAGTAGTAGCAGCTTGTTGGAGACCAGCTGTATTTGTTTGCTCTGGCTGCTGTTACCAATTACCATAAACTCGGTGGGTTGTTAACAACATGAATTCATTCTCTTAGAGTTCTGGAGGCCAGAAGTTCGAATCAGTCTCACTGGGCTAAAGTCAAGGTGTCAGCGGGCTGGTTCCTTCTGGAGGCTCCAGGAGAGAATGCATCCCTGGCTTCTGCCAACCCTGGAAGCTGCCAGCATTCCTCGGCCCATGGGCACATTGCTCTACTCTTCCTCTGTGGTCCCTTAGCCAGCTCCTCCTCTTACAGTGGTATCTTCCTGTGCCTCCCTCTTATAAGGACACTGACGATCATAACATTCAGGGCTGTGTCAGATCATCCAGCGTAATCTCCTCTTCTCGAGATCCCAGTCACGTCTGCAAGTCCCTTTTGGTTATTTCTGCCTTTTTTAAAAATAAATCATTTCAAATGACATTGTCCTGGTGTCCTTGTACACATGTCTCCATATCCTTGTGAGAATCTCTCTGAATAATTGACGTGTACAAGAGGAGACACTGCAGCCTTGGATAGCTGTTGCCAGTCAGAGCCCCTCCACCCTGCTTTTTGTTTCTCTTGATGGGGCTTGTAGTTAGGAGGGATAGAGCTGATTCACTCCGGAGGTAGCCTGCCCTCCTTTTACAGCTGTCTTCCTGCCGTAGACAGGGTGATGATAGGGCCCCAAGCTTGGTTGTGCAGGGTGTTTGTGGAGTTTTGAGCTCTTGAAAGATTTGATGAGGTATTTTTCCAGCCATTCTGTCAGTCTATAAAATTCTAGCTGATTATCAGAGTTGAAATGAATATTGAAATTATTACTGTTTTAGATAAACCTTTTAAACTGTATGTAGAAAAACTGAATTAAAATATGTGAACCTAGAAACAGAGGTTTCCTTGTTAATTATATAGTTGCTGGTGTTTGGGTTTTTTGTTTGTTTTTTAACTTTCATTGGAGTTCAGTTGATTTGCAGTGTTGTTGCTGGTGTTCATTTGTAGAAGTTCAGCCTGAACACTGCAGCCATCAAGGTGACATTTGGCTGTCCCGTGGTCCTTGACTTTACCTTTCAGATCAGAGTAGCTGAGTGTTTATTGAACGAAACAGCAGGCACCTAGTACGGTGCCTGGAAGGACGCAGGAGTTCTGCTCAAAGGTTTGTCAAATGACCTTTGGGTTCTTTGAAGAACAAGCACTGAATGAGAATGGCCTCAAGCATCAGCCTGCAGAACCCTGTTAAACTGGTTGTGAACTCGCAAGTAGTGCACTGGCAGGACGCTGACTGGTGCAGAGGCCCCTGCTGACTGGAGTGGACAGGACGAGTGGCTGGAGAAGCATGTACTCTACTGACCCCCATGAGGCACAATCACAGAACTGGCTTTCACCATTTAAGATCAAAAAGCAGCAATTAGTGTTTCAGCTTAATGAGGCTTTCCCTTTGAGCCTGATCTCGTTTCTTCATCACCTAAGGCTTGGCAGGTGGTACATCCCCCAACCAAGGCTCAGTCCCTTGGCCGCAGGTGAGGAGAGCATGGTGTTTGCACATGTGGGCCCCAAGACAGGGTAGGAATGACAAGGCCAAGCTGGGGAGGTCCTAAGTCATGTAAATCGCTCTTCTCTCTCCCCAGACAAGTTCAGGTCGTTCCTGCTCTCCAAGTCCTGCTTCTGTATCCCTTTAAGGACCAGAGCTGAGTAGCATAGTTCTAAGGCTCAGGCAAATGGCAAGAAGAACTTAACCCCTCAAATAGGTGATGATGGAAGTAGCATGTGGCACGTGAGTGAAAGCTGCTGTGAGACCTTGGCTCTCGCAGGGCCAGGGAAACTTTACAGTGTACAGGGTCCAGGGGTGCCTCTACCAGCAGTTGTATCAAAGGAATGAAAAAAATTATATGTAGCTTTTGTGAGAGTTTCTTTTTCTTCTGAGCAGCTATTTTGAAATAGCTTTCTCCCCAGTGATATAATTTTTATAAAATCGGACTTTACCACATTGCATATTGGGTTATGGTGGGGAATTTCTTGGGGAATTCCTCTATGCAGTTGTCTGAATTCCAGTAGAGTGAGGGAAACATAAGTGTATTAAGTAATTTCTCTACATTTCTTCTAAATTCTTAAAGCGCTTTGATGAAATTCAAACAAGGCAAAAAAATCATGCTTTGAGAAATGTAAAACATTGAAAAAATGACTGTTTTACATGAGAATATCATCTGATTCACACTAGAGATGAAGCTACCTCCCCCCCTTACCTTTAATCTGCCTCAGAAAACTCTGAATGATGCACATTTCTTCCTCTTCTTTATTTTAATCACCTTACTGAAGTATAATTTACCTATGTTAGGCGTACAGGCTGATGGAGTTTAGAAATTATACATAGTCATGTAAACACGTCTATAATCAAAATATAGAGCATTTCCACAACCCTATAAAGCTCTCTCATGCCCCTTTATATGAATTTTTAAGGATTTTGTGTATATGGAATCATGCTATGTGTAGTCTTTTGTATTCGTCTTTCACGAGCATCATCTTTTTGAGACTCATCTATATTGTTGAGTGTTTTTATAGCTCTTTCTTTTTTCATTGCATTCACCAGGTGATAGACTTTTGGTTTATATCCAGTTTGTGGCTATTATAAATAATGCTTGCTCTGAGTATTCACATTCAAGCCCTATGTGTAGTTGTTCAGCCACCAAATTATGTCCGACTTTTTGTGACCTCATGAACTGTAACATGCCAGGCTTCCCTGTCCCTCACCATCTCACAGAGTTTGCCCAAGTTCATGTCCGTTGAGTCGGTGATGTCATCCAACCATTTCATCCTTTGTTGCCCTCTTCTCCTGACTTCAATCTTTCCCAGCATCAGGGTCTTTTCTAGTGAGTCGGCTCTCTGCATCAGGTGGCCAAAGTATTGGAGCTTCAGCTTCATCATTAGTTCTTCCAATGAGTATTCAGGGTTGATTTCCTCTAAGATTGACTGGTTTGATCTCCTTGCTGTCCAGGGGACTCTCAAGAGTCTTCTCCAGCACCACAATTTGAAAGCATCAATTGTTTGGTGCTCTGTCTTCTTAATGGTCCAAGTCTCACATGCATACATGACTATTAGAAAGACGACACCCTTGACTATATGAACCTTGGTCAGCAAAGTGGTATCTTTGCTTTTTAACACACTGTCTAGGTTTGTCATAGCTCTCCCACCAAGAAGCAATCACCTTCTAATTTCATGGCTGCAGTTATACATCCATGTGTAGGCATATTTTCATTTCTTTTGGGTAAATATGGGGGATTGGGATTGTTGAGCTCTTCAGTTGAGTGTGTATTCAACTTGCTAAGATACTGCCCTATTGTCCTCCAGTGGCTGCACCGTTCTTTGTTCCCATTAGCAGTACATGACCTTTGCAGTGGTTGCACCTCCCTGCCAACACTTGGCATTACCAGTGTTTTTAACTTTAGCCATTGTGGGGGGTGTGGTTCGCGTCAGTTTTAAGTTGCCTTTCCCTGTTGATTAATAATGTTGAGTATCTTTTCCTGGGCTTGTTGGCCATCTGTGTATCTTTGGAGAAATGACTGTTCAGGTCCTTCATCCAGTTTTTAATTGAGTTTGTTCTTTTATTATTGAGTTGTAAGAGTTCTTTGTATTTTCTGAATACAAGTCTCTTATCAGATATAGCAAAGAAGGAAATATTTTTAATCTTGATAAAGTTCATTTTGTCATTTTAATCTTTTACAGATTGTGTTTTTTGTGTTCTGTATAGGGAATCTTTGCATAACCCAGTGTCACAAATATTTTCTTGCCTCTTTTCTTCTAGAATTTTAATGGTTTTAATTCTTACTCATTTATGTATTTTAAGTTAATTTTTGTGTGTTATGTGAGGTAAGGGTTGAAGTTCATTTTTCCCCCTTACAAATAACCAGTTGTAGTACCACTTTTTGAAAAGACTGTCTTTACTCCATTGAATTTCTTGGCATCCTTGTTGAACATCAGTTGACATTACTACTTGCTTAACACTGTACCATGCTTGTTAATTTTCTTCCTTTCCTTCCTTTGGTCTTTCTTCTCTCTGTTTTATTTGGATAGTTTCTGTTCCACTGTCATCACATTCACTAGTCTTTCCTTCTGTGGTGTCTCATCTGCTATGAATCCCGTCAAGTATATTTTCACCATAGACATCATAGAAAATCTCTAGATTTTTAAAAAATTGAAGTATAATTGATTTATGATGTTGTGTTTCGGGTATATAGCAAAGTGTTTCAGTTACGTATTCTCTTTTGAGTTTCTTTTCTATTATAGGTGATTACAAGATATGGAATATAGCTCTTTGTGCTATACAGTCCGTCCTTGTTGTTTATTCTATATACAGGAGTGTGTGTATGTTAATCCCAAACTCCTAATTTATCCCTCCCCACCTCCTTCCCCCTTTGATAACTGTAAATTTGCTTTCTGTGCCTGTGGGTCTGTTGCTGTTTTATAGATAAATTCATTTGTGTTAGTTCCTTTGATTCCACATCCATATCCTTATGTGATATCATATGATATTTGTCTTTCTCTGTCTGACTTCACTCAGTATGATAATCTATAAGTCCAAACATGTTGCTGCAAGTGACAGCATTTTTTTTGGAGGTTGAGTAATATTCCATTGTGTGTGTGTATGTATGTGTATGTGTGTGCTAAGTGGCTTCAGTTGTGTCTGACTGTTTGCCACCCCATGGACTGCAGCCCACCAGGTCCTCTGTCCGTGGGACTCTCCAGGCAAGATTACTAGAGTGGGTTGCCATGCTCTCCTCCAGGGGATCTTCCTGACCCAGGGATCAAACCCACATCTCCTGCGGCTCCTGCATTGCAGGTGGATTCTCTACCACTGAGCCACTGGGGAAGCCCCGTGTATTTATGTGTCTGTATATATGGATATTTACACACCACGTCTTCATTATCCATTCATCTATTGAAAGGCATTTAGTAGGTTGCTTCCATGTCTTGGCTGCTGTTAACAGTGCTGCAGTGAGCACTGGGGTACATGTATCTTTTGAATTAGAGTTTTCATGTTTTCTGGATATATGCCCAGGAATGGGGTTGCTGGATCATATGGTCACTCTAGTTTCAGTGTTTGAAGGAACTTGTATACTGTTTCCCATAGTGGCTGCACCAATTTACGTTCCTATCAACAGTGAAGGAGGGTTCCTTTTCCTCTGTACCCTCTCCAGAATTTGTTATCTATAGTCTTTTTGTTGATGGCCATTCTGACTGGTGTGAGGTGATACCTCATCGTGGTTTTGATTTGCATTTCTCTGATAATTAGCAGTGTTGAGCATCTTTTCATGTGTCTGTTGGCCATCTGTGTGCCTTCTTTGGAGAAATGTCTTATTTAGGTCTTCTGCCCATTTTTCTGTTTGTGTTGTTGTTTTTAAAAATACTGAGCTGTATGAACTGTAAGCTGTTTGTATATTTTGGAAATTAATCTCTTGTCAGTTTCATTCTTTGCAAATATTTTCTCTGATTCTGTAAGTTGTCTTTTCATTTTGTGTATGGTTTCCTTTGCTGTGCAAAGCCTTTTAAGCTTAATTATGTTCCATTTGTTTATTTTTGCTTTTGTTACCATTACTCTAGGAAGCAGACCCCAAAAAAACATTGCTGCAATTTATGTCACAGAGTATTCTGCTTATATTTTCCTCTATCTCTAGAAGTTTTGATTTGAATTTTTTAAACATCTTTCATATCTCTATTTAACATGTTCAGCTTTTCTTCTAGCTTCTCAAACTTGGGGAAACAGTTTTAATAACTTTTGAAATTATTTTCTACTAATTTCGTTACTTGTCATTTCTGAGTCTGTTTATTGGTTTTTATCCTTAAAATGAGTTCTGTTTTCCTACTTCTTTGCAGGGCTGATAATTTTTTTTTAATTGCATGTCAGTATTATGAGTTTTACCTGAGTGCTAGATTTTTAGGTGTATGTGTTCATCCATACCCGTATCTTTTGTTTATTCATTTAGTTTTGGCTGTGCTGGGTCTTCGCTGCTGTGTGTGGGCTTTCTCTGGTTGCAGCGAGTGGGGGCTCCTCTCTAGCTGGGGTGCGCAGGCTTCTCGTGGTGGCTTCTCTTGCTGCAGAGCACAGGCTCGAGTCTCTCAGGCTCAGTAGTTGTGCCACACAGGCTTTGTTGCCCCTTGGCATGTGGGATCTTCCCAGACCAGGGATCACACCCATGTCCCTGCCTTGGCAGGTGGATTCTTAACAACTGGACCACCAGGGAAGTCCTGTATATATTCTTAAGCTTTGTTCTGGAATGTAGCTTAATTATTCAGAAACAGTTTAAAACTTCTGAAGTTCACGTTTAAGCTTTTTAGGTAATATAAGAACAGCCTTTAGTCCAGGGATAACGTCAGTAACCTTTTTCTGAGTACTCTGCCTGATGTTGCAGGAGATTCCACTCTGGCTGGTGGGGCTTTACAGTATTCCTGGCTCTGTGTGAGCCTCAAGGATAGTTCCCTCTGCTCCTGTAGGGAGTTCTGTCCCCATTCTCAAGTAACTTTTTTACACATAAGCCTGATACTACTCAGCTGGAGACCTAGGAACCCTCTGACATTTCTGTAGCCCTCTGTACAGCCTTCTCTCCAATACTATGCCCTCTGAACTCCACCTGTCTTGGGAGTACCATCTCTGTCTTATCAATTCATGGCAGAGCTACCCCTGCATTCCCCCTGCCAGCCCTGTGGCCTGGAAGTCTCTAGGCACTACCCTTGGACAGGGAAGGGGCTTGCCTTGTTTGTGTTCCACCACTCAGGGGCCACTGCTCTGTGCAGCCTGATGTCCAGTGTCTGAAAATCATTGTTTCCTCTGTTTTGTTCAGTTTGTCAGTTGTTTCAGATGACTGTATAAATCTAGTTCCTCTTAGTCCATCTTTACTGGAAGTAGAAATCCCAACCTAGTTTTTAGACGTTTTAATGAAATAATTTTAGCACACAGGCAAGTGTAGATTGTAGTGAGTTGACTACCTGGGTAACCACTACCAAACTATGTAACATTGTCATATTTCTGCTGCACTTTTAAAAGCACAAATTAAAACTTTACAGAAACAGTTCAAATCCTCTCCTGTCTCCACAATCTCATTCTTCTCTTGCCTTTCATGGAAGTAACCAGTATTCTGTATTTGATAATTATCATTCTGATGCGGACTTTTAAAGTTTTGCTATATATGTGTGTATAATGATGTCTATTAGTAGTAGTATCTTGAATAACATGAATCATGTCGTGCTTCTGTTTTTTTTCTTTTCTCGTTCAGCATTTAAAGAATATTTGTCCGTATGCTTCATGTAATCTTAAAAAGAATGTGCATTCCACAAGGACCAGAATAGTTCAGTTCAGTTCAGTTCAATCGCTTAGTCGTGTCCAGCTCTTTCCGGCCCCGTGAATCGCAGCATGCCAGGCCTCCCTGTCCATCACCAATTCCTGGAGTTCACTCAAACTCATGTCCATCGAGTCGGTGATGCCATCCAGCCATCTTATCCTCTGTCATCCCCTTTTCCTCCTGCCCCCAATCCCTCCCAGCATCAGAGTCTTTTCCAGTGAGTCAACTCTTTGCGTGAGGTGGCCAAAGTATTGGAGTTTCAGCTTTAGCATCAGTCCTTCCAATGAACACCCAGGACTGATCTCCTTTAGAATGGACTGATTGGATCTCCTTGCAGTCCAAGGGACTCTCAAGAGTCTTCTCCAGCACCACAGTTCAAAAGCATCAATTCTTCAGCGCTCAGCTTTTTTCACAGTCCAACTCTCACATCCATACATGACCACTGGAAAAACCATAGCCTTGACTAGACAGACCTTTGTTGACAAAGTAATGTCTCTGCTTTTGAATATGCTGTCTAGGTTGGTCATAACTTTTCTTCCAAGGAGTAAGTGTCTTTTAAATTCATGGCTGCAGTCACCATCTGCAGTGATTCTGGAGCCCCCCAAAATAAAGTCTGACACTGTTTGTTCACTAGCAAATCCCAAACACTTAGTGCCTGGCACATAGTAGGCACTTAATTAATATTTGTTGAATGAACAAATTCACTTTGTGATGTATAGTATTTGGTTTTATGAATATGCTACAGTTTATTTATCCTGTTGTCAGTAGATGTTTACGTTGTTTGGGGTTTTTGCTAATATGAACAGTGCTGCGGTGGATGTTCTTGCTTGTGTCTCCTTGTGTACATGTTGAAGAATTTCTTGCTGAGTTGTTGGGCCTTAGGGTAAAAACCTCTTCAGTTTATCTGTATGTTGCTGAATTGTTCTCCCTGGTAATAGTTCCAATTTATACGTGCCGCCAGCAGTGTATGAGAGTTCTCATTTCTCCATATCCTCACCAACATTTGCTATAATCATATTTTAGTTTTTGCCTGTCGTATATATGTGATATTTGTTGTTGCTGTTGTTCAGTCACTAAGTCGTGTCTGACTCTTTGCTACCCCATGGACTATAGCATGTCAGCCTTCCCTGTCCTTCAGTATCTCCTGGAGTTTGTTCAAATTCATGTCCATATGTGACATTACATTTTGCTTTGCCATTTTTTAAAAAAACATTTTGTTTTTCCCCATAGAAATTCAATGTCTTCTTTCCGTCCTGGAAGAGGGCATAATGATAGTCGAAGGAGTGTGTTTTACACCAATGAAGAGTGGGAGCTTCTAGACCCAAGCCCTAAGGAACTGGAGGAGTCTATGGTGCAGGAAGAAAGGAAGAAGCAGGTGCCTGAAGGAAACAAAGGTACGGGCGTGGTGCCTGTCGTCTGTCGCTCTCGCCTCTGCCATCTGTCAGTTCCTGATGCCGTGGGAGGCCCTTTGGTCACAGGTATCACTAGGAGTGTGAGACCCAATGGGAGCTGTGTTCTCTCTGTGGGAAACAAAATATAAAAGCTTAAACATGAGATGTCACAGGAAGAAATAGATGTCCTGTCCTGTGGTTCTGAGACTTCTTCAGGAAATGGGAAATCCAGAAGTCATGGTGCTCTTTACGGAAATACTGATTTAAAAAAAAAAAGAAAACTTTCTATTTATAGAAATGTGGTAATGCACACAAAAGTAGAAAATGTGGTGTCATATTCCACAGCTTTGGCTTCTTTCTTCTCTGAGCTCCTGCCCCTCCTGGCATCTACCACCAGCTGGGTTATTTTAAAGTAAATTCTAGATATTAATCCCTTGCATCGGTAAACATTTTAGTATGTATATCTAAGAGATGATTCTTTAAAAGAACCATAGCTTCAGCATTAAACCTAAATACAGCTACAGTAAGTCCTGCCTGTCTTCTTCCCCAGTTGTTCTGTAATTCTTGCAGTTGGCCTGAGCAAGTGAGGGGCTAACAGGGCCCCCAGGTGTGTTTAGTTGTGTGTCTTTTTAGGTCTCTTTCAGGCTGAACAGCTCTCTGTTTTCTTTTTGTCTTTCATTTACCTCGCTCTGCTTGTTGAAGAACCAGAGTCTTCATGCTAAGGAATGCTGAGGAATTGCCCACATTCTGGATTTTGCTGATTGTATTTCTGTAAGGTCATGTAACAGGCTCCTCCATCCCTGTATTTGCTCACACGCTGTTTACACTGTAACACAATATTTCCTGTATACACTATACACAGTATTTCCTGTATACACTGGTCGCTAGAGCAGAGGCCTGCACAGATTCAGGGTTGACTTTTAATTATGACTAGAGTATATTTTGGGGTGGAGTAGGGGCTGGGGATGTTGTTTATTTCTTGTTGAATCACATCTGGAAGATGTAATATCTGGTTTTCCCTCTTTCTGTGATACTAAGGTCCATCAGGATTTAAGGTGTCAGCCTGACTCATTCATACATTTCTCCATCAGCATTTTGTTAAGCAGCCTTTCATGGTTCCACAGCCATGGATCCATTGAGGGGATATCAATGTTTTAAATGTAAAATAGCAATAAATAATTTTGAAATTCTTCCTTGTGCTTGCTTCTGGCACAGGCTGGCAGGAATAGGAGGCAGAGTTTTAGGAAATCTTTACTGAGAGCACATGTTCACTAAAGGAAATATTTTTCTGTCCCCTGGGAAAGGACCACCATGACTTGCTTTGGTGGGGAGTTCACTTGTGATCTGCAGGATGGTCACATGGAAGCCTGTGGTCCAGTGTGACGTGGTGAAGATATGGCCAAGCTGAGCATGCCTTGTGACCCAGTGTTTGGCACAGCTGGAGGGGCACCCAGTAGAGGGGATCCTTGTGAACTGGGAAAGCCTCCTGGAGGAACAGGGATTGGGGCTGGGGATTTGGATTGTTGAAGGTAAATATTGTTGGTTCTGATTTCCCCTAGAGACTCTAGGGATGAACTGGAAGGGTGCACAGTAGCAAGACTGGAAGGGAAAAATCAGTGAGGCTTAGTGACTCGATCAAGGCACGAACTGCCAGCACTGCTGGAGGGCAGTGCCTTCTTAGTCTCTGCTCAGCCCCTGGCCCTTTGAGAGGCAGCCCATGTGAAAGACACAGGGAGACAAAGATGTCTCTGATTTTTATCTTGTTGATTCATGGATATTTCCTGTGAGTCAGAAGTCAGCCCACCAGCTTCTTGTCCATGTTATTCATGGGAAGTAAGCTAATCTCCATGGGCTTCGCCGGTGGCTCAGAGGTAAAGAATCTGCCTGTAGTGTAGGAGATACAGGTTTGATCCCTGGGTCAGGAAGATACCCTGGTGAAGGAGATCACAACCCACTCCAGTATTCTTGCCTGTGAAGTCCCAAGGACAAAGGAGCCTGACGGGCTACAGTCAGTGGTGTCCCAAAGAGTCGGAAACAGCTTAATGACTGGACAACAACAGCAGCAGCAAGCTAATCTTTATACATGCAGAAAAGCCCTCTAGTCAGAAATGTTTGGCTTGATGGATTTTCACAAAGTGAACATATCCATGTAGCCAGCACTTACTTGAAGAAACAGGACAGTGCCAGGGGCCAGCCCCCGTCCCCAGACCACTGCGAGTCACTGCATCACCTCTCACTCCCTCCACCCAACCACCACCCTGACTCCTAACATCGTAGATTTTGTTTTGCCTGCTTTCTAAGTTTATATAAATGGAATCTGTATAGTATGCACTCCTGTGTCTCCTCTTTACATGTTTAATATATATTCAACTCCATCTACACTAAAATTTATTTGGCTATCTCAGTATTTTTAAGAAAGAGAATAAAATGGATTTACAATTAAGAAAACATAAACTTGGGGCTTTTGTGGGTTTTTTTGTTTTTTCTTTTTTAGAAAATACAGATGAGCAGAAAGCAAGTAGCCAAGGATCCGTAGTGTATCTCTAAGTCCTGCCTGCTAGCCTTGTAGATGTTGGCCCTGTCCTCACTGCGGCGCCCGGGGGAGGGATACTGTGTGCCCAGGATGCTGATGCTGTAGGAACTTGGGGCAACCGGGCTTTTTCCTGGTCTATGTTTCCGTTCTCTTTGGTCCTCAAAGCACCTGAAATTGGAAAATGGTGATGTGAACATATAGGCTTAGAACGGATCTTCTGAGAAACAAACTTAATATTACAAAAGAATCTTAAGAGAGGTATAGTACAGTCTTGTCATAGATTCCTCATTAGTACTGATGGACAGTCTAACTTTTTTTTCACCTGTCTTAATGCAAAAACTGAGCATTAAACATTAAACCTCCCCTGTGGTCTAGTGGCTAGAGTGCAGCGCTTTCACCACCGCGGCCCAGGTTCAGTTCCTAGTCAGGGAAAACTTTCTTGGCTTCCTGCTGGCTCAGCTGGTAAAGTCTGTCTGCAGTGCGGGAAACCCAGATTCGATCCCTGGGTAGGGAAGATCCCCTGGAGAAGGAAATGGCAACCCCCACTCCAGTATTCTTGCCTGGAGAATTCCATGGACAGAGGATCCTGGTGGGCTATAGTCCATGGGGTCACAAAGAGTCAGACACAACTGAGTGACTAACACTTTCTCTTTCGGTGCAAAAATTGAGCCATCACATAGAGACAGTTTTCCTTAAAAGTGTTCATGTGAAATATCGTCTTTGGGTCCAAGTTTGGTTGTTATCAGGAATGAGGTAGGAGCACAGTGATGCACGCAGAACTCCTTAGACGATGATATTAATGTATTTTAATGTATTTTACTGGAATTTCCAGAAGTAAGATCGGGGTTGAACTTAAAACAAGCTTTTTTTTGTGTGTGTGTGTGTAGGAATAACTGGCTCAGGATTTCCCTTTGATTTTGGACGTATTCCCTATAAAGGAAGGCGCCCTTTGAAAGAAATGATTGGATCATACAAAAATCGCCACAGTATTGGTGACCCTTCACCCGAGGTGCCATCGGGCAGTGGCAGCGCCAGCAAGCCGGCCTCTGAGATGCAGCTGCTTGTCCAGAACCAGCAGGAAGAGCTAGAAAGGTTAAGAAAAGACTTAGCCAGTCAGAAGGTAACTCTCCTTCCTCAACGTTTGTATCTTATCTCACATCAGCAGGCCAGGGACCTGAGGAGAAAAACCCGGGTTTCTTGTTTCTCTGACTCTGTTATTTCCCAGAAGGTGCTTTTCCCCGAAGAGTTATGTGTTGCCATGGCCACTGACGTAGGCACTGCTGCTCTGCTTGATCGTTTATTCATAGATACTTGAAATTCTGAGGGGAGTGAAGACCCTCAGAGTGAATTGGGGAGGGTGTTGTCTACACCTCGCCCACTCTCTTTGAGCATAATTCCAGCCCAAGCCCTGTGAACAGTTTGTAAGAGTTTCCACATCCTGTTAAACAGCAGCTTTTTTTTGAGCTGATCACACCTAATTATACTTAATTCCTCAGCAGATCAGTGAACTTAGAGCTCAGATGTTTTAATATGGATGAATGTTCACTGGGAACCATTGCTAATTGCAGTCTGCCTGTCCACCATTTCCTGCTTCCTATCATTGTTCTCTGCAGACAGCCTTTATGGAACAAATATTTTCCCTTCTCTATTTTTTGAGATCCTTCAAGAAGAAGTTGGGTATTAAGGTATTTCCATGAAATTTCTGCATCTGCTCAAATGCTAATGGTTGCTCCGTGTAGACTTGTCATGATCTCTGCTTTCCCTCCCGTCCCTGCTCCCTGATCCATCTTGCCTGGCTCCCAGGAGCTCGTGCGGCTGCTGCAGCAGACGGTGCGGTCCTCCCAGTATGACAAGTACTTCGCAAGCAGTCGCCTCTGCGATGGGGTCCCACAGGACACACTGGGGCTTCTGCACCAGAAGGACGACCAGATTCTGGGCCTCACCAACCAGCTGGAGAGGTTCAACCAGGAGAAAGACAGCCTTCAGCAGGAAGTGAGGATGCTGAAGAGCAAAGTGGGTGAGCTCAGCGAGCGGCTGGGGATGCTGATGGAGACCATCCAGGCCAAGGACGAGGTCATCATGAAGCTCTCCCGGCAGCTCAGCGAGTGTGAGGGCAGCGCGCCCTCTCCCACCTGCATGCCCGGCTCTCCCGCGGCCGCCCCCACGGGCAGGGACCAGCTGGAACTGGACTGGTTGAAAGTAAGAGCGGGACGTGGGCTCCTGTTGTGGGAACAAGAAACCCAAAATCCGCTAACAATCTGTCCATTGATGGCAGGCACTCTAGAGCACCCGGCCTTGGAGCTAGTTCGGCGTGACAGCAGAGCAGCTTTGCCCTTCTTTTTAAAAACAAACAAAAAAAGTAGAAGTCACAAGACTTCTAGTCAGAGAACTATTAGTTTCCTAAGAAGCTTCCTTGGAAAATGAAAGTCTGCGTCCGTCGATGTCGCCATAGCTCAGAACAGTTTCAGATCTTTCCCCTCCCTTGCAGCTGTGACTTCTCTATTTACACACCCTTAGAACTTCATTAGTCCACGTAACCTCCTGCAGCTGTTTCTTGCCTTCTTTCATGCATGAACCATCACTGGCACAGCTGCCTTGGCACACAGTAGAGGCCAGGTGAGGGAGCACCGTTCCTGACAGCTGGTGTGGGCTTAGGTAGAGAAGCGGACCCTGGCTCCCAGCGTACTTGGGAGAAGGGCCTGCACAGAGTCACTTGCCCCCACGCCTAAGGCAGGAGCATCCTGACGCCCAGGAGGGAGGGCAGAGTCTCCTCCCATTGTGCTTCTCTGGGCTGCCCCTGGGGATGGGAGGCTGGTTCTTGACCAGAGGTGACTCTCCCTGTCACACCTGGGGCGGTGACCAGCGGATGAGGTAGGAGGAGCACAGAGAACGCTGGGAAGTAGGGGGCAGGCAAATGTCCTGTGGAGAAACCCACCTGGCCCCAGGGGAGAGCCGAAAAGCCTGGGGCCACTGTCAGCCAGGCCACCGAGAGGGTCCCAGAAGTTTTTCTGCCATCAGCTCTCGATTCGGAGAAGTTTCAGGTGGAGAGGCATTTGTATAACCCAGACCCCAGCTGTCCCCACACAGGTCTGCAACTGTCGGTCCCACCAAAGTCTTCCTCACCTGGCTGCAGTTAATGTGGCACTGAGGATATTTTGTCCCCCAAATGCGGTTTATCCTCGAAGGGCAAAGGTTCGCCACTTTTGAGATCGTTACTGAGCCTGCTTCATGCTTAGCAGCCCCTGTCATGCACTGTCAGTGGACTGGTTGACTAGTAGTCATGCCTGGACCTTAACGATTTCAGTGGAAAGTAAAACTCTGGAATAATAGATGACTTTGTTGGGATATGTTTGTGGTCTCCCATGGTGACCACTTCTTAGGGATAGCCCCCAGTAGAAATGTGAGGCCAGAAGGATTTATTGGTGAGAAAAACCGAAAGGGCAACAGCAGCATCAAAGCCCTCAATCTCTATACTTTATAATTATAACTGCTACAAAAATAGCCGTGTTAAAAAAAAAAAAAGGTCTTGGGTAGTGTTGCCAGTAAAAGTTGGTTTTGTGTGTACATGCAAGCTAGAGTGTACCCAACCTTAAATATACATTTCTTTTTTACTGTTTTTTTTAGAGTCCCTTTTTATAGTCTTTTTTTTAACATCCCTTTTTACAGTCTGTTATTTAAGGTCAACTGAATTTTCTTCTTATTATTTGTATCTGTCTATTTGGGTGTGCCAGGTCTTAGTTGCAACACATGGGATCTTCAACCTTCATTGCAGCACGTGGGGTTTTAGTCACCTGCTGTGAACTCTGAATTGCAGCATGTGGGACCTGGTTCCCTGACCAGGGATTGCACCCAGGCCCGCTGCATTGGGAGGCAGGGTCTTAGTCACTGGACCACCAGGGAAGTCTCTCAACTCAATTTTATGCTTTGCAAGCATATCTGTTTTTGTAGTTTTCAGAGAGAAGCACCAGGTGGTTTGGTTTCCAGGCTGCAGTGAGTGGTGCTCTGCAGGGGAGCACGTTTTACCAGGGAGTGGAACCACGGTGTTGGGGGGGGGGAGGGGGGGGGGGGATTCCAGATTGTTCACCTTTTGATTCTGTCACCATCATTTATCAGCCTTTCTCTTCTTTCCTGTGATTTGTTGTTCCATGAATATCTTCCTACATACAGCTTTCCCTGCTTAGTGCTCTTTCCTTCCTTCAGCCAGCCAGCCAGCCAGCCATGTGGTGGGCTTTGCACTCTGCACAAAGTAGACAGTCTCTGTCCTCCTGGAGCTCAGAGTTTAGTTTAGAAAGCACAAAAATTAAAGAAGCTGAATCACAACTGTAATAAACACCAGTGAGGAAGGGGATGTGGCCCAGTATGGTGAGGTGGTTTAGATTGAACATGGGCTCTGAAGCCAAACTTGGCTATATTCAAACCCAGGCTTACCACTAATGACCTCTGACCTGAGGCAGGCTGGTTCACCTCTCTGCCTCAGTGTTCATCTGCGAAACGGCACTCACCTCGTAGAGTCTTATAAGGGTTTAAAGAGGTAGTCCATGTAAAGCCTTCACAGAGCACCTGGTATCCCATAGAGTTTTATTTTACTCATTATCTCTTTGGCTGCGTCAGGTCTTAATTGCAGTGTGCGGGATCTTGCATTGCAGTGTGTGTGCCCAGTAGTTGCAGCTCGTGGCTCCAGAGCGTGGGCTCAATGGCTGTGGCGTGCGGGCCTAGTTGCCCCTCAGCATGTGGGATTAGTTCATTGACAGGGGTGGAACCCTTGTCCTCTGGATTGGAAGGCAGATTCTTAACCACTGGACCACCAGGGAAGTCCCCCTGCTAGAGTCTAAGTTAAGGCTGTGATCGTCATTCTAGAGAAAGAATCCTTGAGGTGCACTATCAGGACTTCCTTAGACTCAAGCACGAAGTTTAACTCAAAGACATGTGTCCTGCTCCCCCGACCCACCTTGTACTGCCCAGTCTGTGCCCATCACGGTCCAGTGTATTCTTCAGTTGCCCTCTAGCTCACCTTCCTTCAGTCAACCTGCCTTTTGGTGATGTTTGTTCATTGTTTGCAAATACGAGAGCTTCCAGACACCAGAAGAAAGGAGAACGTCATATTTTAGATTAGAAAAGGAAATCTGTGGGCCTCCTTCAGGGTCTGACAGCGGCTGTCTCCAGTCCTTGTCATGACATGTGTTCTTGCTGAGACTGAGAATGTGTGATGCGGATCAGAGCTCAGGTGGGAGTTGGGGCCAAGCACCCGGGCCAAAGGCCCAGCAGGCCTGGCTCCCAGACCCACACTTAGTCATCGCACGGTCGGTCTCCCTGTGACTCAGCTCTTCATTTAGGAAACGGAGATGATGAGCAGTTCCCAAAGAGTAGAGTTGTGAGGTTTAAGTGAGATTGAGGGTCTCTTCCATGCTTAGCTGCTCTGTAAGTGTTAGCGATTACAGGGACTGTGGGAACATTTTCAGTTCTTCTGTGTTTTCAAGGGAGATTGTATGCTGCCACAGTGGTTCCCAGTTTGGAGATGTAGGCATCTCTGGACACATCCCTGGGGAGGGGCTGTGGTCTCTGTCCTGGGACAGCACAGAGGTCAGGGCCTTTCTTGACTGCCTTGGCCTTGGACCAAGGTGCTTGTTGACCACCCTTGGAGATACCGTGAATAGTTCCTCCTGAGGTGGAGGGATCAGAGATTCCTTGGGAACTTCACACAGAGTAGGGGACAAACACATTTGTAAAAGACTGGATTTGGTAGGGAGCATTTAGAAAATCACTGCCCTAATTGTCTCAAAGATTACCTTCCCCTTCCTTTGCTCAGAGTTTGAAGGGCTGAAGGTAACACACAGCGTCTGCTTCTGCCAGACCTGAACTTTTAGTTGGACCTGGTGAACGTGTGACTAGCTTGTGATGTTCTCTCCTTTTTCTTCTTTATTTCTTTGTTTTTGACTGTGCTGGGTCTTCGTTGCTGCACGTGGGCCTTCTCTGGTTGTGGAGAGCGAGGGCTACTCTCTGGTTGTGGAGAGCGGGCTTCTCATTGTGGCGGCTTCTGTTGTGGCGCATGGGCTCTGGAGCATGCAGGCTCAGTAGTTGTGGCCCACAGGCTTAGTTGCTCTGTGGCATGTGGAATCTTCCCGGACCAGGGATTGAACCCATGTCC
Organism: Oryx dammah; assembly: GCF_014754425.2. NCBI lineage: Eukaryota > Metazoa > Chordata > Mammalia > Artiodactyla > Bovidae > Oryx > Oryx dammah. The sequence goes on from NW_024070200.1 coordinate 38,762,627, forward strand.
CCTGTTTTGGCAGGCAGATTCTTAACCACTGGACCACCAGGAAAGTCCTTATGATGTTCTCTTAAAACATAAAGCAAACGTGTCAAGAGTTAACCGCTGGCAAATTTAGGCGAAGGGTATATTGTGTTTATTGTACTTTTCTTCCAACTTTTCCGTAAGTTTGAAATTTTTTAATGTAAAAAAAATCGAGGAACATAATCTCTTTAAGTGCCTTATACATTGTAGGCTATAGGTATTCATTATTAAGTGTAATTCTTTAGTTGAGAACATTGTATATATGTATAGCCTTTTCTACATAAACTGGATAAGTAAAAATGAGAATGGACAGAAAATTTGTTCAGTTTCTCTAGTTAAAAAACAAGATGACTACAAGGCATTACCTTTTGTACCACCTCAGTGAATGTGGGTAGATAAAATATTTGCATAGATTTAGGACATAAGTCCTACTTACTTCTCCTAAGGTCAGTTGAGAAAAATCACCACCATCAAGTAAATTTATTTCCCCATCTCCTTCATTATGCAGTGGTCCCTACTTTCCTTCCCCTGCCAAGGGTGGACATAAAGCTTAATCAGAAAGTGCCTAATAATCATTTTCAGTTCCTTAGAACTTGCTCTAACTTAGAAAGGGCTAGCCACAGTGTCCCCTTTGGGCTTCCCTGGTAGCTCAGCTAGTAAAGAATCCACCTGCAACATAGGAGACCCTGATTCGATTCTTGGGTTGGGAAGACCCCCTGGAGAAGGGAATGGCTACCCACTCCAGTATTCTGGCCTGGAGAATACATGGGGTTGCAAAGAGTCAGACATGACTGAGCAACTTTCACTTTCAGAAAGGGCTATTTGATTGGTAAGGGAGCAAAATATTAATTATAAAGGATAGTCAACATTCAACCAGTGTGAGTTGATGAACTTTTTTTTTTCCAACAGGATAATCTACAGGGGTACAAAACCCAAAATAAATTTCTAAATAAGGAAATCTTGGAACTTGCAGCTCTACGGAGAAATGCAGAAAGAAGAGAGAGGGATCTGATGGCAAAGGTGGGTCAGGGTGGGTACATTCTGTCCTCAGGTGGGAGGTGATGTGATTCAGAAACCATTCAAAAATGGACATGCTTTCAAATCAGTTCAGCCTCCATGCTTGAAGGGATGTGGTTACTAATAACAAAATATATTTAAAATGTAGATAGTGATAGCGCTGTTTAATTTCACTTTATGATGAAGACAATAGAAATGCCCTGAGATGTGGATTTATTCACAGGTGTAATGAAGTTTACAGAAAAAAAAATTAGACACAGTTGTAAGGTCCCCCAAATTAAGGTTGTTTGGATTTTTTGGTTTATGCTGTTGAGTTGTGTGAGTCAGTTCCGTATCTGTAAATGGGGGTGATGAACACGATGCCTTCTCTAAATCTGATAGGGTTGGTGAGAGAGTCAGATGTGACTATGCTGATAACTCAGCTGGTAAAGAATCCACCTGCAATGCAGGAGACCCCAGTTCAATTCCTGGGCCAGGAAGATCTGCTGGAGAAGGGATAGGCTACCCACTCCAGTATTCTTGGGTTTCCCTTGTGGCTCAGCTGGTAAAGAATCCGCCTGCAATGTGGGTTTGATGCAAACCCAGGTTTGATCCCTGGGTTGAGAAGATCCCCTGAAGAAGGGAAAGGCTACCCACTACAGTATTCTGGCCTGGAGAATTCCATGCACTGTATAGGCCATGGGGTTGCAAAGAGTAGGACACAACTGGGTGACTTTCACTTTCACTTCACTTTCAAAAAGGGCTTTGCGAAGTGTACAGACATCACAGATATTCCAGTGATAATTAAATGAAATTCAGTGACACTGTGTCAACAGCTATTAAATGCCTCATATACCTTTTGAACAGTCCTCAGAGCATCTTCCCAGGCCTTGTTCCTGCATGTTTTCAAGGGATATGTTGATTTGTCTGATAAGGTAGCAGATGGGAGCTGGTGCTGGGTCACAGCATCCTAGGAAAGTATTGAAATACCATAAGGTGGCTGCCTGGGGCCTGTGTGCCAAGTCATGCTCAGCTGGACCTCAGTAATGAGTGTGTGGCCTGGTTTCTGCTGTTCACCTCAGTGCTGTCCAGAACTCATGTGTTGACATACAGAAGCCTTATTACCGGTACTTCTGTGCTTATTACTTTATTACCACTACTTCCCCCAGAGGGAAGAGGGGCCCCCGTGGACCGTTTAGAGAAGACAAGTGGCCTGTGGCATAAATTCATCTCTTGCCTGGGATATAGTCTCTCTCTGGCTCACTTCCTAGTGGTTCTGGGCTTGTCATTAGTTGATTGCTTGAGGTACTTGAGGATTGCTCTTCTTGTGTGTCTGGACGGAGGTAACTATCACATTCTCTGCAGTATTCTAGCCTGGAAGCCAAGCTCTGCCAGATAGAAAGCAAGTACTTAATACTGCTCCAAGAAATGAAGACCCCAGTTTGCTCAGAAGAACAGGGGCCTGCTCGGGATGTCATAGCCCAGCTGCTGGAGGACGCTCTGCAGGTTGAGAGTCCAGAGCATCCGGAGCAAGCGTTCATTAAACCTCATCTTGTCAGGTAAAGGAGCTCGCGACTGCTGGGAGTGGGGGACCCATTTCTCAAGCCCCCCTTTAACCACAGTAGCCACTCACCAAGAACTTTACACAGTTTTCCATGTCTGCTTTGATGCTCATGACAAGGACTGTCAGTCGTTAGAAAATGTCATCTCATCAATCTTGCTGTCATAATCCAGTAACAGAGCTGGGATTCAGACCCGGTCTTTTGATTTCAAGACTTTTCTTGCATGTACCATGCTACCGAGGATGCTAGGCAGTCTTGCTGTAAGAGGAGCCAGTCCTCAGAGGAGCAGAATCTTCTCCAGAGACCCATGGGTACAGCTGCACTCATGGGGACTTTGAAAGCAAAGGAGCCCCTAAGTGGGTAACTGGGCCTTCTCTGTAAGGGAAGCATACTTGGGTAACCTGATCCAGTGGTTCAGAACTCACTGAGGCTCTGATGCAAGCCATGGACACACTTGGCCCCAAAATGCGGTTGGACATACACACAAAATTGCATGTTTTTCAGAAAATCATGGAGTCTCACAGACTGTAAAGTATCTTGAATTAAGAACCTTCATATCCTAGTTTCTAAAAAATAAGATTCATGAAATATTGGCAAGAGGAGAAGTCTGTGAATGCGCTCAGTCCAGTCTCCTCCTGTTTCCGCCCCCACTATGCTTGGCTTCTCCTGCCCCGCCCTGGTCCCTGGGGAAGCCCTGCCTCAGCCTGACCCGCGCTTTCCCTTCTCTGTGCCTGCAGCACTGGCCTGCCTTGTCTGTGCTACTCAGATGACAGGTAAGAGATATGCTATCGGAGTGCAACCAGTGCCATCGTCACAAAACTTCTACTGAGGTCTTTGTGCCAGGAGCTGTGCCACTGCTCATGTTTAACACTCAAGGAGCAGTGTTATATCCTCAGCAAATGCAGACGCTGGGGTCAGGGAGGTGATGTAACGCTCCCAGGTCACACGGCCAGGGAGTGGCGAGGACAGGACCCCAGTCTGGCAGCCGGGTTCCCCACGCGTGCACTCCTGCTGTGTTCCGGAAGCGGGGTGGAGGGACAGACTCCTGTGGGCAGAGCCCAGCTGTCTGCCCCCAGGCACCACGTCGTCTTCCTTCACGTGTTTTAGACTTTACTGTTTACGTTGTATGTTTTCAAACTTTATGTATAAGTAGAACAATAACTGTGTATGTTAAGTACTTTTAACTTTTCGTTATGGAATTTCAAAGTAGTAGCATCATATAACACCCCCGTATGTAACTGTTACCCAGTAATTTGACAATTATTAACATTTTGCCAATCTTGTTTCTCCTTATCCATCCCCTCCGAAATTTTTTTTCTGGTATATTTTAAAGCAAGTACCAGACATGTCATTTCCGCTTTCAGCACTTCAATATGTACCTGTAATTGAAGACACTTTTTAATATGCAAATCCTATCAAATTCATACCTTTTTTGCGACTTATTTCTTTCAACATTGTTTTCTGAAATTATACAGATGGATTTATGTAGCTCCTGAGCATTTTTTTAATCTGCCTTACACAGCTTCATTGTATATCACTTTTTTATTCCTTCGTCTCATGGTAGACACTTAGAGTAGTTCCATTTTTTCTTTTTACAAACTGTGATGCAGTAGACATCGTGGTATGTGTATCTGTGTGTCCGTGTGTTGGCGTGAGAGTTTCTCTGGTGTTGGATATGCTTATCTTCCGCTCTACTGGATCCGATTTTCAGCGTGCTCCTACAGGGTTATAGACTCAGCAACAGTGTGTGAAAGGCCTCCTTCTGGTTTCCCGTGCCTGCCATCACCATCATTGTTTTATGTTGCTAAGTTTGTGATACATATTACTGTCTAACGGTTCTGTCGGTCAGCAGTCGAGCATGGTCTTGCTGGATGGAATCAGGGTATCAGCAGGGCTGCATTCCTTCCTGGAGGTTCGAGGAGACAGTTTGTGTCCTTGCTCACTCAAGCTGTTGGGAGCATACAGTTCCTTCTGGTTGTGGGGCTAGGTCTCTGTTTCCTTGCTGGTCATCAGGCGTGGCCATTTCCAGCTCCTCGAGGCCACCCGTTTTCCTTGGCTGTGGCCGCCTTCTTCCGTCTTCAGAGCCAGCAACCGTGGGTCCAAGCGCTCTCCCGCGTCACGTCGCCCTGACTCTTCGTCCGTTGTCACGCCTCTCTGGTCCACTCGCCTGCCTTCCTCTTCCACGTGAAGGGCCCCTGTGATTTCTGTGGTCCCACCTGGGACGCCCAGGATAACCTCCCTGTCTTAAGTGCCATAGCTGATTCCACACACACGGTATGCCTCTTGCCACATAATGTGACATATTCACAGACTCCAGGGACGTCTTTGGGGGCCGTTATTCTGCCTACCACTGGAGAAGGAAACGGCAACCCACTCCAGTGTTCTTGCCTGGAGAATCCCAGGGACGGGGGAGCCTGGTGGGCTGCCTATGGGGTCGCACAGAGTCGGACACGACTGAGGTGACTTAGCAGCAGCAGCAGCAGCAGCAGCAGCAGCATTCTGCCTGCTGCAGCCTTAATTCTTTTTTATGCCTAGTATCTTACTAATGTAATGTTTTCTCCTTTGTCTTTTTACTTTTTAAAACGGTATTTTTTGAGCATAAGTGTTATGCATGTGTATATGTATGCTATATAAACATACATGCTCATGTATTAATATATTAATGTAGCCAAATTTATCAGCCTTGTGTTTGCAGTCTTGCTTGTATTTTCTGTGCTTTTTACATTGAGCACTTCGACCATCTAGAACTGAATTTTTTTTTTTTCCCATGTAGTATCCAGAAGGGATCTAAAGCAGTTTTTTCTATACAGATAGCCAGTTATTCTCACCCTGTTTATTGAGAAGTTAATTATTTTTTCACTGAATTGAAATGCTTGATCATATATCACAGTGCCATTTACGTATGAGTAGATTTCTAGGTTCTTTCATGTTTCATTGACCTTTTTGCCAGATTGCATCATTTAACTTTTCATTTTGTTTTTTCTCAACAGTGAATATGACATTTATGGGTTTAAGACTGTCCCAGAGGATGATGAGGAAGAGAAGTTGGTTGCCAAAGTCCGGGCATTGGACCTGAAGACCCTCTACCTCACAGAAAACCAGGAGGTCTCCACTGGGGTCAAGTGGGAAAACTACTTTGCAAGCACAGTGAACAGGGAGATGACGTGTTCCCCAGAATTAAAGAACCTGGTCCGTGCAGGCATCCCACACGAGCACCGTTCCAAGGTGTGGAAGTGGTGTGTGGACCGTCACATCAAGAAGTTCAAGGACAGCACTCAGCCCGGTTACTTCCAGACTTTACTTCAGAAGGCGCTGGAGAAACAGAACCCGGCCTCCAAGCAGATCGAGCTAGACCTGCTGCGGACTCTGCCCAACAACAAGCATTACTCGTGCCCCACCTCGGAAGGCATACAGAAGCTGCGCAATGTCCTGCTTGCCTTCTCCTGGCGGAATCCAGACATCGGCTATTGCCAGGGTCTCAACAGGTGGGTCCCCAGCCCATGGAGGGCTCCTCTTTGTTCTTAAGATAACTTGTAGCTCCACAGACTGCCTGATAGCCCCCTTCCCTTCCTGGTGAGCCAAGAAAAGCCAGTCTTTTAAGGGAAAGAACTATTAATAGCTGCAGTAAGGTAATTTTAATTATGCCCCATCCCCAATTCTAGAATAATTGAGAGAAACAAGCATGCTTTCGAGAAGTCTTAAGAACAGTAAACTGTTTGAAACAGCTGGGTTTCTCATTTAGATTTCCTTGCTGCTGTCCTCACACTCAGGTTTTGATCTGCAGTTTGTGTTCATTCATTTAAAATGCGTGATGTGACAACAAGGGCACTCCCTGTTTATACAGCATCTTCATCAGTCGTGAGGTTGCCCCAGATAATTTTGCAGCTGGTCAAAACCTGGCCCTTAAAGAGCCCAAACATGTTTTATTTTGGACTAGAGTCTTCTGCAGGTCTGGCATGCTTCCCTGCTTCCATAGGCAAAGGACACTGAAAAACCTCTCACCTTCTCTGAACCATCCAGGCTCCTCATTCCGAACTGAGCTGCACTGGCATGAGGCCACGGGAGGCACTGAGGTCTGTTCTCTGAGAAGCTGCTCCTGCCATTGGACTTTGAGTGCCAGTGGCTGCTTTTTGCCTCTGTCTCTTCCCTAGCTGGTGCATTCCTGCTGCTTCTATCCCTCCCAAAGTAGATAATCCACTAGATTATCGTGGATTATGTTCGTATTATGTTCGCAGAATGAAGAAGCTCCATGTGTGATCTTTAGCAGTTCTCCTGTAAGTAAGTCAAGTGCATGCATTGCGTTTTGAATGCTGACATTTATTCTAGCAGCTCTTGGGCCTTTTTTAATCCTCATCCATGCTGGATGCCGACCTCTGGATACAGACTGTGTTTTGCATCTGAAATGAGAGCATTGCAGGAAGAAGAGCTTTTAAGCTGGAATGTTAGTTGGTTAAGACCTGAAACCAGTGGTTTCCAGGAAGTCATTGTCTCTGTGGTGGTCAGGCTAGGGTCCCCTCTCTGTGCCCTGAAAGTAAGAGGGACTTTGACTGCTCCTCAATGGTCCCCTTAAAAAAAAAAGGTAAATAAGATATTGCCTAACAAAGCAGCCTTGTTTTGCTTAAATGGACAGTTCACACTGCATACTCAGTCTAAAAATTCCTGAAAGCTAAAACCTTCTGAAACTTAAGGGATCTTGGTGAGGACTTGCGCATGCCTGTTAGGGGTGCAGTAGCACCCCATTTATCTGACACTGGTGTAGAATCAGCTCTTCCCCACATTAGGACACCTCCCAGCTTTAATTTAGACTTTCTCTGCACCATCACCATTGGGACCTCTAAACTTTAACCATTTTACTTCTTTTTTTTCCCATCCACATTGTTTTGTACACACATTCTGAGAACCCAGAACTTGAGCAGAACTCTAGCCTTTTCTCAGTGATTCTTGCCTATCATCATGGACATCAGTTAGCTTAAAGTGATGTCTTCAAAGGCTCTGCGGATCTCAGTCTCTCTGCCCCTTCTTGTGGCATCCTCAGGTGCTGAGCTCATCCTGTTTCTCCCTACTTAGCCGTCTCTACTCGTTGTAACCTTTCTACTCTCCATCTCATGCATGCTGACTCAAGGTGTCCCCTTCCCAGTTTTTTTTTTTTAACCTCTTAATTTGAGATTTCAGTATAATTTTTATCTAAGGAAGAAAACAAAAATAAATTCTAAGAAATGACTTCAGGTCTTTCCCATAAGTGATGCACAAGCAGAAGTTCTCGGGTGTGTAGAGAGGGGCTTTTCCATTGCCTTTTCCTCCCCATCCTTCTGTCCTGAATGCCCGCTCAGAGCCAGACCTGATGAAGTTACTGGGTGAGTAACCTCTTGGTGGTGACAGTGTCAAATATAGCCGGACCCAAGTTTCCATTGTGAGTGACCGAACAGCTGATACACACAGCCCCCTTTCCCGCCCCACATGCATGCCGTGGATGCAGTGTTTTGAGAAAGCCCCCATGATGGTTCATTTGCGTGAAGCCCCATTTCAAGTAGATTGGTATCAAGAAAGTTGTTTTTAAACCATCATATGTTCTTTCTCTCTTGTATTCACCCCTCAATTTTTTGTGCATAAAAGGATTAGTTGGAACTTAAACAAAAAACTCAAAGAATTAGCTGCATTAGCAAAATCTTATCATGAAAAACATTTTTAAAAATGAGGTCGACATCATTGGGAAATAATTTCATCATCTTTAAACAAAAACCAAACGAAAGGGAAGGTGGATGTAGCTTTGCTTTTCAAACTAGGAAATGCTTCCTTTGCCGCAAAATACTTAACTTAGTGTTATTTCTTGGAGAATAGAAGTCACTTCGGTGTGAGAGAGCACAGCATGCCATGCAGGCCTCTGTGAAGGTGGGCTGTGCTGCCTGGGTCTGGGCCAGGGGGCTGGCGCTCACCTTGTTCTCTGTTTGCTTGTAGGTTGGTGGCCGTGGCCCTCCTGTACCTGGAACAAGAAGACGCCTTCTGGTGTCTAGTCACCATAGTGGAAGTTTTCATGCCTCGAGACTATTACACAAAGACCCTTTTAGGATCCCAGGTACTCTAAAAATATTGTGCTTCAGTCAGCAACTTGTAGAATTAGAGCTGAAATGCGACCTGAATTAAGTGTTGATCGGGGAGGCTCCGTGGGCATGACAAGGTGCACATGGAGGCTGCCCCCTCTGCCCGCCCCCGCCTCCCCCAGCCTGGGCCAGGGTGCTCACAAGCCAGTGAGTGCCCCGTCAGGCTCGCTCGGTGCCCTGGAAGCCAGCAGACCTGCTCTGTGCTCACTGCTCAGCACTGTCTGCCCTGGACTCTGCCTGTCTGGCTGAGCCGCAGCTCGTGGGTGCCTGGGGAGCCTGGGGGTGTTAGCTCTTGTTCTCCAAGAGGCCAAGGCCAAGGCAGAAGCAGACGTGCCAGAGACTACTGAGGGGAAAACCCATGAAGGATCAAGGGGAGGGACTGGGGAAGGCAGGAGAACCCCCAGACCAGCGAAAAGAGGGGGGTTTGGGTGGTGGGGAAGGCCCCAGCCTGCAGTGCAGTTCTCAGAAAGTTTTGGTCAGGCCAGTGTGGAGTCCTCGAGCCAAGGTCACCTGTTAAAGTGCACACGAGACCTGCCCGCATCCGTGCCCCAGCCCTGCTCGCTCACGGGCTGGAAGCAGCAGGGACGACATTGTTTGTCGTGATGGATCCAGAGGGACAGCGCTGGGGCCACATACAGCCTGCAGCAGGAGGTCTGAACAGCACCGTTCCTGCCCACCGCTCCTGGAGTCTGAAGCCAGGGGCCGGTAGGATGATGGGGGCTGGGAGGGCCAGGGGTTCTGGTCCCACTTGTAACATCCCACCTCAGGACCAGACCCTTGGCCCTTGCAGCCCAGGGCATCTCTTCCCGTGCCGGACTGGGGCTTCTGCTGTTTTGGCTTCTGGATGGACTTTCCCTGCTCCCCAACTGGCAGCCCTCCTCCTCCTGTGTCTGATCTGTGTCCATTCCTCCTCCCTGAGAGCTCTGCGTCTCCTGACCATGGCCGGGTCTATGTCCGTGGGCTGCCGCATCCTTGTCTCCAGGCTTGTGCCGGTAGTTGGTCTGCCTGCTCACGGCCGCTCCCTGCCCTTCCCTGCTCTTCTCTGTTCCCTACAGCCGGGTCTGCAGGCCCGGGCCGTCTCCTAGCCCCTGTGTGCCCAGCAGAGGCACGTGGGAGCCTGGAGGAGGGCAGGGAGCTGAGGGCCGTTCTCCCCTCTCTGTCTCGGGCACTTCCTGCTGGTGACTCTGTCTCCTCCGTGGCCCCAGCTCCTGTCTGTGCCACCGGGGGCCTCCCTGCATCAGCCTAGGGGTGGCTTCCTGCCCTGGCCTCTGGGCCGCCTCACCATCGACTGTTTGGCTTCTCGGCCTCTCTGTCACCAGTGTGACCACTGCCCGGGAAAACCCCTGTTGTAGATGTTTCGTGAGGTTTCTGTTGGCCTGGGTAGGCCCTGTGTTTTACTTTCTATCTGCATGTCTGTCTTTGGAGGGATCCCCCTTGTTGCCTTCCGTTAGCACCTGCACTGCCCCCTCACCCGTAGACCCCGGGCCGGGAGTTGGGTCAGCTCACACTCCCCCTCCCTGTCCCTCTGTGCCCCTGGAGTTGCTGTTTCTGATCGCTGCCACCCGCCAGGTGGCTCAGATCAGTCCCCTTGTCCCTCACCACTGTTAGCTCATCAGCCCCTCTCCTGCATCGCTGCAGGTGCTCCTCCCTCCCCGCCTTTACCCACCCGCCCTTCCATCCGTCTCACTCACACATTCAGCCACGACCTCCCTGCACTGGGCCCAGGCCTCTCCCAGCCTTCCTCAGACTCTTTACCATCTGAGCCACCAGGGAAGCCCCATAGATGCTCACTGAAGTTAGGTAATACAGAAATGCATATTAAGAGGGCCATGAAAAGTCACCTGTTACCCTACCAACTTGAGAACCACAGTTAGCATTTTGATGTATTTCCTTTTGAATTTTCCCCAATACATTTAAGTATCCAGACTGAGAGCTAATAATCCTGGCTGGTTCACATTCACATGATAGCCTGAGCATTTTCTCATAATGTTATCTAGTTTTCAGTGTCATATTTGGTAATATTCCATCATTGATTGGACATGAGGTGTTGAACCATTTTTCTGTAACGGATGTTATGTAAGGTCACTCTTCAAATGGGGATAGCCTTGTGTGTGTGGTCAGCCCCAGTGCCGTGCCTTGCAGCTCACCGTCAGCTGCCTCCTGCCAGAGCTGAGCGCTGAGCCCCTTCACACTGCACTGCGGTCCAGACACTCAGCAGCTTCTCCATCTGTCCCCTCGGCTGAGTGTACATTGTACACCAGGACCTCACTAGACTCTGGGGACACAGAGATGAATATAGTCATTCCATGTCCTCTTGAGCTCAGAGAGCTGAACAGAGGCCTGAGCAGGCGTCCCCTGGCAGCCTTCCCCACACCAGCCCTCTGCCAAGCCCCAGGCAGCCTCAAGAACAGGGCACCATCTGCCACCTACCTGGCAGGAAATGCGTGTGCCTGGGTCTTCTCCCACTTCAAGGCCAGCTGACTGGTCCCTTCCTCTCAGGCACTTTCAGCCCAGTCCTTCTAGGCAGAGGCATCACATCACCATCACTTGGCCCAATAGTCAGCTGTTGTCTCCCTTGGCTGTTTACAGCCTCTTAAAGGCAGAGTGCAGGCATGCTAATGGCGCTGGTGGTAAAGAACCCACCTGCCAATGCAAGAGATGTAAGAGACGCAGGTGTGACCCCTGGGTCAGGAAGCTCCCCTGGAGGGGGCACTGCAACCCACTCCCGTATTCTTGCCTGGAGAATCCCAAGGACAGAGGAGCCTGGCGGGCTACAGTCCATGGTGTCACAGAGTCACACACAACTGAGCGACTTAGTATGGGTGCAAAGGCAGCACCTGCTCCTGTTGTTTCTCGTCCCCAGCACTGGCCAGTGCCAAGTGTGAAGTGCGTGCAAATGGGTAGTTGTTGTTTTTATGCTGAGGGATGGAATAGTACCAGCAGAAGTACCATCACTAGTGAGTGATGCTGACCTTCCCTGTAGGAGGGTCTGGGCTTCCACAGAAACTGACCAAAGAGGATGGATGCCCAGGTATGGCTTGTCATGGCTATCGCGCCTGCACCCATAAGATGTTTTGACAACTTGCCTTTCAGTAGCTGGTCCACCTATCAGAATCTTCCAGCAGTAGAGAATAGATATAGGTGAGAAGGTGAGAGGGTGATACTTTTTGCATACCATGAGATGGTTTTATAACTTATGTGTTTTTGTTTAAGTCTTCTAAGAAAAATTAATTATAATTCATTTCAGCTAATTTAGGTCTTTGAAATTTTGTCTCTTCTAGCCAGAAAGCAAACTGGACAAAAATGTATGTTTCCAACCATGATTCCTGCATTTTATCCTTTGTGCACCCTAAAGTGACTTTACAATGCTTTAGAATCATTTCTGTAGAAAATAATGTTTTATATGTTACTTTGTCTTTTAAATTTTTACATTTCAACCAGTGATACTTAACCTTACGTGTAACATTCTTTTAAAAAAAAATTTTTTTTTTTTATATAATGAATTCTATATTTAAAAAAAAAAAAACCTTCCCATAAGGGTAAACAATTGAGTTTTTCAAAGTTTTAGATTCTCCTTAAAAAAGGATATTTTAAAATGTCATTTTAACATTTATCTAGATTGTTTCTAGTTGTTTTAGTATCTCAGTCATCCCAAGAATTCACACACCTTCTACCGTAACGTGACTGATAATGCAGGTGAAAGCGTGGCAGGTTTTCCGGGATCCATTCCTGGGAGCGGGCTTGCTGCAGGGTGTCTTCCTGTCTCCTGGGCGTTGCTGGATCGCTCTCCCAGGCAGTTGCACCAGTTCACGCTCCCATCTCAGGATGCCGTTCAGGGCACGCTAATGAGGCCAGTGTTTTCCTGTGCAGCTGCCCTGTTCCTGGACAGCCTGGTTGTGGCCCGCTGTGCACGGTGGCTTGCTCTCTTGTGCGGGTCTCTTCTCTGATGCTTCACTGCTCGCTGGTGGAGTGGTGACCTCACGGCACCCAGGCCGTGGAGCCTCAGCCCGGGTCTCTGGTGAGCTGCAGTTGTCCTGCTCGAGATGCCCCCCGGGCGCCAGTATGTCTCAGTCTCCCCAGCCCTCATTCCTGTGATCCGGCCTCAGGGGACCACACTCTGCCCTCTCCATGCCCCTCTGGAGCCCTGTGTGTTCCGAGCACCCCTCCTCCTCACCTCTGATGGCAGAGGGTCTGCATGGTTTACAGACGTTACCTCCATGTAGTTCCGATCTAGGTGCTCCTCTCCTTCTACCACCTCTCCTTGGCTCAGATTTTCATCCCCTCTGCTCTGGGTGCTGGGGCCTCCATGGGTCTTCCCTTTAACTCGGCCCCTGTTGCAGGTGGAGAGACAGACCTAAAGCACAAATCCAGCCCAATCACTCTCCTAACCAAAGCCTCTTGATGCTTCTTCCTTCATTGCCTGCTGCATTTTTCAAACATGAGTACAGAAATCAGTATAGGGGTTTGGCAGTAGCGTTTTTCATCACATTAAGTTGAAAAGACTAGAATTGAGGCATCAAAGTGTGTCCCACTGTGTGAAGTTAAGAATGCTTGTGAAAGGTTTGTTTCTGTTCGATGCAGACTGGGCGATGTTGACGTATGTTTTCTTGTGAGTCACAGACAAAGGCTGGAAAAGCCCCTGGCCTGTAGATGAAGTCTGATCCTCAGGGCCATGGTGCCTCTGCCAGGCCGGGCTGCCTCCCTCACACCCCTCTGCCCATAGTCCTGTGCTCCCTGCTGTGGGGCTGATCTCCCAAGACTTGGTTGGGACCTGAAGGGGCTCCGTAACGCTCTGCAAACACATCTTTACCAAGCCTGCCACGGCTGGCATAACAGTCTGTACGTCTCCTTCCTCACTCATCTTTTAGCTCCTAGAGGTCAGGGCTGAACCCGATTCAAGCCTCTGCCCAGCACTGGCCCCTGCTTGACACAGAGCTTAGAGAGATAGCAGCCACCTATGTTGGTAGGTATTTACCTGAGTCTCTTATAGTCTTCACAGAAGCCCTGGGAGAAAGAGACCTACTGTTTTCCAGATGGGAAACAGAGCTCTCCAGAACAGTGTGCCAAAGGCCACCCTGGAGTCAGTAGTAGAGCTGAGAGCCAAGCTCAGGTGCTGCTGACTCTGGAGTCCTGGCTCCCTCACTGCCCTACCCAGCTAGTAAATTCTTGGTGAGTGGATGTGGTGACGCCACACTTTCTCTTGGGCCAGGGACTCAGCTTTGTGGCCATGTAGCCGCACCCTCTGTACTTGCATACAGATTAGCAAGGCTGACTGCTCCACCGGCTCTGCAGTGGGGCTGTTTTCATGGGGCATTTTGAGTGTACGAGTGGCTTCAGGCCATCGCACCCAGCCTCCTGTCCTGGAGAAAGGATGACAGTCAGCGGGCACTCGGTGAGCGCCCTCCATGTGAGGTCAGCTGCTTCTGGGGCACAGAGCCCTCCGCTCTGGGGTGAGCCTTCCACACATGTGGAACGGCTGCGCCGCTGTGCCTTGTGATGGGCCTGCAGCCCGCTGGGGCCCTGGATGACCCACTCTGTGCTATGGCAGCCCCCATACACTTCTCCCCTTTGCTCCCTCTCCAGGTGGACCAGCGGGTGTTCAGAGACCTCATGAGCGAGAAGCTGCCTCGACTGCACGCCCACTTTGAACAGTACAAAGTCGACTACACCCTAATCACATTCAACTGGTTCCTGGTGGTGTTTGTGGATAGCGTCGTCAGCGACATCCTCTTTAAAATATGGGACTCTTTCCTTTATGAGGGACCAAAGGTGGGTCTGCTCACTGGATGATTCCATGGGCAGTGGCAGAGGCAGCAGAGTGGTTGGCTTAGCTGGGACATGCAACGGTTACCAAGGGGCAGAGTGATCCAGCACTGGGGGCCACCGGAGGGGTTGCAGGAGAATTCAGTCAGTTGCTTGTTCATCAGAAACGAGTCTGTGCCACACCCTGTGCCAGGCACAGGGACTTCGATGGTTTGCAGTCTGAGCCTCAGCCTCTATCAAACAGCTGGCAGTATTATCCCATTGTATGGATGAGGAGGTAGAGGCCCAGAGTGAGCAGATGATCAGGGCAGACTCAGGGGGCCAGCTTCAGAGCCCTACTGCTCACAGTCCTCCCACCCAGTCTGTGTATGCTTTAAAAAAAAATCAGTTTGTGAATAACTAATACATGATAAACTCAAATCATATAACTCAGATTGTGCAGTAGAAAGGAGATTCCCAGTCTCCTAACTGTTCTTCTCAATGTGCTGTATCTTTTTCAAGGTATTTGGTATATATCTAAAATATGATTTTTCAATTTATTATTTATTGGAGATAGTTCCATATCAGGGTATATAGATCTGGCTCTTTTTTTTTTTTTTTTTAACTCTGCACAGTATCCCCTTCTCCAGATAAACCAGAAATTTACCAAATAGTCTCTTGATAATGGACATTCACCTTGTTTCCAGTCTCCTCCTGTTTCAGACTGCGCTTCAGTGACTCTGTCTAACCGTCTTTCTATAGGTACATAAGTGCATCCATAGGGTTAGTTCTGGAAGGGGATGTGCTGGGTCCAGGGTAAATACAGAATCAAAAGACCCTGTAGTTTTCATCGAGAATGCCAAATTGCCTGCAGAAGGGCGTTACCAATTTCTGCTCCCACCAGCAAAGTTTGAGTGTGTATATTAATCCCATACTGTGTCCAGCATAGTACATCATCTCCTTTTAAATTCAGTCAGTATTAAGAGTTCTCAACCAGGGCTTAAACAGTGTTTCCCACTGGGCCACAGGTAGGGATGCTAAGAGAAGGATCACTGTTTAAACTCTGTAAGTATTGTTTTCTGAATAAGAGAACATTCACATTGTTGCAGACCAGCCAGCACCCTTAGATGTGGGTGAGGTCATTTGTTCCAGAGCTGCTGGAACTTGCAGAAGCGCCCAGAGTCCATTTCTCTGGCCTCAACACAGTGACCCAGAGTCAAATCAGAAAAAAAAAAAAATTTTTTTAATTTTCTTTCCCCATATTCAGAAGTCAGTAATTCAGATCCTAATTTTAGTAGGTGAAATAAAAACTACCTCTGGAGGCGGAGCTTTCTAAGAGTTTGAGAATCAGAGTAAAAGTGAAAGTGAAGTCACTCAGTCTCAACTCTTTGTGACCCCGTGGACTGTAGCCTACCAAGCTCCTCTGTCCATGGGATTCTCCAGGCAAGAGTACTAGAGTGGGTTGCCATTTCCTTCTCCAGGGGATCTTCCCGACCCAGCGATCAAACCTGGGTCTCCTGCATTGGAGGCAGACGCTTTAACCTCTGAGCCACCAGGGAAGCCCTGAGAATCAGAGGACCCTGGTTTTGATTAATTCAACATGTATCTCTAGTCCTGTATAGCTTATGGACTAGAACTGTGAGCTAAATGTGGAGGAGTCCACAAAGATTCTACTCCTTAAGGGAATTTTTGGTTTGGGCTGAAGTGTTGCTGAATGCCACCAGAGAGTTGAAAGCGTTTTTCTATTGAGAAAGGCACCTGAGGTCGTGTCTGCCCCAGGGCCCCCATGCAGGCTGTGTTCCCAGGGCTCCGGCAGGTCTCCCACCCTGGAGCTAGCGCCTGGAGCTTGGTGCTTCTCTCCTCACGGATTCCCTGTCCTTCTGCAGGTTATCTTCCGCTTTGCCCTGGCACTTTTTAAATACAAGGAAGAGGAGATCCTGAAACTTCAGGATTCAATGTCCATATTCAAGTACCTCCGTTACTTCACACGCACTATCCTGGATGCTAGGTGAGTCCTCGGGGGACCCCCAGACATCCAGGAGAGCAGGGCCCTTGAGCTTTTATCCTTGATCCAATACACATAAATCCTAGCAACCAAAGCACATCCTTCCTTGTCTCATGAGCACTTACTGAGTATCTGCCACATAGTAGGCCCTCTGCTAGGCACAGAGGGTGATGGGTGAGGAGCAGGTCCTGTCCTCGGAGAGCTCATGAGGCTGTTCCAGCACGGTTTTCTGAGTTGTGGTGAAGGGAACCTGGGTAACTGGGCTTGTTTGGGGCAGGACCTGGGCCCACTGGGCAGAGGGCACCCAGGAGCTGTGTGCAGGGCATGACGGCACAGCATGTTTAGGGAGCTGCCCCAGAGGCTCGGCCAGGGTGGGGCTGGCACGGCAGGATCGAGGCCAGGCCTGAGCAGAGCGGGGTGGTTAAGGCTTTTGTAGACTCTGTCCAGGAGGCTGCTTCATCCTGAGTGTTGGGAAGTCCCTGCACGTTGGACATGAGCAAGGCATATCTGGTTGGAGCAGGACTGGCTGCAGGAGGCCCAGGCTCCAGGTGAGAGAAGTGGTAGCCTGGAGCGAGGTGCCCCCAGAGGCAGAGCAGAGTGGGCAGCTTGAAAGGAGTGGAGAGGGAATTTGAACTTGGAAGGGCCCTGGCTTTCTGGCCTGGGCAGCGAGTGGTCAGGCATCCCTGTCGCTCCACAAACATAGGGGGCCTGTCTGGGCCACCCTCGTTGTCCCCCGAACCACAGTTCACAGCTGCTCTGGCCCTGGCAGCCCAGGCGTGTTCGCCAGAGGGTTTCTATGGACCTGCTGTTGGTTAGGCAAGTGGGGTGCACGTCCTGTGAACCACTGAGTCCCCGTTAATGCTCACTGCACTGAGGTGCTGGGAGCCACCTTCCCTGTATGGGAGTGGATCCCTGTAGCAGACTCGTGGCCTCATGGAAACCACAGGAGTCCTTTCACTGACAAACATTTGGAGTGTATTAATGTTCTTCAAGCTCTGTTGACTGCCACCCATAAGAAGAACGTTTTATCTCACAACCTGGGACACATTACTGAAGAGTCTGTTACTGGAACAGGAGAATTTGTTGAACTAGTCCCAGTGCTTGATACAGACCTGTGCTGTACCCTCTGCTATTTTCTAATTACACTGTGTATCACATATTTAAAATGCTCGTCATGACTCACTAAACTGACTGTGATCCACTGATGGGTGACCACCTCCTTGACGAACACCAGTTGCCCCTCCTGACGCTCACAAGAAGAGAAGGCGGCTTCTCTTCTTGGGCGGTGTCATGAGAAGTGGTTGGGCAGCATCAGCCAGGAGGAGCTGCAGGGCACCAGCACTGCGGGGTCCTGGGACAGGGGCTGTGTGGAGCCAGAGAGGGGCCTGAGGACCATTCTCCCCTGTGGTTCTCTCGAGTGAGGCAAGGGGACCAGGGAGGTGGATGTTGGGAGAAGATACTGGCTGGGGCCATACCTGGCATCTTTACATGTCACCACTACTGTTAGGATCTTTTGCTTGGGAAGTGGGTTTTCAGAATTTTTTCAGGCTTGTTGCCGTATCAACAATAGGATATCCGAGAACGCCTGTCCTGGGGTGAACCTTGGGAGTATTCATTAATCCCACATCCGGTCAAGACAACAAGAATGGTGTGAGGTGAACTTCACTCCGAGAGCTAATGCATGTGGAGGGCATCCTGCTCCAGCCCGGGACAGTTTGGTGTGGGTTGTGGGTGATGCCCTGCAGGGTGGCAGAGAGCCAGGCGGAACTGGGCCGTGGTCTGTCGTGCGTGCTCCTGCAGCGCCACCTGGTGAGTGACTGCGGGAAGTCCAGGTCCCCTGGACCCAGAGTTCCTGGCTGCAGCAGGGTCACCCCGCGGGTGTTGTAGGACTGCAGATGCCTGCAGTGGTGGAGCCCCACCTCTGTAGTAAGCTCCCCAGATCGGTGGTTCCAAGGAACAGCAGCTGTGCAGTACACTGGTTCCACAGAGGAGGCAGGGAATTCCCAGTCAGATGTGGTCAGGAGAGGTGGGTAAAACAGGATTAGACCAGTCTCTGAGTCAGGACTCTTGGGGACCTCTCACGTGCAAAGTATCGTCTTCTGACACAGGGCATTTCTCATCTCTCGATTAGACCTTCCAGGCCCGTGGCAGAGTGGGGTGTGGTTTCCACGCTGCCGCAGGCTGCGTTAATGGGCAGTAGTGACATCCTGGTGGAGGCAGCGGACAGTATCAGTCTAATTTGGTTTTTCTGTAGCAAGGGCGGGCCTGGACACCTTGATTCCAGGTGAATGGAACCCATGACTAACAGCTGTCAGAGGAAAGGGGCCGGCCCTGCAGATCTGGTTCCCCGTTCCCGGCCAGCGTCTTGTCTCACCGAGAGCCACACTGAGCTGTGGCTGTGCTCAGGCCACTCCTGCTCACTGGCTCTAGAACACGCTCTGGGGAGCTCAGCTCTGAGAGCCAGGCTTTCTGACCCTTTGCCTTCTGGCAGGAGCATCCTCTGGCTTGGTGTGAGGCATGTCTAAGAAGTAGGTGTTTAAAAATATAAGAGGGAGGGATGCTAAGGGCGTGTGTCTTCTTACCTATGTACACCTTATAGAAAATGGCTCACGTGACTGAGGAGGAGCCGGAGTAAACGGGGAGGAAGCAGGGGGGAAGTCCAGTGACATTTCTGTTTCATCACAGCCTCCCTGGGGTCTGTAAGAGTGTCAGGCCTTTGGTCCCTGCTGCTGGGGCCTGCAGGGGTGGGGCAGGGGCTGAGGGGTGGAGGAACCGGCTTCTGTGACAACTGCAGGGACGTGGCATGGTTAGTGTCAGAGGTCCATAGCCAGGCCTTGGGCACTTTCTAGTTCCATTTTTACTAAACTGCTGGCCAATGGTAAGGGGCAAAACCCATGATTTTTAAATATTTACTGTGGTGGGTGCCTAGACCTGGGGATAGTACAAAACCTATGAACTGCACACTTCTCCGTACACTTCATCTTAATACCTGTCACACCACTGACTCGGCCTGACAGTTGTCCCCAGGTTCGCTGGGCCACCTGTGCGTCGGTTCGCCCCGTCAGTGCGCTTTCCTGAGGGTGCCCCGCACCAGGCCTCATGCCGGTTCTGAGGACGCAGAGGCCCACCACCGCTGAGCAAGTCCTGGTGCCCCCTGGCGGCGACTCGAGTAAACCCATGTGGGAGGTGGCATTGCTGTTACCTCAGTGTACAGATGGGGAATGGGGGCTGAAAAGGGGGAGCTTCCCATGTTCCATGTCATGCAGGGAGCATGTGGTGGAACTGGTTCCAGGCCGTCATCTGGGGTGTGCCCTGTGGCCTCTGTGTGTGCACTGGCCTCCGAATGACACACCCACGTCAGGCCCTCTGCACGGTGTCTGGGGTCCGCCTCCCCACGCCCCTGGGCACCCAGGCCAGGCTGAGCTCTCGCCTGACCCCCCTGATGCTCTCTCTCTGCTGTGTTCCACCAGGAAGCTGATTGGGATCTCCTTTGGTGACCTGAACCCATTCCCCCTGCGGCAGATCCGGAACCGGCGGGCCTACCACTTGGAGAAGGTCCGGCTGGAGCTGACGGAGCTGGAGGCCATCCGGGAGGACTTCCTGCGCGAACGGGACACCAGCCCAGACAAGGGCGAGCTGGTCAGTGATGAGGAAGAGGACACCTGAGTGCTGCCCCACATCCCCACCCAGGACGCTGCTCTCCTTGCAACCAAAGTGTGCCAAAGGTTGAACTGCAGAGATGCCTGCGCTCGTTCCACATCCAGAATGTAACATCCGGGGTCTCTGGAAGTCTGCGGGGCAGACGTCCAAAGCCACACTGCACTTTCTCGTTTCCACTCGGGTCTGCTCTGTTTACAGCCGTCTGCATGCCACGGCAGATGCTACTCCTGTCCCATCATGCTTTCCGCCTGATCGGTACCTCACCAGGCTTAGAGCTGGCTAGTTTCAAGGGCCTGTTTACAGTATCTGTCAGCTGTGTTGATGTCTCTGCCCTTAGGAAACCTTCCATGGGCCGTCTGCCCTGTGGTAGCTCCTGCACATAGTGGGTGCTTGTAGGCACTGTTTTGAACGGTAGCCATGGAGGACGCCCACCACGCCTCACACACTCCTGGGCCAGGGTCTGACTGCTTTGGGTGACATAAGGCTCGTGTGAAAGAAGGGATTTTCTTAGGAAAGCAAGCACATCCCTTGTTCAGAAATGGCCTATGGAAAGCCCACAGACCTCATGCTGATGGCTTCAAGGAGCTGGCCCTGCCCCACTTCTGGAATAGCTTCTGCCCTTTAACGCACAGCCTTTCAGACAGTAACTCCCAACCTGCTGATGGAAGACCTGGCTGTCCAGACACCCCACACTCGCTCCTCTGCCTACATCACTCCAGATGGATCTGTGCAGAACCTTTCTTTCCATCTGAGAGTTGACCCTGGGCTCAAGGAAACCGCGGATCATCGTCCTACAGAGCAGGCCCACCCCTGGGCCGGCCTTGGTGGAGGGGATGCAGGGAGCTGTTCCGGGAGTGCTTTCAGGGTGGCGGTGCAGCTGCAGAGTGATTGCTGTCAGGCAGCTGGAAGCCGTGGCTTCCTTGGGAACAGCCAGTGTGCTGGGCAGGGGTGGTGGGAGGCCAGCTGCCAGGGCCTGAGGTGCCTTCGCTTGAGGTCAGAACTTTGGTGAGCCCTCCCAGGGGCGTCCTGTCCCCACTGCCACGTTGAGAAATCCTGTACTCAGCAGCC
Source organism: Oryx dammah (assembly GCF_014754425.2). Taxonomy (NCBI): domain Eukaryota; kingdom Metazoa; phylum Chordata; class Mammalia; order Artiodactyla; family Bovidae; genus Oryx; species Oryx dammah. The sequence goes on from NW_024070200.1 coordinate 38,783,773, forward strand.
GTCCTCCTCTGTGGGGTCACTACCATCCCCATTGTGTCAGGCTGCCCAGGCAGTTCTGGGATACTTAAAGCATGACCTTTCTGAAGGCCTGGAAAGAGGCTCTGTGCAAGGAAGATTATTTTTGCATAATCATTCTGTGGACCATCCCTGATGTACTGATGTGAGGCTGTTTTCCTGGACACTATTAGTCAAATGGGAAAGAAAAAGTTTTTAGTGGATTTTTTTCACTACCTGGAAAAAATTGGAAATAACCCTTGGTGGATATTAAACACACTCAGATTATTGAAGCACTGTAACTTGAAGAAGTGCTTTTTTTTCATGAGCATAGTTTTTCTTTTCTGGCTGTCAGTGTTCTAGCAGTCTCGTAGCCAGGACAGCGTTTCAGCATATTAGACCAAATTCCATTTTTCTGTCTTTGGTTAAGCTGGTTGGTTTGATTTTTCACTGTGTCCAGGGAGCTGGCCTCTATATGTAGGTATCAAAATGTATGTTATTGTTTTGGTCTTCAGGAGTTGAGGCCAGACGTCTCCGGGAAGTCGTCTTGTGAGTGGGTTCACTCTGAGGCGAGGCTGCAGCCTCGCTCTGCACAGACCCCCACAGGACCACTAGGGCTGGTGGAGACCGCCTCCTGCCTCTGCCACCAGCCTAGGGGACGGCAGCCTCTGGCGATGGCAGGAGGAATGGGGCTGGACAGCGCCAGCTTCCTTGAGATTTTGGTTTCCCCTAAGTTGATTTCCCCTGGAACTGTCACATCCTGGGGACTAACATGCTGACTTTAGCAATAGGCTTGTTTTGTCCTCCCTGCCTTGAAAAGACTTATCTTACAAGCACCTGAATTGGGCCCGGGCACCTGCCGTGTGTGGCTGAAGCCCCTGGTGTCGGCTGTTCCCCGAGTGGTCAGTGGGGTGTTAGTATTTCCAGGCTGTCACCGTCAGTGGCCAGGCAGTGGGTGTGGGAGAGCAGAGAGAGGTCATGGAGGGAATGGGCCAGGAACTCTTGCTTGGAAGTTCTCCTTTCTGGAATAAAGCACTAGGTGTCCAGAGGTGGGAGAGGCATTGCTTGACCTGATTCCAGACTGGGGGCAGGATGGGGCCAACTCCTTCTCTACAACTGTAGGGGCTGTTCCCACTACTTCGAGCCAGTGCTTCCCTTCTCCTTCTGCCGCCGAGGAAAGAGTAGCTCCGTATCCTCCCCTTCTGACAGGTGCTGCCGCCATCCCAGCCTGGGGCGGGGCAGCCTTCAGCCAGCTTTCCAGACGCGCACCACGGCCAGGGGAGCCGCCCTTATCACACCAGGTGGGAACTGCCAGCTTTCATGTTGGTGAGTTGTTTTTTTATGGGTTGAACATTTGTTTATATTTTTGTATATTTTCACTACAGTTTATATTTTTATAGGCTATTTTTATCAAGGTTTTCTAGATTATGTACATCTATTTTGTATAACATGGTCTCTCGTGTGTATGTAAACCTGAGCCTCCAGAACCACTGTTCACGTCTGTACCCTCTCTGACCCCGAGCCTTGACCATCACTGACTTCCGCTGTGTACATGTGGGCCCACTTCTTACCCCAGGTAGCCTTGGGGCTACTTGCAGTCATGCTGACAGCTGTCCCACACCAGCCAAGACTGTTGATTGCTGGGAACGGCTCTGGCTTCTATGTTATATCGATACAGGAAGTACTCTAGGCAAATAGCCAGTCCGCTGTTGTTAACTAAACGTTTGTATTACTGCACAAATCCCTACTCCTCACTTTGCACGCTGTTGCCTTCCTGCCTGTGTTCTGGGAGGCTGGATGCCAGCTGTGGAGGACTCGGGGTATTGCCAAGTGACTCTTTTCCTTCCATGTCCCAGCAGCTTCTGTGCTTATCTTCCAGTTAAATTTTGGAATTGTCCTACTAAAAGGCAAAATAAACTAATTTGTATAACATTCTGACTTGAAATGCAATTACATTCACTTGTGAAGAGACTCAGCCCCAAAGGCATGAAAGGTGGGGCAGGGCTTGAGTGGGGGTGGGGGTGGCTCTCGACCTTCCACTGTGTCTTTCTGCATCCCTGCCTTTGGTTTGCTCCGAGCAGGTGGGACAGAATGCCTTCAGTCCTGGGAGGCCCTGAAGCCATGGCCAAGCTGCAGTTGAGGGCTGGGCGCACAGCGGGGGTCAGGAGCCAGGAGCCGGAGCGCCCTGTGTCCAGAGCAGCCCCTAAACCACCGGACGGCAGGCACCCCCGGAAGGCACCCCTCCTTCCACCAGCGGTGACGTGCCCTGCCTGAGTCATGGGTTGTTTGCCTCCTGCCTAGGCTGACAGCTCAGGCCCAGCTGCCGCTGGGGACGCCACTCCCTCACCCCCCATCATCGGAAAAACACGAGAATGATTAAGACCAAATATCTTGCCACAGTGTGATGGCATGGGGGAGCTCCAGTAGAGATTCCCAGACAGAGCAGGCGAGGAGCTGGGGAGTTTGCCTCCTCCCAAGACCCGGATTCAGCGAGGCTTGGTGCTTCTGGGGTCACAGAGCACAACAGCAGTGGCCCAGCTGGGACTGGGACCAGCGCTAGCCCCTGCTCCCCATCCCTTGTAAGGGCTTGCTCTTGCTGCAGTGGAAGGCCCTGGGAAGCCATTCCTCAGAGCGGGGGTCCCCGGGGCCACAGAACAGAATGTGAGTGGAGAAGGGGGACAAGCCCCTTCCAGGAGCAGCACTTGTGAGCAGACTGTAAAATGGTCAAGTCCAAGGTTCACGGCCAGAGGTGAGGGCCGGAGCCTGTTCAGGTCACTTCCTGGCCTTCTCCAGCCTCTGCACCCCTCACCAGGGCCCAGGACACACTTCAAAACACCTCGTGCCCATCTGCTCCCTGTGTATTCACCACAGTCTGGCTCTGTGGAACGAGGTGTGGCAGGCAGGGAGGGGCTGGTGTGGCAGCTGCTGGGTGGCAGGACCACGTGTCAACAGAGCAAGAGCCAGCACCTGGGACTGCCAGTGAGGAAGGAGCCAGCCCAGCCCTGTCCCTGAGCATGGAGAAGATGAAAGAAAGGGCCAACAACGGTGGGTCGGACCTGTCGGCTCCTCCCCCCACTCCCCGTACAGATGGACTTGGCAGGTGAAGCCGGGGGGGCCAGGGATGTGTCCATGGGGTTCACTCCAGGGGTAGACCCTGCTGGTGACAAGGTGGGCCTTGCTTCTTAACGGGGTGTGGCTCAATCCCTGTGAAATGCAGAGGTCTGGAAAGGGCGGGGTGGGGGGCTGAGCAGGGGCCATGAAGTAAGGGGTGGGACCAGCACCCCCTGGGCCTCTGCCAGGCTGTACCTGTGCCCAAAACTTCCCACCACCTGTTACCAGCACACACCTCCTCTAGAAGCCTGCGTCTGCTTTGACTCCCTCGAGCCTTCCTGTCCCCCCGGGCCCCTCTCTCCCTGCAGACCTCCTAGAGGAGCGGACTGAAAAGATGCTCTCTAACCGTGGCAAGGGGGAGTTCCCCCACGCCAAGAGGAAGCCAAGCTGCACTTAGAAACAGTAGATGCCTGTTTATTACGACAATAATAATAATAAATGTTATGCAAACTGTTAGAATAAAAAAATACCTTTTCTGAGAGGGAGGGGTCCCCAGCCTGCCACTGGTGAGATCCCCGGTTAGCACCATTAGGGCGTGAGGGGCGGGGCTCCGCCACAGCCCATGCTGGGCGCTGAGGTCCGTGCGTCAGTCTGTCTGTGCGTCCTGGCCGCTGGGGGCCGGGGCGCGGGTCAGCGGCGGGCGACCCTCTGGTGGCCGCGGGAGGGGACACCGGGCGGGGGACAGGAGCGGCAGCACTGGGCGCGAACGGTGGGCAGCTGGCAGCGGCCCAGCAGGCGCAGCGTCTCACAGAAACCGAAGGACAGGCGGTCGCGCTCGCAGCCTAGGGGAGCAGAGGGCAGGTCAGGACCCACAGGCTGGGCACCCCGAACACCCCCCTGCCCGCGCCAGGGGGGAGGAGCTTCTCTGAGATTTTACCTGGGCCATTTCCCTGTCCCCCAAAGACCCTAAGGAGACCTGCAGCCACCCCCAGAGCGCCAGCCTGCTGTTTCCGGAAGGCCTCCCCTCGACCTGAGGAGTAGACCTCCAGCTGCTCCGTCCCTCCTGCCCTTGGCCTGGACCCACCACCCTAGGACTGGGGAACCAGGCCTGCTGGGCTTGGGTGTCCAGAGGAAGACCCTGAGACCCCAGCCCTGACTCCTCAGGGGCTTGTGAGAAGCCAAGGAGCCTGCCACCCTTTCCGTCTCTGTGGACCCTGAGTGACCCCAAGAGCCTGGCACACAACTGAAGTCCCAGGGGCCTCCTGCCAGCCTACAGTGGCCTCTGCCTCCCACCCCACCCCTACCCTCGAGCCAAAGGCACCTGTCCTGCCAGACCTCCCTGCCCCCTGGGCTGTACCCAGCCTCAGCCTCCAGGTCACACACTGGCAGGGTCCCGTCAGCCAGGCCAGTCACTGAGGCCCCAGGGGAGGAGGTGTGACCTGGGCTGTCAGCCCGTCAGCAGAGCCCAGACCTCCTGAGGAGGGACAGACGGAGGCCGCCTGTCCGAGGCTGAGGTTTGGCCGGCCCTCCTGCCCCATGCTTATCAGGGCTATTTTGGGAAGTGGCTTGCTTCCAGCCTCCTGGCCTCGCTCCCGCTGCCGGTGACAGCCTCCAGCTGCCGCCCGGCCCTGCTCACTTCAGCAGACATCCCGTGGGAGGAGAAGCAAGAAGGCAACTGGCACCCCTGGTCCTGGGACATCCCCAGGGCCCAGCTGAGGGCACGAGGCGGCAGGCCGGATCCCCCACCCCGGCTCTGGGCAGCGGCTCTAACCTACACATCCGCCAACCTGCGTCCTGTTCCCATTGTTGAGACCTCAGGCAAGTTTCTGAACTTCTCAGGGGGCCCTAGTCCCCTCTGCTGCCAGTAATCCCCACCTCCACAAGCAAACGGATGTGGCCTTGCTATGTCAGCTGCCTCACAGTGATGACCACACACCCTGGAGTTTCCAGACTTTTCAGACGTCCTGCCGACAAGTCATCAAAACATCCTGGGGACTCCAGGGGCACAGCATCCTGGTCACTTCTTTGGCCTCCCCCCTTAAGCGGCTCACTTGGGCACCAACAGCTACCTTAGGGCAATGTGCAGGCCGTGCGGCGGTGCCTGCTGGATGAATGCTCAGGGCAGGGCACTCGGGGCGGGTGGGATTTCTGCTGGGCCTCGAGGTAATGGGGCAGCAAGGCCTCCCCTGCCAGTGGCAGGGGCAGGGGCAGCAAGGCATGGCACTGGCTAGGCTGGGCCTGCCCAAGGGCTGCCAAGGAGCCAGTTGCTGGTACAGAAGGCAGCTTGGGGCAGGTACCCTGGAGGCCCTGGAAGCCAGCTGAGGGCCATGTCTGTCCTGGGGCGGGGTCTCTGTCCCCTGGGCAGGGGCCAGACAGTTGACGGCAGAGGAGCTGCTGGGTTCCCGACAGAGGCAGTCCCAGGCGCTCCTGCAGACCTCATGGTGGGGATGACAGTGTCCACGAGGGAGAAGCAGCAGCCAGCCTTCCCTGAGCACCACCTGGGCTCTTCAACCCAAGACATCATTTGGAGGAGGGGTGTTGTCTGCCCCTTCATGCATAAGACAGGGAAGGGAGCGCCAGGCCACACAGCTGGTGAGCGGAGGCCAGGTGTGACCACAGGGCCACCGTTTCCTGTGCTCAGCACTGCAGGGGGGCGGCTGGGCTGCAGGAAGGAAGTGTGTGTGTGCGCGCAAGTGTGTATATGTGTGTGTCTCTGGCTCAGGCTCTTTCTCCAGGAGGACCCAGCTGGCCAGCAAGCCACCAGCTGCTGGGAGCAGGACCCTAGGAGGAAGGTCCTTTCCCAGGGTCACACAGCTTGCTCTGGACAGTCTTCCTCTGGCCAGAACTGAGGAGAGGGGTTCCCCCAGGTCTGGGCCCCAGTCTCAGGGACATCCCTGGCGTCACTCCAGGAAGAGGGGGTAACTGAGACCCAGAGAGGAAAGGAGCTCGCCTGGGGGCCAGGCTGCTGCTTCCACTCCTCCCTGAGCTAAACAGAGCTGCCTGCGGGGCGGGATGCCCCTTGCTCTGACCCCAGCACTGTCCCAGCCTCTGCGTGGCACCTCCTCCGTCAGCCTGTGCTTTGGGGGGACAGTTCCATGAGCCCCATGTCCCCACCGTCCACCCCGCCCCCAGCCCCAGCAGAGAGCCGGGTGGGGCACTCACGTGGCGGCTCAGTGAGCTCACAGTCCTGGGCGCCGCACGGCCGTGAGCTCTCAGGCCAGGCCTCGTGGCCGCACAGATCGCTATCTTCCTCGGGCAGCCCAGTCTGGGTGTTGACGCACTTGACCAGGCGCCGCTGAACACCGCCGCCACAGGGGGCTGAGCACTGTGGGGAGCAGGGGTGGGGGGTGAGCATCCCCTGGGCCAGCCCTGCAGGGGGGCATCCCCAGGAAGCCTGGCTCCTGGTTCCCAGCCCCAACCCTCTGGCCTCCTCAGAGGGCCTGGTCTGTCCCCAGAGGCCACCAGTGTTCACTTGCAGGAATGGGGCAGGGGAGTGGTGGTGGGGGAAGCTGTCGGCCCCTCACATGGGATGGTACACGCCCGGGGCTGGAGGAACTGCATGGGCAGTGGAAGGGAGGGAGACAAAGCTTCTCAGGAAGGGCCCATCGTCCCCAGTCAGGCTCTGTTCCTGTCAGTCGGGCTCTAACACTTCTAAAAGGCCCTAGAATTGAATCTGTGCCAAGATTGTGCCAGGCCCCGCGCTAAGTGCCTCGCCTGTGACTTCATCTAATCCTTACAACCCCCTTTTACAGATGAGATGACAGAGGCCCAGCAAGGTGAAGCAACCTTCCTAGGGTCCCTTGACAGGTCCCCCAGCGGGACAAGGACTGAGATTCCCAAACCTGCGAGCTCCAGACAGGCCTGGCAGCAAGGGTCTTGTCCAGCTGAGGCCTCACTGGCCATCCCTGTGCCCCCTCCGCCCGCCCGGCCTTTGCTCGGTCTCCTAAGCAGCCCCCACGTTCGTCACTCCTGCCCCAGGACTTGGCACGTGCTGCTCGCTGTGTGCTTCCCCTCGACAGCACAGACCCTGCTGGTCTCACTCTAAGATCCCCTTCTCAGAAGGCCTGGCCTAACATCACAGTGCACGTCTGTTTGGTTCTGGTCTGTCTCCCTGGTGGCTTGTGAGTTTCAGTGGGGCATGGACCTTGTCAGGCTACCACTACATCTGCAGAGACCACAGGGACCCTGGCATGCAGGACGCACTCAACAACTCTTTAGGTGAAAAAGGTGTGATGGACGCCTGCTGACACAGGGCCTCCTGTCCGCAGGCCCTCTCCCCGCCCCGAGCCCCCACACTTGCTCACCTGGCCCCAGGGCCCCACCACCCACTGCGTGCAGGGGTGGGTGTTGCAGGACCGTGTGCTGTTGGGTCTCAGCGCCTCCTCGCAGAGGCCTGGCTCTGGGCAGGTCACGAGACGCTGCTGCTCACCACCGCCGCAGGCCTCGGAGCACTGGGGGGGCAGGGGAAGGGTCTGCAGGCTGCCAGCATCTGAGGGCACCCCCACGCACTCCCGTCCCCAGATCTCTGGGCCTCACCTCCCTCCAGGAAGAGGTGTACCAGCTGAGGCAGGGTTGGGCCCCGCAGGGTCGGCGGGCGGGTGGCTTGGTGGGCCCCGGTTGGCAGTGGAAGGGCCGCAGTGGCTGGAGGTCCCGTGTGTCCACACACTGCACGTCCCGTGTGGAGGAGCCCCCGCCGCAGCCGCGAGAGCACTGGAGACCGAGGGGCGTGTGTGTGTACAGGACCCAGCAGAGGTGGGGGCGAGGGGCCCGCATGCACACAGGACCCAGCAGAGGTGGGGGCGAGTGGCCCGCGTGCACGCAGGACCCAGCGGAGGTGGGGGCGAGTGTCGGACTCCCCTCCCACACCACCCCCACTGCCAGGGCAGGCCCCTTCAGAATCCCAGGGAGAGGCCGTGGCTGGCCAGCCTCGGGCAGAGGGTGGCGTGGCCAGGGGCTGCCCCAGGACGGGACAGCTGGAGAAAGAGAGGAACAGAGGAGAAAATGAAATCCCGAGGGTTATAGAAAGTAGAGAAAAGGATACAGGCAGTAAGAGAAAGGACCTGGGGCAGGCTGACCCCAACACAGATGGGTCATCCCGGAGACCAGAAATTAAAAGTGCAAAGCTGCGCGCACGGAACCTGGCCCGCCGATCGCTGGTGGCTGCGACTGATCACCTCAGCCCTGTGCCCTGAGGCTGCCAGCCGCCTCCCTCACGTACCTTACTCCAGTTGCCCGTGTGCCAGGCAGCACAGGGCCGCAGGTGGCAGCGGCGGGCGGGCTGGGGCCGGCCAGCAGGGGCGCAGTCCTCCTCCCGGCCAGAGCTGCAGCGCACGTGTCTCCAGACAGCGCCCAGGCCGCAGGTGGTGGAGCACTGGGGGCAGGGGACCCAGTGGCCATGAGGGCGGATCCCATGCCCGCCAGCTCCCCGGCCAGGCGAGGGGGGCCGGGCACTGAGGGCGGATCCTGTGCCCGCCGGCTCCCCAGCCAGGCGAGGGGGCTGGGCACTGAGGGCGGACCCCGTGCCCGCCGGCTCCCCGGCCAGGCGAGGGGGGCTGGGCACTGAGGGCGGACCCCGTGCCCGCCGGCTCCCCGGCCAGGCGAGAGGGGCCGGACACTGCCTCAGTCTCCTCATCGGAAAGATGGGCCCCTCCACCCACCTCCCAAGGGGGCCAAGAAGGTGAAAAGTCAGATCCCCTGGCAGCCAACTGTTCCTGCTCACATGTACGGGGTGGCCCAGCTGCCCTGCTAAGGCTAAGTCACTTGGAGAAGGAAGTCTGGGTGCTTCAGCCTCTGCCTCAGCCCATCCCTCCCATACCCAAACTAGGGATCTGAGCAGCAGCTCACTTCCCCTCCAGTGATAATCTGGGGAGGGTGGAATGGGGCGGCACACACAGGCCAGCTTCTTCCCATGCAGCCGAGACCCTCACAGGCTCCTGACAAAGCAGGGGGAGCCACTGAGGGGAGAGCCAGGTGGCAAGGAACTGAGCTGCTCCTGGCGGGGCCAGGCTGAGCCTCGGCAAACTGTGGCGGGCAGCTCTGGGCCTGGGGAGTGTGGGAGGAAGCTTCCCCACCGACACCACTATTTGGGGTGAGCTCCTTGTCCCTGGAGGCATGCAAGCCAGAGTGAGAGAGAGCTGCTCCCCCTGGCTGCCCCTTACTTGTGCCTGGCCCTGCCCTCCCAGCAACCTCTGTGCTACTCAGGAATGAGCCTCTGGGGGCCTCTGGCCCCCTCAGCTCACTCTATTGCTCAGAAGGGAAACTGAGGCCCAGTGGGGCAGACCAGCCCCAAGGGCACATGGGGTACATTGTGACTGAGCCAGGGCAATAATCCTCCCACTGAGGCTTCACCCACCACAGCTGTCAGTTCCGGAGTCCTCACTCCCCAGAAGGCAGGACAGACACGGCTCTGCCCACTTTCAGTGAGGACACGCCCCCACCCCCCAACACCGGCCCACCCCGACCCCAGCAGCACTTGCCTGGCTCCAGTTCCCCACTTCCCAGCTGGCATTCCTGGCAGGCAGCAGGCCCAAGGGGAACCCTTCCTCGACCGGGCTGGCGTCCAGAGGCCCAGGGGCTCTGCTGCTGTTGGCTGGACTGTCCTGAGCTGGTGTGGACAGCAGCCCAGGGCTCGGGGGCATCTTGGAGCCGGGGGGATCAGGCTGGCCCAAGGGCCCCAGGCTCTGGGGAGTCACCCAAGGCATGTGCCCCAGGCCAGTGGGGGCCATGAGAAGGAAGGTTCCTGGCATTGCCAAGGTCTGCAGGTCCTGCAGAGCCGGTCCCGGGGTTGAGAGGGTGGCAGTTCCCAGCTCCAGGGGGCTGTCCGTACCCTGAGTGTCTGGCAGGGTGGCAGTGGGAGGAGGAAGTGGAGGGGCACCTCTCATGGTGGGCCACAGCTCACTGTCCAGAAGCCCCAGGCCACCCTCAAGAGCTGGCTCCCAGGCCACCATCCCACTTGTCCACAGCTCTACTGTGCGGGGACTAGGGGAGGAGTGAGTAGCACCAGTGGAGGACAGAGAGGGTGACGTGGGGCTGGGCCTTTGGGGCGGGCGAGGGGCTCCGTGGCCTAAGGCTTCCTCATCATCAGAAACCTCATTGGTCCTCTCCCACCAGCGAGCGGGCGGCAGGCTCTGGCTGTCCTCCGCTCCCAGGAACTGGTTCTGGCTCCCAGGGGCAGCAGGCGTCTCCATGCTGACGGAAGTAGGGGGCCAAGGCAAGCTGGGGAGCCCAAGGTCTGGAGCGCCAATGGGGGCATCTTCCTCAGGTAGGAAATTGACCAGGGAGTTCCCAGGGGTCTGCTCCGAGGGTGGGGGTGGGGATCGGCCAGCCTGGCTGGGTGAAGGGGTAGGGGACCCATCTCCCAGTGCCCCCTCATCCCGAGTCCCAGGAGGCTCTGTGGGAGGAACGGGGGTCCCCGTGGGGGGCTCAGCAGCAGTGCTTGGGGGTGGGGGTCTCCAATCCCCTGTGCCCACCAGGTCTGAGTCAGGGTCTTCGAAGGGCCCATAGGACAGGTCTTCATGGAAGTTAATGAAATTGTAGTCGTAGTAGAAGTCATCGACGAACACGGGCCCTGGCAGGCCCAGCTCACGGCCCTCCTCCTCAATGGCATTGCCCATGCCAGCTGGCTCGGGTGATGAGGGCGGCGGAGGGCGCGGGGCCAGGTGGCCGGGAATGAAGTCCACCTCATTGAAGAGCTCAGGGCTGAAGGAGCCGCTGCCTGAGCCTTCGGGGCCCAGCGTGTCCAGGGCCTGGGGGCAGGGTGGCAGGAGGCAGGGGGCCTCGCGTGCTGGCTGCTGGGCCTCGTCGCAGGGGACCCCGGTGTCGTTGATACAGAGGATGCTCCGGCGCTGAGTGCCTGGCCCGCACGTCACTGAGCACTAAAGGGAAGGCCGGGTGAGGGACTCAGGCCAGGAGCCAGGGCCTTGCAAGGTACCTGGTCAGCTGCTCAGTGTCAGCGTATAGCCCTGCCCGCTGGAGACCGTGACTGTGACCTGCCAGGACATCCCAGCCTCTGAGGCTTTGGGGATGGGGCCAGAGCTGGAATGTCCCAGTCCCCCTCCCACCACGGCACCCAGCAGTAGGGCTTCTCTGAACACCGTCTCTGCCTCCCTGCAGCCCAAGACCAATGGCAGAGCTAACCCCACCCGTGCTGACGCTCACCTCGGACCAGTTCCCCACAGCCCAGGTGGCCGGACAGGGCACATCGCGGTTGCAGGGGGTTTCGGCAGGGGGCCGGGGCAGGTGCTCACAGGCAGGCGGCTCCAGGGCACGCTGCTCATCCAGCCCCACGCTGCGGATGCAGAGCACAGCTCGGCGGGAGAGCCCTCCAGGCCCACAGGAGCTGGAGCACAGCTGCCACTCACCTGCCCACCACCTGGGGGCGCACAAGGGCAGATGAGCGTGGGGCCGCCAGGCATTCTCAGGCACTCAGGACTCTGGAAGGGTCAGGCCTAAGCCCAGGGGAGGGGTCCCCAGAGCTCCAAGCCTGAGATGGCACTCTGGTGCCCAAAGCCCAGCAACAGGACACAGTCCCCTTTGCTCCTGCCGCCTTCACCCCTGGGAGACCTAGGCAAGACCCAAGGCCTGTGTCCACATCCAGGGACCCAAACATGAATGACCAGGGATGTCCCTGGCTAGTGTTGGTTATTGAGGAGGAGCCCAGGCTGAGGTCAGGGGCAACCAGAGGCTAGGTCCAGCCTTGGGAAGTCGGGCCCAGAGCCCAGCTCCCTCTGCTCTTCCAGGGCCTCTGGTGAGGGACACCTGGGGTCAGGTGCCCGGCACGCTCACCGGGCAGGGCAGGGCTCCTCGCTGCACTTCCTCTGACGGTCATCTGGCCGGTCCAGGGGGTCACAGTGCCTCTCGTCTACAGGCCCCGCCTGCCGCTCTGTGCAGTGCACGCTCTGCCTCTGCATGCCTGGGAGGCCATGGGGGCTCAGCCTGGGCCTGGCACCCAGGGTGCCCCCTGCCCGAACCACCCTGCACCCAAAGACACAGCTGCATCCACTCTGCTCAGAACCCTTCCAGAACTGGGCCTCACTGCCTCCGTCAGGATGAAGGCAGGCCCCCACTGCCCCCTGCTCACTGCCCTCCTGGCCTTCACCCCCTATCCCTGCGGAGGCAGCAGAGTGTGCAGGGTCAGTGGTGGTGGGGGGGTCTAGCCCTGCAGCTTCCTAACTGGGAAGCCTTGGGCAGCTCACTTGGCCTCTCTGAACCTCAGTGTCTTCATCTGTAAATAGGAATAACAATAATACCTGCCTTGGTGAGAGCACAACTCGCGTTAAATCCAACCACAGCCTACTGCAACCCTCAGTGTCTACACCCCACCCCCCAGCAGGGTCAGTGCTCAGAAACAATAAAGAAGAAATCCATCAGTTCACGCGGCCAGGCACTCCCCTATGGCCCCACGGCCCCCCATTAGCTTTGTCACGGTTCCTGGCCTTCACTCCCTCTGCACTGCCTGCCTCTGGGCCTTTGCACGGCTGTGCTCCTCCCGCCAATATACCTGTGAGGCCCAATGACAGGACCAGCTCCAGAAGGGTCTGCCTTTACCCTGTCCCCCTATATCACAGAAGAGGGACTCACTCCTTCCCTGAGCCTCTAGTCTCCCTGCCCCACCCCACCCTCTCCTTCCTGCCTGACAGAACGCTGGGTTTGTTTAAGGTCACATGCCAAACACTCCCCACTGCGGTTCCCTCGCAGCTAGGGGGTCTGGGACAGTCGTGCCAGAGAGAAAAAGGCAAAGTCCTTCCCTTTGCCCCTTCTCCCTTCCATCTAGAGCTGGCAAGAAGTCTGAACCAAGGATGCCATCTTGTGATACACACAGGGAAGATGGGGCTGAGAGGGGTCCCTAAAAACACGGCAGGCCATGCTGCCAGCCTGGACTGTGCACCTTGGGCTTCTTACTGTGAAGACAAGTAAACCCTTACTGCTCCAGCCACCTGTCGTCAGGATCCTGCCACTTGCTGCTCAACACATTCCATTCTGTCCATGTGGGGAGCCACCAATTTGCTGGAAACCAGTTCTCCTGTGTCTGGCTCATCAAAGGTATTTGTTTTCGCATTTGTAAATTTAACACTTATATGAGAAAGGATGATTCTGACAGCTTCTGAAGGTTTCTGTCCAGCTTCAGTGCATCACTGTTGACTTTATAATCATAATGGCATTTCAAAGAATGTCCAAATGCCTCTCTCTCTGTCCCAGATTCCTGATATGGAGACCCCGTACACTGAGGGTGGGGGGATGGGCAGGGATATGGAAGGAACCACGGGGAGAGGAGTTGTTACACCTTTTAGAGTTTAAAGAAATAAGTAAATGTGGTGAATAATGGCGCCATTGGGCTAAGAGGCTCAGAATGGGGTGGGGAGATCCTTGCTGCATCCTGGCTCCCTGTTCCTGTCTGATTTCCTCCTCCCCCACCCTCCTCATGGGGAGGGGCAGCAGCCTAGACAAGTTAGGCTCCAGGCTCCCAGGACAGACAGGAGCGCCCCATGGAGGAGGGGGGTCCCTGGGGAAGCTGGAGGAGGGGAGGAGCCGATCCTGATGGGGATGCAGGTAAGGCTCCAGGAGGATGAAGTGGTCAGGTCCCAGGGGTGGGGGAGAAGTACTGGCACGGGACCTGTCAGAGCTGAGCAGCGAGAAGAGGGAGGGGTGGTTGGCGCCTCTCTGGGGGAGACATACGAGCTGGCCAAGTGCCATGTGCCAGGCCTGCCTCATCTTGGTTACTCTCCCAGTGGACCCGTGAGACAGGACCACTGCTAGCCCCATTATACAGATGAGTAAACTGAGGCCCAGAAGCAGCATTCCAAGCTCAGAGAGGCCCTGCAAACAAGCAATGAGCCAGAGGCTGAAGCTGGGCCTCACTGCCCAGAGACAAAGGCCCCGCTGGGCAGCGGCCGTGCCCACCCCTCTCCTCACCTGTGCCACAGGTGACTGTGCATTTGGACCAGGGTCCATAGCGCCAGGAGAACTCGGGCGGCTGAATGTGGTCGTGGCCGTCTGCCTCCCGGTGGATGATGTACTCGTAGCGCACCCCGGGGTTGCTCTCCTGGAACAGGAGCTGGGGCAGGCAGGCGGGGGCCCTGTGAGCACGAGGTGGCCTCTCCCGCACCCCAGACCTGACACCCATCCTAAAGGAGCCGACCTCCGCCACCTCCGGGACCTGGGGCCGTTTCAGAGCCAGGCTCCCCGACTGCCCCAGGGCTCGCTCCCGCCACGGGGCGGGGTCCCGCGCACTCCGCCTCTGCCCCGCCCCAGCCTGGCCCCGGATGGCAGTCACCTGGATCCAGACAGGCTCGTCGGTGGGGCCGGGGGATGTGAGGTTCTCCCAGTTGCCTGTGCGGGCGTACGTGAAGGTGGTGCCCGCCACCTCGTAGTCCCCGTTCCACTGGATGGTCCACCCGCCATTGAGGAAGTACTTCTCCGGGTCCTCACTGCGCAGGGCCAGGAAGTTGGCGGCCTCCGCCACCTCCACGATGCGGATCTCGCGGGCGCCCACCGGGATCAACCCCACGTCCACATAGCCTGTCGGCCAGGGGTTGAGCACAGGTTGTGAAGAGAAGAGGGTTAGCTGCAGTCTGGCCTCACCTTTCTTTCCACTCGCCCCGCCTGCCGATGCCAAGGTTCATCATTAAGATTCTGACTTCCCTACTTAGATCCGTTCTAGGTCACCACAGCCTCAGAAGGACTCCTGCGATCCTGCCCCCATGCCCGATGGCCCCTCTCTGGGAAACCTCAGTCTATCAAAAATGGGCTGGGCCTTAACCCCTATACCTGGGGCCAGCATGACCTTTCTAAAAAACCCAATTGACCGAGCCTTTCTCCTGATAAACGTCCTCCTCATGCCTATAAAGCCTGTTTTTGTTCTTTCGCTAAGTAGTACCCGTCATGTCTGGAGAAGGGAATGGCAATCCACTCCAGTTCTTGCCTGGAGAATCCTCATGGACAGAGGAGCCTGGAGGGCTACAGTTTACAGGGTCGAAGAGTCAGACATGACTGGTCGACTAAGCACAGCACACAGCACCCGTGGCTGGCATTATCCTGAGAACCCTACATGTGTAACAGCCCTATGTACCCCCAGGTACTACTGCTATCCCCATTTTACAGACGAGGACACCAAGGCACAGAGACCTTACATAACTTGCCCCAGGGCTCTGCTGGGATGTGAATCAAGCTCTGAGGTCTGGGCTTTAACCACCATGCTGGGCTGCATCTCTGGGGATGAAATCTAAGCTTCTTGGCCGCGCATTCAAAGCCGCAAGGCAGCCCTGCCTTCTGTACAGTCAGGTCCCCAGACAGCACACTCCTTCTTGCCTCCAGGCTTCGCTGGGCACAAGCTCTTTCCTGCACGTGTAATGTTTTTCCTCATCTCTGCTGAGTCGCTCATGGTTCAGCTCGACTTCTACTCCTCACAGGAAGTCTTCCCTGACCTCCCCAGGTCGGGACCTTCTTCCTCAGGGCTCTCACAGCCCCTCTAGGTCTCCCTCCACTGCAAGATGAGACTGTAAGCTCTTCACCTCCATGTCTCCCTCACCCAGCATACAGTCGGCACTTAAACAGTGTAGGCAAAACAGGTCCTGCGGTGCAGGAGTAGAGCTGTGGGGGTTGGTTCTCTGAAGCTTCATAAGGCCACTCATTAGCCCAGCCTGGAGTCCCTGGGGCAAGAGGACTCCCTGGGAGGGCAGGTCTCTGCATCTAGCCCTGGGGGCCCTGACTCCTGCCTGGATCCTGGACCCAGCAAGGCAGCATGCCTGCTTCCCATTGCTAGCCTCGGTGGGGACCAAGGAGGACGCAGGCAGGGGCTCAAGGGAGACAAAGAAGGGCTACCAGGCCAAGAGCACCCCCTGCCCCCCACCAGTGGTCCCTCTCCATACCCAGGCCCTCAGCCTCCTCGAAGGTCCCGCTCACGGTGTGACAGGTGGAGCCGTTGCCGTGGCACACCCCGCAGCGGTCTTCGACGGCACCCGAGTCGATCTCGAAGTCACAGCCCACATTCTGTAACGCACAGGAGGGGAGGCCCCTGGTGCTGGGCCGCTGGCTGCAAGCCCTCTCTGGCCCCCGCCTCAGGGGTCTGCCAGGGTAGGGAGGTGAGTGCTCGGGGCATGGAGCAGGGGCCCATCACCATTGTGGCCTCCAGTCCCGAGTAAACCCCTCGACCTCTCTGAGCCTCAGTTTCCTCAGATGTGAAACAGGGGGAACCACCCACACCATGAAGATGTGCTGTGAGATCGAACGAGACAAGAAAGAGGAAAAGCTGTGTAAACGGCCCCAGCAGGCGGGGCAGTGGGCATACAGGGGATCCTGACCAGCAGGGACAGCAATTTCCCCGACACAAGAATCAATGTTCTCTGCTGGTCCTGAGCCCTGGCCTCTATGCCCAGGAGCTTCCCCTGTCAGGAGCAGGGGAAAGAAAGTGCTGAGGACTTGGGCAGGAGAAGCAGCCGTCACTGCTGCTGCTGGAAATGTCTTTTAAGTATTGTCAGCAAACACCGATGCTTTCTTGGCCAGGCCGGGCCCCTGCACAGCAATCCCTGATAAGTGACCCCATTTAACCCTGTGACGTGGATTCCTGGACGGACAGTCCCCTTATCGCAGAGGAAACGTTTGCCTGGGGTCATTCAACCAGCGGGAGGTTGAACCTCCGCCTGAGCTCTGGTTTCCGGGCTGGGGCCGGGCCAGCCCAGGCCAGATCTCGGAAGCCACAGCAGGCAGGCCGGGGTGCAGTTGCAGAGGCTGAGGGTAAGGCCGATGGTGTGGGGGGGGGTCCAGTCCCAGGAGGATTGGGGGGCGCTTTGCTGAGAGGTAATGGGAGACCCTCAAAGGGCTTCACTGGTAGAGCTGGGAAGCCCAGTGGCATAGCCTGGGGAGGGTGGCCAGAGGGAAGCAGGAGGAAGGCAAAGGGGGTCCTCTTCCTCGCTGGGCACACCTTGCAGATCCCATTGATGCAGAGGTCACGGCTGGCCTGGCCCTGGTAGCAGGGGGTGCCATCCACCACAGCGTCCCGCAGCTTCTCAGCAAAGTACTCGTTCGAGGGCCGGCAGTGCAGCTCACAGGGGTTCACTGGGGCCCAAGCAGAGGAGCCGTGAGGGACAGGCAGGGCAGGCGTCACACCCGGAAGAGCGTCAGTGGTGGGCGGGGGGCTCCACTGGACTGGTAGTGTCTGCAAGGCTGCCCCCAGGAGCCAGGAGGGAGTGAGCGGCAGCCCCGCAGATAGCACCCGTGTCACTGGGCACACCTTGGGCCCTCGGACCTCCGCCCCCCAGACCTCAGTGTCCTCGCGGCCGGCTGGACTCACCGTCATTGACCACAGGAACCCACGTGTGCAGCTGGCCCTTGTAGAGCATGGCGTCAAAGTGGCTGCACTGGACTTGGCGGAAGGAGGGGCGGCCGGCGGGGCAGGCCTGCAGGCTGCACAGGCGGAAGCGCTTCCGCTCACCCACGCAGTATTTGCCCTTGTATTTGGGCCTGTGGGGCGGGGTGGGGGTGAGTGAGCACTGACAGTGGAGCCAACCGCACAGCTGAATCCAGAAGCGGGCCCTTGGGGCGAGCAGCTCCTCCCGCACCCCGAGACCCGGAGATTCCCAGCTCCCACCTCCGCTCCTACTGCTCTGCCCACCAGCCCCCCTCGCCCCCACCTCGGCCCAGACTTGGTCTCCCTGTTTGAAAGGATCTCAGGGAAGGTGGTAGCACGAGGCCTGGGCTCTACCCCCAACCTATGTGACCTTGGTGAAGTCTCTGGACCCCTCTGGGCCTCAGTTTCCTCATCTCTAAAATGGGACTGGGGTTGCCTCTGCAGAGGGTTATTGAGAGGCTGGGCTAAGCTACAGACTTGACTGGCACTAGCTGGAGGGGCTACTCCAAATCTCCAGCCTGTGAGACCCAGTGTCCTTAACAGCCCACGTGTTAGCAGACATGATCTTGGTGGCAGCACCCTATCCGGGTCAAAAGGAAGCCCCAGCCCAGAGCCTGAACCCCAACTCCACCCCACCTGCTTCCACCCTGCTCAGATCTAGAGACTGGGAGGCAGGGTGGGGTATAAGCATGGAGCCCTAGAAGGCCCTGGCTCTGAATCCCATGATCCCCTCCCGCGGCAGCCTAGTGAAGGTCCACAGAAGGGCAGACGTCTGCATCTCCCCATATCTTCACCTCACCCCTCTGAGATGGGGAAACGAGGCCCAGAGAGACGAAGCCACTCACCCCAGGTCACACAGCACCCCTCCCAGGCTGACCAGTTCTCCCAGCCGTCCCCAGTCTCATCTTGGAGCCACGTGCACCTCCAATGTCACTACGCGGCTCTGTTTACTGAGCAATTACTACAGATTAGCTGCAGAGCTTTAGTGCACTTATCCATGGTGACACCTCTACCGGAGGGGCACTGCTGTTGCCCATCATATACTTTCTTTGGAAACTGAGGCCCTGAGAAGGAGTGGAGAGGGCCGCTGCATGAGGAGAGGAGAGGAGATTTGAACTCTATCCATCCAAGGTTCAGGGTCTAAGCTGTGAGCCACTACCTTCCCTGCCTCCCTCCCATCAGCTGCTGCTTTGTGGCGTGGCCTCTAACGAGTCACTCCACTCTCCAAGCCTTGGTGTTCCCTTCTCTGCAATAGGGTCAGCAGTGGTGACTCAACTAGCCGCCAGGGCACTCCGAGAAGTGACCCGAAGTGGCTCTGGACACTCTGGGCTTGGCCTCCATGGGGATACTTCTGAGAACGGGAGACTGGGACAGACTGAATCGCTGACTCTGCTCAGGGCACCCCACCCCACCTGTCCCAGGTGCCCCACACTCACGCAGGCTGCGTGCACTGCCGCTCGGCGCTCTGCACGCCCATGCCACAGCTCCGCGAGCAGAGGGACCAGGCGCTCCAGCCAGACCAGCCACCGTCCACAGCCTCGGGCCGGAAGCCCACGGGAACACACTCCCCATTCAGACACCACTACCAAGACAGACAAATGCAGAGCAAGCCCACTCCAAGCTCCTCACCCTAGTGAGAACAAGGTGGGTGGAAGGCCTGGAAGGGCCCAGAGGGGAAGACCCTAAGGGCTGGGGGAGACCCCCTTCCAGTCACCAAGACACAGGGCCCACAGTGGACTTGAACAAAGAATAAAACAGAGCCCACATGCTGACTCTCCAAGGTGGAGGCACCTTGGAGAACTGCTCAGTCAAGCTCTGTCCCAAAGCCTCCATTCTGCAGATGGGGACTCAGGCCAGAGAGGGGTGGGGGTCGGCAAAGAGCACAGGTGAGTCTGTGAACCAAGGCCGAGCCCAGAGCATGGACGCAGCAGGTGACTCACTTGCTCTACAGCTGGACTGGGGCTCCCCTACCTTGCTCTCCCCACAGCTGGTACCATCCACAGCTGCATCCAGCTTGGAGTGACAGGTGGTCCCCACGGAGCACCAGAGTGTGTGGCAGAGGTTCTGCAAGGAGGAGCGCAAAGGCCACACCCTCACCACCTCCCCTACGCCTCCACCTGCCCTACCCCCTCGCTGCCTCCTCGAGTCCCCTGGGAATCCCTCCTTGGGGCTGGCACATTCTGTAGGTGGAAGCCCCAGAGGTCCCTTCTTATCTTTCCCCAGACCATCGGATTTGTGGCTCAGCGCAGTCCCTGGCTCACCCACACCTCTCCAGCCCCAGCCCCCCATCTGGAGACACCCTGATTAGAAGCTGCAGGGTCTCTGACATGCCCGTGGCCACCACTTCGGGCGATCTTCCCCAGGACCTGCCAGTAGAGGTTTTATTTCACCTCGTACAATCCAGCTCCAGTAGGTGAGTATTAGTCGCTCAGTCACGTCCGACTCTCTGCGACCCTGTGGACAACAGCCCGCCAGGCTCCTCTATCCCTGGAATTCTCCAGGGAAGAATACTGGAGTGGGTTGCCGATCCCTTCTCCAGGGGATCTTCCCCACCCAGGGGTCGAACCTGGGTTTCCTGCATTGTAGGCAGATTATTTACCAACTGAGCCACAAGAAAATCCCAGTAGGTAAGGGGCTTGCCTGAAGTCCCACCGTTGGTGAATGGCCCACCCAGAATGCAGACCTGGTTCTAGGACTGCCCAACCCGAGGCCTCGCCCATAGGCCACTATGTCTCATGGGCATTATGTGTGGACCGAGCCTGGCTGGGAGGGCTCTGCAGGCTGCTGAGGGCTGCCCCCCACCCCACTCACGTCCATGTCATCGCAGAAGGCAGAGTAGGCCCCGTACTGGAGGCGGCACTGGTGGCCCACATCGTAGAGGACGCCAGGTGGTATGGAAGGGAAGTCGATGACATCCTTGGCGGGAGAGTCATCCAGGCACAGGCCCCACCCACGGCTGCAGAGATGGGACAAAAACGTGGGGTAAGGGGCTGCCTGTCCCCTGGGGCTCTGAAGGGGGCAGCCTGAGAAACCCATCAAGGAGGCCTCACCAGTCCAGGAGGGCAGGAAAGGTGGGAAGGGGCTCAAAGCTTTAAACTGAATAGGAAAACTCCAGCCTCCTTACTCACCCAGCCTGTTTTTTGACATAACCTAGCATGAAAGGCTCCCAGTCTTTCCCATCTATTTCCAGGGCACCCAGCTGTTTAAATAACTCATCCCACCCCCCAGGGCTAGGCCTCTCCACAAACCATCCCTTCTACTCCCAACAGTCTCCCTACTCCTCCACCGTGGGGCCTCCCCCACAAGATCCAACCCAGAGGCCCTTCCCTCTAAAGTCTTCTGGACCACTAAGCCCACATGTGACCCTGCTCAGAGTGCCTGTAGCCTCCCCTACTCAGTCCAGGATCTGCAGAGCATCATGTCACAGTTGATACAACAGCCCTCCACCCCAGGCTGGGACTGAGGGGATCTGTGTGAGGACCAAGGCCTGCAGGCGGCCCCTGCCTGGCCGCCCACCTGGGAGACAGCCCAGGGGCAGCCCTGCCTGCCAGCCTCTGTCGCTCCCTTATTTCCTCCTGAGCCCCTCCTGGCAGCAACAGGAGGAAAGCAGAATCTGTGGGACTTGGGGTCCCAGGCTAAACAGCTTGGGGGAGACAGAAACCCCCTAGTCTTCCAGGCTGGGAGGCTGGAGGGTGGCTGGTGCCGGGTCAGGGAGCCAGGATGAGCAGAGGGTCCAGGATAGGATGGAGGGAGGCAGGGGGAAGAAAGGCAGAGCTGATGGATGCTGGGGTCTCACCAAGTGGGAAGGAGGAGACACAATGGGCCACGGAGGGGCTGCAGAATATGGAGGGGTCGAGAAATAGGCCAACGTGCAGGCCCGAATGGGGACAGGCTGGGGGGCAGTCAGACCCTGGGATCCGGGAGTCCAGATTTCAGAGGAGCCACATTCCCTGGCCAGGGAGGGTGGTCCGTGTGGTCTCCCAAGGCCGCTGGGTGGCGGCAGGGCCCGGGCTCCACCCAGAGCCTCAGTGACTAGACTCCTGCTGAGGACCCGGGGGCACCTCTCCACCTAGAATCACCTGGACCCTTTGTGTCAGCTGGAAACAGACCCTCTAAGATGGGCATGGGGCATATGAGCAGGTGTGGGACCCACTCTTCTGCCCTAGATGACTGCAGGCCAGGCTGGCTCTGGGTGCTGAACGGGAACTCTCTCATCTGCTCCTTACAACCCCCAAGCAGAAAACTCTACTACCACTGTTTCCTAACACATCCAGGGTCCATGGCAGTACGTCATGTGCCCTGGGTCATGTAGGGGGGCAGTGATGGTCAGGATGTGATGCCAGTCAGGCTGCCAGCCTGCATGTCCACTTGCTGGGCTGCCCTAAGTGAAAAGCTCCTCCCATCCAATCATGAGCCTGCCTCAAACACTTCATCTCAAATAGAAGTTCTAAACCACGGCAGCTGAGGTCTGGCAGGGAGCAAGGAGGTTTCTGATTGCTAGCCTCATCCTGGGCTCCCTGGACCTGCAACCTGGGGCTGAACATCAGCTGAGGGGTGTAGGGGTAGGGGTATGTGTGTGTGTGTCTGTGTGTGTCTGTGTAGGGTCACAATTTAACCCTGGCCCTGGGGTTCCTTTTCGTCTGGTAGGACACAATTTAAGATATGACTGGGGGGTTTACCCATTCCACTGATTCAGACCCAGCCAGGGGGCTCCTCTGACTGGGGTCCAACATGCCTCAGCCCCACTAGTAGGTCCTGGGGCAAATCCAGCCCTTCAGTTTTCCAGCCAGGACCCAGAGTGCTGACATGCCGGGTATCAAGCTCCTGTGAGCCTGCTGCTGGAAAGCCAGGCAGCAACAGTCTCTCAGGACCATCTTATATGTGTATGAGGCTGGAGGGTTCCGGTGCAGGGTGGGGGGAGGTGTCTTTGTACGACCCACACCAGAATCAGAGCCACATTCTGGCCCAGATGTTGACCAGGGAGTCAGAAACCCAAGTTCTACTCTGCCCAGTTTCAGATTCTGTGTGGCCTTGGGCCATCCCTCACCCTCTCTGAGCCTTCACATCTTCATCTATAAGAGGCTGAGGCAGCCTATGTGATCCCAAGCAACAGAGGTATAAATAGCAGCATCTACTTGGGAAAAGTTACACGGGCGGGTGGCCGACAGCCGGCCCTTCCTTCCTCTGGTTGGCTCACCGCCAGGCTCTCCAGGCTGCTGATACACATCAGCCCTTCCCCTCTAATTATAGCAGGGCTGGGGAGCCCCACATGGGGTCAGAGCAGACAATGAATGGCTCCAGTTGGAAGTGCCTCTCCAACCTCAAGGACTGCAAGGAGCTACCCATCACCTGGGAGAGATGTGTGCCCCCTCCCCTTCCCACCGCTGGGGGCTGGTCGTGGAGTTGCCGGATGTTGGGGACAAGGGCCTGATACTTGATCAGGCCTGCCTCTCTCCCTGTGGAAATCCCGGCGGCAAAGACATGAGCGAGCAGGGCCTTCCCTCCCTGGCCCCAGGTCTAAGTAGTAGCTCATGAAAAGAGAGGTCCCTTATGAAACAGCAGGGTCCCTTAAATTGACGCTCAGCCCAGAAAGGCTCTTCGGGTTCTTTAGGCTGACCTCTTGGACTGGGCACTGAACAGAGTCTCGTCGAAACTTTCCTCTAGTCTGACTACCACCTCCTGAAGAGTCTCCCCACTGCCAGCCCTGGACCACGCCATGCACCCACCTAGAGCATCCTTCTTCCTCATGATGCTCCCTTAGTCCTTAGAGAGAAGCTCTGGGGCTCCTTCTCAGAGAGGATGTCTTGCCTCTCTCCAGATTCCCACAGAACCCCACAGGGCTGCCCTCCTCACGGGGTGAGGGGCTTGAAGGGGCACTGCCTCCCCTACCACTTTCCCTTCAGCACAGTTTGAGACCAAGTGGGATTTGCTAACACCTGGGTCTGTGCGGCCTGATGAGCAGGTATTTGCAGGAAGCAAAGGACTGTCGTGTCTAGTGGGGAATGGGGGATGGTCTGAGTGCCTCTGAGACGCCGTCAAATCCTGGAAACACCGCCAGACCCTGCTTGGTGCCTTCCTTCTGTGAATCTTGCCCTTCCGGCCCCCATCCTGTCTAGGTGGGGCCTGTCCTGTCTTCCGTCCACCTCCAGCAAGGACACTAAGGGCAGAAGGGCTGGGGGACAGGTTGGTATGACACCCTCCATCCCAGCACCCCTTCCTGCCTGGCCCTCTGGGATGGAGAGGGGAGAGTGCGGCCACCCTCGGGAAGAGGAACTTCCCCTCCCTCCCCAGCTCCCTTCACTGGCCACATGTCTCTCTCTCTCTGCCAGCATTCTGTCCAGCTCTTCTTGGTGCCAAGGTTCTGGGAGGCCCTGGCTGGCTCAGGCTCTGGCCTTCTCCTCCCACCCTCGCCCCAGGCCCCAAGGCAAGTCCCTTACGCGTTCCAGCAGCCAAATGAAGACAGAGATGCATGTGTCTGTCTGTTCTGAAGCAGCGTGCTGGGCAGCACCATGAGCGGGGCCAGCTGGAAAAAGCCCTCAGGGTGCTGCAGGGGCGGCTGCTCTTCTGATTTCCCAGCCCTTCTCTCATTTTCAGCCCCCAAGATGGGAGGTGACAGACCCTTGGGATCATTTTCTACCAGGCTCTCCCTGCCGGGCCACTTCCCCACTTCAGCTCCTTATCACATCGCTTGTAGCAGTGCTAACAGTCACCAGGCACTGAATGCAAACCATGTGGCCAGCGCTGTGCTACACACGTCACATGCCTCCTCATTTAATTCTCAGAGCAACCCGGGACACAGTCCCATCATTATCCCAGGTCTTTGAGGCTTAAGGGTTAGTGTAACTTCTCTGCCAACAAGGGGAGATGCCTGGGCCAGAGTCCAGGGTATTAAAGATCAAAGTCAGCTCTTCCCTGCTTCCAGTCCCCCTCTCCACCCAATAATCCCTCTTCTATCAGAAGCCAGGATCCTCGCTCTCACATCCACAATGAACCTGGTCATGTCCCTGCTTAAACCCCTGTGAATGGACTTCTAGAAAAACATGGCCCATTGAGCAGATACAGAGTTATTTCCACTCCCTTCCAGAACCCCACTAAGATGACAGGAAAGCAATAAACAAGGCATAAATCCACAAAGACAAGGGGCAAGGGAGAGGTGATGATGGCAGATGAAAAATGTCAGCAAAATTCTAGAAGCTGGAAAGCAGATGATCAAGTAGCAGCTGACTTACTGCAGCACTGAACGCTGAGAGCCAGTCATGCAGAGAGAAACCACCCAGAAGAGGGACACTGGAAACGTTCAGGAAACCTGAGGGACCCCTGGAGGCCTGGGTGCCAGGAAGACTGAGGACAGGAGCCTGGCGCAAAGTCTGTAAGACGTCATCAGACCCCAGATCCCCTTCCCAACCCTCTGGAGCAGGGCCATGACCACCTCCCTGCCTGGCAGAGGACTGGGGTCACTCTCTGGAGAGGGTGATCCAGGAGATCTGGCCCAGGAACACCAGGCAGACCTGAGGCAGAGGGGCCCACAGAGAAAAGAATGAGCAAAAGTCTGCACATGGAAAGCTGAGAAAGCTAATCACCAAGCTCCTTCCCCATCTGGGTGCCAGAATGCTGTAGTCAGACTTACACCTTCCAGGAAAAGACTAGAGAATGCCTCTCTGGAGCGAAATCACTCAGAAAAATGACCCTAGATACTGACATTTGAAGATACCCCAAAGAAACAGCTCCATCCCAACCAGCCCCTCAGTGGTGACTTAAACAGTGCTGCCTAGCCCACGGCCCTCCCGACTGACGGCCCAGCCTCCTTCCACGGTGGGAGTACAGCCACACCATCTCAAGAAAACCCCTCACGCGAAAGACAGGGCCTAAAAAATAACGCAAAGAAAAGAAAGATATTTCAGGGAGTAAAAGAAAAAACAAATAATAACTTCAACAAGGTAAGATACTGTACCCATGAAACTAGAACAGGATAATAAAAAGGAATATTTAGCAAATAAGAAATTTCATGATGTTAAAAGTACAATAGGAAAAGAAATTTTTAATGTAACAGAAAGCTTGTAAGGCAAAGATAAGGATGTCTTTCAGAAAACAGAATGAGTCAGAAAAAAGTTTAAAAGTGTAAAAAAAAAAAAAAAGAAAGAAAGAAAGGGAGAGAACAGCTGAATATTAAGGGTTCCAGAAGGAGAAAATGAGAGATGATTATCAAATAAATAAGAATATTTCCAAGAACTGAAGGACTTGAGTTTTTAGACTAAAAGGGCCTAGAAAGTGCCCCCCATCACCACCCCACGGTAAATCAAGGCACATAATTGCAAAAGTTCAGATCGCCAAGAGAAAAAGACAGAGACACAGACCAAGAGAAAAAAAGAGAGACAGAGTATTCTGTATATTAAGAGAGAGATAAAGAAAATCCTAAAAGCTTCCAGACTTTTTTAAAAGGTCACATGCAAAGGTTTGGGAATCAGACTGGTATGAGACTTGTCAACAGCAGTGTTGGAAGCTAGAAAACAAAGGAAAAACACCTTTGAAGTTCTGAGGGAGAAATTTAACTTGGAAGTTGCTATCAAAAGATCACTCAGGTATGAGGAAAGAACAAAGAAAAGCAAACATTTTAAGACAAGTAAATCTATGCATCTCTTCTCAGAAGGCTACTTGAGGATATGCTCCACCAAAACAAAGAAGTAAATCCCTCTAAAAAAGGTAGCATGAGACCCAGGAAACAGGAAGATCTTGCATGATAATCTTGAGAAGCAGTTAGACGAGAGCAAGAGGACAGAGGGATGTGAGAGGACACGGGAGGGACTGCCTTTGGCAAAACTGGATTCAGAGACATTTTGCAGAATTGTTGCAGGATATGGAAGACTTAGAGAAGCAAAGGAAACTAGGCAAATACAGTGGTTCTTAAAAAGAAAATCATTTTGTTACAATGCTTGGTTCAGCATTACCTATACAACAACAATAAAGAAAGCAGTAAACATGGATTTAATCAAGATATGCTAGCAATGATATTGGGATGTGGTGGCAGGGGTTGGGGAGCAAATGTGGGCAGGAAGTGACACAAGGGGCTAAATTCCAACCTTCCATTGTGCAAGTCATCCCGTGATATCTAAATTGAAAAACCAAGAGACAGCACTCTAGGAAGACTTTCTGGAAATATGAAAGTAAATAAGGTAAGAAAAGTAAAAAAGAATGAAAAGTTGAAAGCTGCTGCCCGAAGAACATAGGAGGGGGAAGCGTGCAGCTGGTGGTTTAAAGCTCTCCTATTGCCATCTCGAACTCAGTATTTTTGAACTTGTGATTTGTTAAGGAGGTTCTAATGGGACAAGAGGCATTTGCGTGAGGAGACACATGATATCTGTGTCCACTGTTCCTTGCCACCTCATGAGCAGAGTCCCAGTGGATCCACAATGCAGAGAATTCACTGAGACTCTAAGAAAATGCAAGATAAGTGTATTATGTCTAAGACAGCCCCAGAGGCCACACGTGGCACTTGAACCAGAACTTCCTTCAAATGCAGAAAGAAGGTATGATATCTTAGGAAACACAAATGACCAAAACTCCATCATCTTTGCTATTTGAGTTGCTTCCTTGTATCATCCAATTACTGCATTGAAAATGATGGGCTAGAAGGAAATATAAAGATGGATCCATTTCCTCTCAGTTCTTCCTCAAACATCAGTAAGCCAAGGCAGAGTGTGCTGGGAAAATGTGCATATATTACCAAGTGAAATAAAACCAGTCAAATTAGTCTTGTGCACTATATCAAGAGTTCTAATAAATATGAGGTATGAAATATGAATTGTGTCATTTTGGTGACTCCACATATTAGTTTGATCTGCCTATATCTGCATTTAAAAATTGGCACTGCATAACGTAAAGATGAGTGGTAAAACTTAGGCTAATCATTTAAAAATAGAGACTGAAAAAAGAAAGAAAATAAAAACAATAGAAAAGATCAACAAAACAAAGAGCTGGTTCTTTGAAAAGACAAACAAAATTGATAAACCTTTAGCCAGACTCATTAAGAAAAAAAAAGAGAGAGGGCCAAAATCAGAAATGAAAAAGAAATTACAAGTGATACCAGAGAAATACAAAGGATCATAAGAAACTACTACAAACAACTATACGCCAATAAAATGAACAATCTAGAAGAAACAGACAAATTCCTATATAGAAATATATAACCTCCTAGGACTGAACCAGGAAGAAACAGAAAACACGAACAGACAAATTACCACTAATGAAATTGAATCAGGAAATAAAAACAAAAAACTCCCAACAAACAGAAGTCCAGGACCAGATGGCTTCACAGGAGAATTCCGCAAATATTTAGAGAAGAGTTAACACCTTTTATTCTCAAACTATTCCAAAAAATTTCAGAGGAAAGAACACTTCTGAACTCATTCCACAAGGCATCACCCTAACATCAAAACCAGACAAAGACATCAAAAAGAAAAGAAAATTACAAACTAATACCACTGATGAACACAGAAGCAAAAATTCTCAAAATATTATCAATCAGAACCTAACAATCATTAAAAGGATCACACACTCTGATCAAGTGAGATTTATCTCAGAAATGAAAGGATGATTCAATGTCTGCAAATCAATCAAGGTGATACACCATATTAACAAATTGAAGAATAAAAGCCATATGATCACCTCTATAGATGCAGAAAAACCTTTTTACAAAATTAAAACATTTATGATTAAAAAAAAAAACCCTCAAAAAAGTGGGAATAGAGAGAATATCAGTTCAGTTGCTCAGTCATGTCCAACTCTTTGTGACCCCATGGGCTGCAGCATGCCAGGCTTCTCTATCACCAATGCCTGGAACTTGCTGTAACTCATGTCCATCGAGTTGGTGATACAACTCAACATAATGAAGACCATAAACAACAAACCCATTGCTAACATCATACTCAATAGTGAAAAGCTGAATGTATTCCCTCTAAGATCAGGAACAAGACAAGGATGCCCACTCTCTCCACATTTATTCAACATAGTACTGGAAGTCCCAGCCACAGAAATCAGACAAGAAAAAGGAATAAAAGGAATTCAAATTGAAAAAAAGAAAACAGGCACTGTTTGCAGATGGGAAGACACTATACACAGAAACATCTTTAAGATGCCACCAAAAAAACTACTAGAGCTCATCAATGAATTTGGTAAAGCTGCAAGATACAAAATTAATATAAAGAAATCTGTTGCATTTCTATACAGTAACAATAAATTATCACAAAAAAATTAAGGAAAGCAATTTACCATCACATCAAAAAGGATAAAATATCTAGGAATAAACCTACTTAAGGAGGTAAAAAACTTGTACCCAGAAAATAAGACACTGATGAAAGAAATTGAAGATGACACAAACAGATGGAGAGATACACCATGTTCATAGGTTAGAATCAGTATCGTTAAAATGATCATACTATCCAAGGCAATCTACAGATTCAATGCAATCTCTGTCAAAATACCAATGGCATTTATCACAGAACTAGAATAATTTTAGAATTTGTATGGAAACACAAAGACCTCAAATGGCCAAAATAATCTTGAGAAAGAACAGAGCTGGAGATATCACACTCATTGACTGCAGACTATACTACAAAACTACAGTAATCAAAACATTATGGTACTGGGATAGGAATTAAGATGGTAGAGTAGAAGGACGTGGAACTCAGCTCCTGCCTCAAATACATCAAAAATATATCTACATATGAAATAATTCTCGCAGAATACCTACTGAACACTAGCTGTGCTGTGCTAAGTTGCTTCAGTCTTGTCTGACTCTTTGCAACCCTATGGACCATAGCCCTCCAGGCTCCTCTGTCCTCGGGACTCTCCAGGCAAGAATACTAGAGTGGGTTGCCATGCCCTTCTCCAGGGGATCTTCCTGACCCAGCGATTGAACCCAGCTCTCTTATGTCTCCTGCATTGGCAGGCAGGGTCTATACCACTAGTGACACCTGGGAAGCCCCACCCAACACTAGCAGAAGACCTCAAACACCTGAAGGGACAGGAAAGATCTCCACATAACTGGGTAAGATGATCGGGGGAGGAGGAGAAAAGGAAGCAGAATGCAACTGCACCCCTGGGAGGGAACAGTAAAAGAGGACAGAGTCCTGCACCCTGGGAAGCCCCCTCACCTTCAGGAAGATCAACGGGGACAGAAAAGGAGTTACGCAGGCTCAGAGGAGAGTATAACACCTGGTTTGTGGCAGGCAGAACAGAGACCTACATAGACAATGCCACCAGCCTGCATGCTCCAGCCTGAGACAAGCATCCTATGGTATGGGCAGGGGCTGGTGTGAAACTTGGGGTTTAGAGGACAGATCTGGAAAAAGGACTGGTGTTGGCTGTGTGGAAGTAGCCTAAAGTGGCTGGAATGTGGTACAGATACAACCAGGTTGTCTGCAGAAAAAGCCTGGGCCCACCATAGAAGCAATGTACCACAATTAAGTGGCATGTGAAGGGAGGGGCAGGGCTGCCCTTGCAGCTTCTTTCTCCATGTCCCAGCTGCCACCTGGGTGGGCTCCAGCCTGGGTGAGTCCACATAACCCAAACACTGCCTTGGCTGGCTCAGATGTTCCAGCCACCACCTGGGCAGGCTATCACACCCTAGCCACCACCTCAGTGGGCTCCCACGCACCAGGTGCCAGTGAGTTTCCCATGCGCAGAGGTGGGGCTGAAATCATAGGTAAGCCGTAGGGACCACATAACTTATAAAGCAGGGCTGAAATCTCTCCCTGGCTGTGTGAGCTGAAGATTTACACCTCTGCTGCCAGCTTGGTAAATTCAGCACCTGCAGGACATTCAAGCAGACAGTGGGTGCTCCTGTGGCTGGGAGGTCTGGCCTTAGGAGTTGTGGGTTTTGTGGGCACATGCTGTGGGGCTGGGCTGGGCTGGGATCTGAGCTGCCTCCATAGCTCCCTCAGCGAGTCCATGTACATGATTACTGCAGTCCTGGGACCTGACTTCTTGGATCTGTGCTGGAGGCCTTGTGAAAACAACACCTGAGGAACACCAGGGTTGACTGCTGGCATTCCCATGGTTGAGGCAGGGCCAAGGGCAGTGCCAACAGTGGACTTTTGATCCCCTACAATGGGTGACGTAATAGAGCATGCTCACCAGTGGACAGTTCTGCAGAGCAAAACTCAGTGGCTCCTCTGCCAGTGGGAGTGCTCCAAACTCACCTACCTTGCACTGCAGCTCAGAAACACAACTCAGAAATGGATATGGGGGCTTCTACTCCAATAATTAGGGAGCAGTTGAACAGGGCAGTGACAAACAGAGCAGAGGACGCTCTGCTCAACATCCAATGCAGGCTCTGAAGACACCACCAGTCACACCTCCTATTCAAGGGGATAATGGCCAGCACACACTAAGGAAAGAGGTGGTAGGCATCCATACTAAAAACAGTCCTTGCACCAAAAATATTAAACCCACTCAGGCTACACAGCCTCTCACACAAAAACAGCCTTCTAAGACTACAACAGATTATGGTTTCTCCTAAACTCATAGAGCAAGAGAAATTCAGGTAATACAAAGAAGCAGAGGGACCATTCCAAATTAAAAGATTAAGAGAATTCTCCTGAAAAAAACAATGAAACAGATTTCTTCAGTCTAATAGACACTGAGTTTAAAAAGAAGATACTGATAATATTGAAGGAATTAAGAAGGATTATTGATAGAAATGCAAGTTACAGTAAAAAACGAATTAGAAATTATAAAAAGGAATCAAGAAAAAAAAATAGAGAACTCATTTGCTAAGATGAAAGCTAAGCTAAAGGCAATGAGTAGCAGAATGAATAATGCAGAACAAATATGTGATCTGGAAGATAAAATAATGTAAATCACCCAATCAGAAGAGCAGACAGAAAGCCAAACGAAAAGAATGAAAGCAATATAATAAGAGTCTATGGGATAACACAGAGTGTGCCAATCTACACATAACAGGGCTCCCAGAAGGCGAAGAAAGAGCAAAGAGGACTGAAAATGTATTTGAAGAAATTATGGTTGAAAACTTTCCAAACCTGAAGGAGACAGATATCCAGGTTCAGGAAGCACAGAGGGTTCCAAACAAAATGAATCCAAACAGACCTACAACCAAGACATATTTCAATTAAAACAGTAAAAGTTCAAGAGAGAATTCTAAAGGCATCAAGAGAAAAAGAGTTAAATTACAAAAGAACCCCCATGAGGATGTGAACCGATTTCTCTACAGAAATGTTGCAGGCCAGATGAGAATGGCAAGATATATTCAAAGTCCTGAAAGAGAAAAATCTGCAACCTAGTATACTCTACACAGCAAAATTATCATTTAGAATAGAAGGAAAGATAAAGAATTTCTCAGACAAGCAAAAACTAAAAGAATATAGCAATACTAAATGTATAATAAAGGAAATATTGAAAGGTCTTCTCTAAATAGAAGACTCTGTAAGGAAAATCACAATTAGAAAGTAAATCACTTAAATAAGCCAGTACGTAGATCTAAAAAAAAAAAAAAATCAAAAAATTTCTGTGAAAGAGATGATAACCACAATTAACAATAAAAGGATGAACATGAAGATGTAAAAGAGGACATCAAAATCCTAAAACGTTGGAGATGAGAGTAAGAAAATGTAGATTTTTTTTTTCTAGAATCTGTTTGAGACTATATGACTACCAGTCTAAAGCAAGTAGATATGGGAAGTGGTTAACATACTTGAAAAACAGGGTGACCACAAATCAAAAACATAGAGTCACAAAAAGCAAAAACCAAAAAGCAGCACAATACTAGAGAAAATTATCAAACCATAAAAGGAAAAACAAAACGGAAGAAAGAAAGGGTCAAAGAGGAAATATAAAGTCAATGGGGAAAGAAGGTTTAAAATGGCAATAAAACATATCTGTAAATAATTACCACAAATGTCAATAGGCTAAATGCTCCAATCAAAATACACAGAGTAGGAGACTGATTTAAAAATAAAAAACAAGAAAACAAGGGACTACAATATGCTGCCTGCAAGAGATTTACATTAGGGCAAAGGCAACACAGAGTGAAAGTGAGGGAATGGACAAAGAGATTTCATGCAAAAAGAAATGACAAGCAACACAGATCACAACACTCATATCAGAAAAAACAGACTTTAAAAC
The DNA here is from genome assembly GCF_014754425.2 of Oryx dammah. Taxonomy (NCBI): domain Eukaryota; kingdom Metazoa; phylum Chordata; class Mammalia; order Artiodactyla; family Bovidae; genus Oryx; species Oryx dammah. Next base: position 38,816,300 of record NW_024070200.1, read on the forward strand.
AAAGGTTACAAACAAACAAGACATAGAAGCAATCTAAGTGAACACTGACAGATGAATGGATTAAGATCAGATGTGTGTTTATATATATGTATGTGTTGTATACACACACAAACAAAATGAAATACTATTCCTCCAGAAAAAAGAGTGCAAGAATGCCATTTGCAGCAACATGAGTGAGCTGGAGATTATCATACCAAGTGAAGTAAGTCAGAGAAAGACAAATATCATACAATATTATGTGTGGAATATAAAAAAGTGATACAAATGAATTTATTTATAAAACAGAAACAGACTCACAAACATAGAAAACAAACATATAGTTACCAAAGGAAAAGGTTTGGCAAGGAAGGATAAATTAGGAATTTGGGAGTAACATACACGCATTACTATATATAAAATAGATAAAACAACAAGGACCTACTGTATAGCACAAGAACCTATATTCAATATTTGATAATAACATATCGGAAAAAAATCTGAAAAAGAATATATATATCCATACGTATGTGTATGTGTGTATATGTATATATAAAACAGAATCACTTTGCTGTACACTTGAAGCTAACACATTGTAAATCAACTATACATCAATTAAAAATAAATATAAACAAAAACAAAAGTTATAAAGATACTACATAGTGATAAAAGGATCAATATAAGGAGAGGATATTACACTTTTCAACATACATGTACCCAATATAGGAGCACCCAAATACATGAAACAAACACTAACAGACATAAAAGGAAAAACTGATGGGAATACAAGAATAGTAAAAGACTTTAACTATGGTCACATCAATAGACAGATCTTTGAGACAGAAATATCAATAAGGCAAGAGATACTAAATGATAAAACATAACAGTTAGACTTGATATTTTTAAGATATTACATCCAAAAAAGGGAAAATATACATAATTTTCAAGTGCATATGGAACATTCTCTAGGACTGACCACGTGCTAGGGCACAAAATAAACCTCAACTAATTTAAAAGTATAGAAATCATTTCAAGCATCTTTCTGCCCACAGTGACACAGAAATCAACCACAGAAAAACAAATAAGAAAAAACCAATTACATGGAGAATAAACAATATGTTACTAAAAAACCAGTAAGTCAACAATGAAATCAAAAGGAAATTTAAAACCTTTAGGGAAATGACAATGAAAACACAACCATAATAAATCTATATGAGATGCAGCAAAAAACAATTATTAGAGGGAAGGTCATAGTGATAAAGGCCTTTTTAAAGAAACAAGACAAATCTCAAATAAACAACCTAACTCTTCATCTAAAAGGATTAGAAAAAGAGCAAACGAAACCTAAAGCCAGCAGAAGGAAGGAACTAATAAAGGTCAGAGAGAAAATAAAAATTGTTTTAAAAAGTAGGGGAAAAAAATCAATGAAACCAAGAGCTGGTTCTTTGAAAGGGTAAACAAAATTAACAAACCTCTGGCCATGCTCACCAAGAAGACAGAAGACAAAAACAAAATAAGAAATGAAAGAGGAGAAATCACAATCAGTACTGCAGAAGTATGAGCAATTATATGCCAACAAAGTCTACAACTTAGAAGAAATGGACAACTTTCTAGAAGAATACAGCCCACCAAAGCTGAATCAAAAAGAAACAGGATAGACTGGTCACTTGAAGTGAAATAGCACTTGTAATCTATAAAAACAACAACTCCCTACAAACAAGAGCCCAGGACCAGATGGCTTCACAGGTGAATTCTACCAAACATACAAAGAAAAACTTATACCAATCCTTCTCAAACTCTTCCAAAAGACTGAAGAGGACGGAAAACTCCCAAAGACATTCTACAAAGCCACCATCAATCCAATACCACAACCAAAGACGATACCAAAAAAGAAAATTACAGGTCAATACTTTTGGTGAATATTAGATGCAAAAATTCTCAAGAAAATATTAGCAAACCAAAACCAACAAAACATAAAAAAAACATCATGCACCATGGTCAAGGAGGATTCATCCCAGGGTCACAAGGATACATCAACAGAGGGCAAAAACCACATGATCACCACAATAGATGCAAAAAAAGCACTTTATAAAATTCAACATCCACTCATGATACAAGTCCTTACAAAAGTGGGTATAGAGGGAACATATCTCAACATAATGAAAGCTATTAATATTTATCACAAACCTACAGCCAATATAATATTCAACAGTGAAAAGCTGAAAGTCTTCCCATGAAAATCTGAAACAAGACAAGTATACCCACTCTTATCACTTCCATTCAATATAGTATTGGAAATCCAGCTGCAGAAATCAGATAAGAAAAAGAAATAAAAGGTATTCAAATTCAAAGGGAAGAGGTAAAATTGTTATCATCTGCAGATGACATGATAGTATACACCGAAAATCCACACAAAAAATATGAGAACTGATAAACAAATTTGGCAAGGTAGCAGGATACAAAAGTAACATGGAAATTGTTTGCACTTCTTTACACTAACCATGAAATATCAGAAAAAGCATGTGAACAAAAATTTCTTTTAAAATCATATTTTAAAAAATCAATACTTAGGAATAAATCTCACCAAGAATGTGAAAGACTTAAATGCTGAAAACTAAAAAACATCCGTAAAGGAAATTGAAGATGATTCAAAGAAATGTAAAGATAGCCCAAGCTCTTGGATTGGAAGAATACCATTAAAATTGCCGCTCTACTACCCAAAGCAATCTATAGATTACTCATGACATTCCTCACAGAACTAGCACAAAAAATCCTAAAATTTATATGGAACCATGAAAGACTCAATTACCAAAGCAATTCTGAGTAAAAAGAACAAAGCTGGAGGTATAAACTTCCCAGGCTTTGAATACTACTACAAAGCTACAGTAATCAAAACAGCATGGTATTGGCACAATAGCATATGGATCAACAGAACAGACTAGAGAGCCCAGAAATAAAGCCACACACCCATGGCCAATTAATCTTTGACAAAGGAGGCAAGAATATACAATGGAGGAAAGATAGTCTCTCTTCAGCAAGTGCTGATGGGAAAGTTGGACAGCCACACACAAATCAATGACGTGAGAACACACCCTCTCACCATACACAAAAATAAACTCAAAATAGCTTAAAGACTGAAATACAAGAGATGACACCATTAAACTCCTAGAAGAGAACACAGGCAAAACCATACCAATGTCTTATGTCACTCTCCAAAGCAATGGAAACAAAAGCATAATTAAATATTTCATAAATGAATGAAATAATGCCATTTGCAGCAACATAGATATACCTACAGATTATTACACTAGTAATTCAGAAAGAGAAAGACCATATGATATCACTTGTATGTGGAATCTAAAATACAACACAAATAAACATATCTACAGAAACAGACCCACAGACATAGATAACAGATTTATGGTTGAAGGGGAGGGGTCATGGGGAGGAAAGACTGGGAGTTTGAGATAGGCAGACACAAACCATCATATATACGGGATGGATACACAACAAGGTCCCACTGCATAGGCCAAGGAACTATATTCAATACCCTCTGATAAACCATAATGGAAGAGAATATGAAAAAGAATATATATATATATGTATCACTGAATCACTGTGCTATACATCAGAAATTAAACACATAAATCAATTATACTTTAATAAAATTTTTTAAAAAACAGTATGATACTGGCACAAAAACAGACATACAGATCAATAGAACAGAGAGCCCAGAAATAAACCCACACACTTATGGTCAATTAATCTTCAGTAAAGGAATCAAGAATATACAATAGAAAAGACAGTCACTTCAGTAAGTGGTACTGAGAAAACTGGACAGCTACATGTAAAAGAATGAAATCAGAACATCTGTCTCAAACCTTGTACAAAAATAAACTCAACATGGATTAAGGACCTAAAATGTAGTACCAGAAACCATAAAACTCCCATAAGAAAACATAAGCAGAACACCCTTTGGCATAAATTGTAGCAATATTTTTTTTTGATCTGTCTCCTAAAGCAAAGTAAATAAAAATAAACAAATGAGACCTAATTAAACTTAAAAGCTTTCACTCAGTGAAAGAAACTATCAACAAAATGAAAAGACAACCTTTAGATGGGAGAAAATATTTGTAAGACATGACCGACAAGGAGTTAATATTGAAAATATATTAACAGTTTATACAACTCAATGTCAAAAAAACCACCAGATTAAAAATATGTTCAGAAGACCCGAAGAGATATTTTTCCAAAGAAGACACATGAAAAGATGTTTAATGTCATTAATCATCAGAGAGATTAAAATCAAAACAAGGCATCACCTCACACCTCAGAATGTCTATCATCAGCGAGAACACAAATAGCAAATGTTGGGGAAAGATGTGGAGAAAAGAGAACCCGTGTGCACTGTTGGCAGGACTGAAAATTGGTGCAGCCACTGTGGAAAACAGTATGGCTCAAAAAGCGAAAAACAGAACTACCACGTGACCCAGCAATTCTACTCTGGGTATATACGGGGAAAGAAATGAAAACACTAATTTGAAAAGATACATGGACATCCCTGTTCATAGCAGCCCTGTTTATAACAGCCAAGATATGGAAACAAACTAAGTGTCCATGAACAGATGAATGGATAAAGAATACGTAGTAGATAAGGGAATACTGCTCAGCCACAAAAGGCATGAAATTCTGCCATCTGCAACAACATGGACGGACTTAGGGATTTTATGCTTAGAGAAATGTCAGACTGAGAAAGACAAATACTGAATGACATCACTCACATATGGAATCTAAAAAACAAATAATGACTACAACAAGAAAGAATCGGATGAGAGAATAAACTAGTGGTTACCCGTGAGAAGAGGGAAGGGAGGAAGGGCAAGTTAGGGACAGGGGATTAAGACGTACAAGCTACGATGCATAAAATTACAAGGATATATTGTGTGTGTGCATGCTAGGGTGCTTTCAGTGGTGTCCAACTCTTTGTGACCCTTTGGACTGTAGCCCACCAGGCTCCTCAGTCTATGGGAGTCTCCAGGCAAGAATACTGGAGTGGGCTGCCATGTCCTCCAGGATATATCGTACCGCATAGGAAATACAGCCAACATTTTATAACTATAAATGGAATATAACCTTTAAAAACTGTGAATCACTGTTGTATATCTGAAACATATAATATGGCACATCAACCATATCTCAATTAAAAAAAAAACTTGCACTAATCATTTAAATGTTTTGACTTTACTTAAAACATTAAATAGTAAAATACCACAGCAAATTAAGAGAACACAATAGAAAGGTAAAGCCATGTATTTCAGCGCCTTCCAGGGCCCTTTCTTTCCCGCTCTTCACTGCCCCCAGCGGCCACACGGGCAGCTCCGCACCTCCTCCGCCTTCCTTTCCTGTCCTGCTTTAGCGCCTGTGGCATCACTTAATATCCTGCAGTGCTCCGAAAGCTAACCCGCGCTCCTCGCGTCCTCATGCCTTTGCCAATGCCTGCTGTACCAGGCACACCCCACCCCTCTCCCCGCTACACTTCTGTGAACTGCCGCGCCCCCTTCAAGGTGCTGCCCTGGCAGACCTCCACCCGCGCGGCTCGGACGAGGCCGGGGCTGGGAGGGACTTACTCGAGGAACCTGGTGATGTACTCGCGGCTGCAGCGGGACCAGGTGAGAGGCGCAGCGTCGTACAGGAGCTGTGGAGACATGATGAAAGGCCGTTTCCCAACGGGCTCACAGTCATTGCCGCTGCCGTCATGCTGAATGCCAAAACTGTGTGAGAGCACAGGCCCCAGGGGCGGGTGAGCCGGCGGGAAGCCCGCCAGCCCACCCCCTCCCTCAGGGGCCTGCGAGGCGCCGGGTGCTGGCTCTGCCGCCACCACCGTGTGGCCGGGGAAAGTCACACCCCACCTCTGAGCCTCCGCTTCCTTAAGGTAACACGTGGGTGTGACAACCAGTATCCCCGGGGCCCTCCAGCAGCTGATCCTGAACTGAACCACAGACCAGCCCACCAGGGACCACAGGGCAGCCCAGCGCCTGCGCGGAGCTGGCCAACAGCGGCCAGCCAGGTGGCACCCAGGGGACCCTCGGTGGCCCCCGCAGCCTCACTGGCACCAAGAACAGTCTGACAGGGTTCCTCCCCACCCCAGGTCCTATCCAAGGCTGTGCAGTGGAGTTAGGGAGTCCGAGCTGCCACGCCACAGGAAAGGTCTCGGAGACCATCCTTGGAAAGACACGAACACAATTATGTGTGCTGAGCACTTCCTATGTGCCAGGCATCAGACTAAGCTCTTTTCAGAAACACTATCTCACTCAGTCCTCAGTGATGAGCCAACCCCTCTGACCAACAGCGCTCTCTGTGAGCCTGCCCTCGTGGGCTCCCAGACCATCGAAGATGCTGCCATACTCACAGCTAAACAGTCCAGGCACAGATAGATGGCTGAGGGCAGGGGCCATGCTTAGGCATGACAACCTTACACGGAGGTGTCCAATAGAGGGAGCCTTTCACATCCCTGAATCCAACTCCCTCAACCAACAAGGAGCACACAGAAGCCCAGAGAGGGCAGGGAACTTGCCTAGGGTCACAGAGTAATTAGGAATGGGGTGGGAGGTGCAGGGACCAAGAGTCAAAAATGCAAGCACTGAGGGCAACAGGGAGGGACAAGGCCCTGTGGTGACTTTCCGGCCCATCTCAGTCCCACTTAAGACTTAGTCCTCTCCTGTGTAACAGGGAGGCAGCCTGGCTGTGGGTGGGGACAGGGCAAGGACAGAATGTGGCTAGGTTGGGCTCATTCCTCGAGACAGGACTCCCTTCCCTGGGATTGCAGGGGCCATCAGCCTGGATGGCTGGTGCCTCCAGGTTGGGAGGTGAGGTTCTTAGTGTGGCAGTGGGGGTGGCAGGGTACCTGTGCCCGAGCTCGTGGGCCACGGTGAAGGCCAAGGGCAGGCCTGTGTCCTCGTTGATGTTGCAGCTGCGGTGTGGCTGGCACATGCCCGCCACGTGGGACAGGCCCAGGGTCTCACAGGGCTGGTTCATGGCCGCACACAGGTCCTTCCTGCACATGCAGAGAGAAGGGGGCCCTCAGACTGACCTGGCCCGGAGCCAGGCCCTCCCAAGCTGAGGGGGCCAGAGAAGGAGGGTGGGAGCAAGAAGGATGCTTCTCCCATCGCTCTCAGACCAGCCCAGGAGCCTTCGGGAATCAGAGACCCTTATTCACACAAGATACCTCTCTGGGCCTGGAGAGCAGACCCATGCACAGACAATTTGGCTTACTACCCCAGTGAGAAGCTGCTGGAGCTCTCAGCAAAGGGGGATATTAATAACTCCACCTCAAGTTCAGAAATACTGCCTTGAACTGATTAGGAGTTGTCAGAAGTTGGGGTCATGTTGGAGTGGGGAAGTGAGGGAGTAAGATTTTCTGGTTATAAAAGAGCAGCACAAGAGATCCTTTTAATGGAACCATTCCATATATAGACTGGGCAATGGATACAGAAATTACACGTGTGATAACATTGCAGAAGACTAAATACACACACAAATAAGTGTATGTAAAATTAGTGAAACCCGAGTATGGTCTGTGGATCATATCAGCATCAGTTTTCTGCTTGGGATATAACTACAGTTATGCCAGATGTTGGGGGCTTTCTTAGTAGCTCAGATGGTAAAGAATCTGCCTGCAATGTAGGAGTGAAAGTGTTAGTCACTCAGTTGTGTCCAACTCTTTGCGACCCCATGGACTGTAGCCCGCCAGGCTCCTCTGTCCATGGAATTCTCCAGGCAAGAATACTGGAGTGGGTTGCCATTTCCTTCTCTAGGGGATCGTCTCAACCCAGGGATCGAACCTGGGTCTCCCACACTGCAGGCAGATTCTTTACCACCTAAGCCACCAGGGGAGAGCCAGGTTCAACCCCTGAGTCAGGAAGGTCCCATGGAGAAGAGAATGGCTATCCATTCCAGTATTCTTGCCTAGGGAATTCCACAGACAGAGGAGCTTGGCAGGCTACAGTCCATGGAGTCACAAAGAGCTGGACAGAACTGAGGGACTAACACTTTCACTTTCACACCAGATGTTACCACTGTAGGAAACTGGATGAAATGTAGACGGTACCTCCCTGTATTATTTCTGACAACTGCATGAGAATTCACGATGAACAGCTCACAACGAACATTTACAGTAAAAAGCTCTCCCCAAGTGCTACTGAAATCCTGTCTTGGATCAAAGGTGTGGGAAACCCTCCTCCAGATGAGGCTCCTGAGAGCAGGGCCATGTCTGCCCCCCTCCTGGGGCTTCTCCCTGAGGGTCAGGTGGCACCTCCCTCCCACACAGGCTCTCCCAGCTGCACCCCGGGCCCCTCCCCTCTCTGCTCCCAGTACCTGGTGAGCAGAATGGCTGTGTCGTGGTGCAGCGGGTGGGCATCCCCCTTCATGTTGATGCTTTTCTGCCACTTGCAGAAGCTCCTCAGAGTGTTGTCTGCATGGTGAGAGATCTTCAGGTCCTCCTGCAGGCAGAGAGCACAGCCACTGAAGCCCTCCCCCAGAGCTCTGAAGGGTCAGGTCAAATTCTCCTCCACAGGAAGGCAGGGGACAGAGGCCCAGGGGTGGCAGCAGGCAGACCTGTGGGCCCCAGGCCAGTCTCTGGTCTGACCACCCCTCCCACAGGCACCTGCCAGAGAGGACCTAAAAGAGGGTCAGCCAGGGGTGGGGGTGACAGATGGCACTGCTTGGGCCAAGGAGGCCCTGGCTGTGCCCTTCCACACAAGGCGGCTCGGGTGAGTGGCAGGAGGGCTCTGGCAGGCGATGCCCATCCCAGGGGCAGTGTAAGGTCACGTGACTTCTCACCTCCTCATCTTCCAGCAGGATCAGGCGCACGATGGTGATGTGGATGGGGTTCCCGATGCTGGGGTCATGAAACAGACCGGCCACCTACCCAAGAAATAAGGGTCAGGCTGTCACCTCAGATATACGACACAGGCAGCCTCTGCTCACCTCCAACCCACCTGGAGGGATGCACACCCACGTTCATACACAGGGGAGCTCACACAGTACACGCACCCCACACATGAAAGTACTCACACCTGAACACACACTTCCCTAGCCCAGCATCGGCAGAACCTGGAGAGGACGAGAGGGCCTCCCAGGCTCTGGGCTCCCGAGCACCTGTTTCAAATCCTCTTCCCCAGCTTGCACCTCCAGATGCTGGCTGGTTGGCCCATCTCAGGGCCCTCCTCTGTCCTGGGCTGGGATGGCCCTGCTGCCCCCTCGTACCCTGGGGAGGCTGGGACTAGCATCCCAGGAGTGAGCCCTCTCATGAGGCAGGAACTAGGCACAGCCTAGGGGAGGGATGGAGGCAGGCAAGGCCCATCTTCCCTGGGGCTGACAGCCATAGGGCCAAGAGGGCAGGTGTGCAGGCCCCTCAGAGGCCCCCAGAGCTAACCCCACTCAGCCCCAAGGCAGAAGGCCATCCCCAAAGATGAACAGTGTGCCAAGATGCAGGGAAATGGCAGGTAAAGCTGTCTGTTCTTTTAAAGCTCCCTCAGGACAAGGAAGAAGCCAGCCCATGAGTGGAGATGGGGGTCAGAGATGTCAGGCAGAGATGTCAGGACACATCAGTTTTGAGTTGGCTTCTAGCAATTCCATCAAGAAAAATACATCCAAATAGGAATGGAGAAAACATGTACTGTTAAGAGGGCACAAAAGCCCCTGATAAGGGGATGAATCACACTTTCAGAGCTCAAGGTCGGGAATGGTGAAGTCAGTAATGTAATAATGTGCCTCCCTCACATCCACGCACATGCTGGGTCCTGGGGGCCCCTCTGCACTGCCTGCCTCCCCCATGTCAACCAATTCTGTCTCCAAAATTTTGTCCTCTAGCCCATCTGCAGCCCTGCAGCCCAGCCATTTGTCTCTGAATGCAAACCCAATCACATTATGTCTTTGCTTAAAACCAGTGGGTCTTCACTGTCCACAGGTAAAGACAAATGTCCTACGCCTGGTACACAGGCCTGTGTGGTCAGTCCCTGTCCACCTCTATGGCCTCACTCTTCACCTCAAACTCCCTCACTCCCTGGCTCTAACCACTCTGTCTGGCTTTCTCTCAAAATCCCATGATCCTTCCTACACAGGGCCTTAGCAGATGCTGTGCCCTCAGCCTAGAACACCTTCCCAAGGTATCTTTTACCCTTTCTCCCGCTCTCCTCCACCACGTCTTCTGAGAGCTTTTATTCTACCCAACACTCCCCAGCCACCATGAACTTGTCTTCTCTAGGACCCCCTCCATCACACTTTCACATTTATCAGTTTCATTAACATCTCTCTCCCCTTCCAGAGCGTAAGCTCCATGGGCTCACTCTGATCTGTCCAGGTTCCTAGCACATTATGGATTCAAGAAACAGTTGCTGAATGAATGAAGCGGGAGTGCTTGTTTTTTCCAATGCATTATCTCATTCAAAAAAAAAAAAAGTAAAAATGCAGAGTCCCCTGGAGAAAATCAAATTAAAAGAAAAAAGTTTTCCTAGACAACATGCAAGTGAGCTTGGCAGCAGACCCCAACAAAGAGGCTCCAAAGGAAGAGAAGCCCCTGAAGGTCTGCTAGGACCTGTCCCAGCAACTAGCCCACCTTATGTCCTGAGTCAGGGCTGGGACAGCTTCCTGCCACCACAAAGTCCCCCCATTGTCTAGAACACTTTTCACTGTCCCCCAAGAAGTACAGAGGTGAAACATGCTGGGAGGTACTAGAGGAAGGCAGGGTCATTAAATGTTGACTAAATCAACCAGTGAGTGTCTGTTTACGGCCTGAGGTCAGGGTGGTCATCTCAACTAGATAAACTATACCCAGGAAAGACAAGCCCTATTCTGGTGCAGGCCCAGAGAGCAAGCTGGGGTAGGCAGTGTTCATGAAAGTAAGATCTGGGGGTTACCAGTGACTACAAGCTCCCAATGAGCTAACAGTATGCAAGAGCCACTCAAAAAGGGCCCTTGACCTCAGAGCACATGAACAGAATTGGGGGTGCAAAAATGGGGGGACCTCTTTTGTTATGCTCGGAATAGACCTACCTGAGCTCCTGGACTCAGACCTGGGTCTGGCATACTGACAAACTGGTAACCTGTAGGAGGCCCTGGTAAAGTGGGTGAGGCTGTCTTGAAGTGAGGCTGTGGGGCTGACGAGCAGATCTTCAGTAGCCACAACAGCAGCTAACACTGACGGAGCCTAACACACCTGGTCCTCATGCTGGGAGCGTCATGTGCTTAGCTCACTTAATCCTCGCACCTCTCAGGCAGGCATAAGTATTGCCATCTTACAGATGGAGCAACTGAGGCTCCAAGAGATGAATACGGGATCAGAAACCCAGATCTGATTGCATCAAAGTTTCTGCTCTTAAGTTTGGAAAGCGCTGCCTACCTCCTCTCTGATGGATGGATTCTAAATGTGTACAGCTTTGGAGGCTCTGAGGAGTACTGCAGTAAAGTTTGTTACTTTTTAGTTCTTTGGCCCATTTTTTGATTGGGTCGTTTATTTTTCTGGAATTGAGCTGCAGGAGTTGCTTGTATATTTTTGATATTAGTTGTTTGTCAGTTGCTTCATTTGCTATTATTTTCTCCCATTCTGAAGGCTGTCTTTTCACCTTGCTTATAGTTTCCTTTGTTGTGCAAAAGCTTTTAATTTTAATTAGGTCCCATTTGTTTATTTTTGCTTTTATTTCCAGTATTCTAGGAGGTGGGTCATAGAGGATCCTGCTGTGATTTATGTCGGAGAGTGTTTTGCCTATGTTTTCCTCTAGTAGTTTTGTAGTTTCTGGTCTTACGTTTAGATCTTTAATCCATTTTGAGTTTGTATGGTGTTAGAAAGTGTTCTAGTTTCATTCTTTTACAAGTGGTTGACCAGTTTTCCCAGCACTACTTGTTAAAGAGATGTCTTTTCTCCATTGTATATTCTTGCCTCCTTTGTCAAAGATAAGGTGTCCATAGGTGTGTGGATTTATCTCTGGGCTTTCTGTTTTGTTCCATTGATCTATATTTCTGTCTTTGTGCCAGTACCATACTGTCTTGATGACTGTGGCTTTGTAGTAGAGCCTGAAGTCAGGCAGGTTAACCCTGTGTTGCCAAACTTTGAAAAGCACTATCTTTCTTCACAGAACATTTATTAGCATCTCTTGGAACAAATACTCCCCAGAATATTCTTTGAGAAATGCTACAAGGCAGAGCTTCCCAAGCCTGGGATCTTATTCTTAAGCATCCATCACCATGTCCTTGGTACAGAGCTGACACTCAGCACTCATGTCAGCCTTACATGAACAAACATCTGCTCCAGGGGAAAAAGGGGGTAAGTTCTCCTCACTCCCACCAACCTGTTCCCTCGTCCCTCTAGCACACTCTGGCCACCAGAGCTGCCCAGCTGTCCCTCTCTGGGGCAGGCTAAGAGGCAGAGAGGACTGAGTGGGGCTTTGGAAGCAAATAAATCTGAGCTCCAGTCCCAGCTCTGCCACTCACTAGTTCTGGGACCTTGAGAAGTTCCTTGGACTCCCAGATCCTTTGTTCCTCCAACTACAAAATGGGGCTGAGGCTTAGATGAGGCACTGGGTGTGGAACACTGGCCAAGTAGCAGGTGTTCAGAAGCCTCAGCCCTAACACCCAGTCCAGCCCCCTTGGAGGCTGGCTGCCTGCCACCCATGCCCCTATCATTTCCTGGAGTCTCCCTGTCGGGTATCTGTCACCTATGAGGTGCCTCCACTCTGTCCAGACCAATGCTGGACTTGCCAGCTCACGAAAATTATGACACTGTCCAGAGCATGTGACTGTGAAAGCCAGACCCTCCCTCCTGCAGGGTGGGGCTCATAAGGTAAATGCCTGTGTCCTGTGGGCCTAGACAGGGAGGTGGGAAGGGGCCCTTCTCTGGGGTCATCCTTGACCCCTGGCACACAGGGGATGTCACCGGGGAGCCTGGAGAGCTCGATACCATCTCACATGGAACACTCAGTAAAAGTGAGGCTGATGAACCCAGCCTTTGTGGCTCCAGCCAAGCTCCTAGGCCTCTTTCAGGCTGAGCCTGCGAGGGGAGGATTCTCATGGCCTGCAAACCTGGTCTTGCCCCTCTACCCCACCCTACCCCAGCCAAGAAGCAGGGCCCTGCTGTCCAGCAACAATCCCTCTGGAACCCTGGCGGTTAGTGGCTTGTCTCCCTGGGCAGACAAGGCTAAATGGGGGCTTGGCTGGGCTTTAGAGACCTCAGGTGCCAGGCAGAAAGCTATGGCCTTTATTCCATTAGGAGGAGGGAGCCAACATGGGTGGCCAAGTCGGGCAGGGACTGGCCCAGAGCTGAGCTTGCCAAGGCAGACTCGAGCAGTGGGGGCATGTTGGCCACAGACAGAGCCCCTTCCTTTCTCTGACCCTTGGCTTCATGGCTATAAAAGAAGTGGCCAGACCTTAGAGGACCCAGAGCATGCACTTCCTTGAGTGTTTTGGGGGTGAAAGGCTGATATGGGGGAGGTCACAACACACAACACTGGCCACACCAGCTGCAGGGCGCACACACCCGGCCTGCTCTCAGCCACCCAGCCCAGACGGAAAACCATGCTGTTCAGAGGGCAGCCTGCTAAGAGTGCCAAGGGCAGAGATCACCTCTCCCC